>NC_059158.1:140803965-141120215 GCF_019923935.1 Bubalus bubalis
TTTAGGAAAAATTTTAATATTTAAAATGTCTTTGCAGTTGTGCTGAGTTTCAAGAAAATATACCATGCTAACATTGCACAGGGTAACCTAGGCGTGTTGGTGGATGACGGGCTTTGAAATGATTCTTTGTTTTACAAAAGGGTTCACTGATTATACACCACCTTTCTCATAGGTCTCATACTACATTGTGAAAATGGTTTCAGTGCCACCCTAAAAAAGATGGAATGACCCAACTATTACATAAAGTAAGAACCATTTATATATTCCCTTGATGACAAATTCAACAAAACCTTTTTAAGAAATACTCCAGAAATTATTCCATTGCTTTCTTTTCTTTGAAATCCCAAAGCAGCTTATACTGTCATCAAAGAAAAAGAAATAACATGGTTAATCCATCAGTCAAGCAAATGTCCCAAGTCATTTCAAGAAGTAAAAAAATAGAATTTGTTTTTATTTTTAAGAATTTTTACATTGAATGAAATATTCTTTAAATTCTGTGGTGCTTTACAATTTTCAAGTTTCACACAATTGATTTCATATAATCCCATAATAACCCTTTCCCCCCTACCCCTCTATTTCCCACCCATCCCTTTCCTCTCCCCACTGGTAACCACTAGTTTGATCTTTGTGAGTCTGCTTTTTTTTATTCACTTGTTTGTTGTATATATTTTTTTAGATTCCATGTATAAGTGATATCTTACAGGATTTATGTTTCTCTGTCTGACTTCTTTCACTTAACATAATGCCCTCCAAGTTCCCATCCATGTTTCTGCAAATAGCAAATTTTCTTTCTTTTTTATGACTAATATCCCATTGTATATATGTACTACATCCTCTTAATCCATTCATCTGCTGATGAACACTTAAGTTGCTTCCATTTCTTGATTATTATAAATAGTGCTGCTATAAACATTGAAATGCATAAATCTTTTCAAATTAGGAGTTTGGGGGTGTTTTGGGGTATATACCCATGAGTCATATGGTAGTTCTATAGGCTTTCTGAGTGGCGCTAGTAATAAAGAACCCACCTACCAATTAGGAGACATAAGAGACACAAGTTCCATCCCTGGGTTGGGAAGATCCCCTGGAGGAGGGCATGGCAACCCACTCCAGTATTCTTGCCCGGAGAGTCCCATGGATAGAGGAGCCTGGCAGGCTATTCTTGTACAGAATCACAAAGAGTTGGGCACGACTGAAGTGACTTAGCACGTACACACGCACGGTAGTTCTTTGCTTTTGAGAAACTTCCATATGGTTTTTCACAGTGTCTGCACCCAGATTTACATTCCCACCAGCAATGTACAAGGGTTCCCTTTTCTCCACATCCTCTCCAACATTTGTTATTTGTGAAGAAGTTTAAAAAAGAACAACCTAGAATTCTTAATTGCCATCCAAATCAGAGTAGAGGTTATACTAACAAATTGAAAGGATCATTTTTCTAAGTCATGGTAAATGTATCCATTTAAGTTTATAATCTACTTAAAATTTCAGTCAGATTTCCGGTATTTTAAGTTCCTATGGTTGATTTGAAGAAAAATAGCAATGTTACTGGATTTTTCTGATTTGAGCAAATATTCCATCTTTCTGTATGAGAAGAAAGCCAAAATGATTCCATCCAAAAGCTTATTTTGCTTAATCTGGCCTCTTCAAAACCATCCTCTGAAAACCAGCAACCAAGCCACCTAGGACCTTGTCCTGAACACCTGGCTGAAGAAATTTGGAGCAGAAGAGATAGAAGTGAAAGGCTTTGATAACAGACTTCGCTACTGAGTGACCTTAGGTATCTTCCTTCATGATTCCAAATTTCAGTTTGCCTGTCTATAAAATGGAGATAATAATTAAGACCTACCTCCTAAGGCTGTTGTGAGAATTAAATAAAATAATATGCAGAAAGCTCTTAGCACACTGCCCAGCTCAAAACAGCTGGCAGCTGTGGTTATTTCAAGCTGGGAGTTAGGAAAAATGGGTTCTGTCACTAATTCAGCTACAGCTAGCTATGTGGCCTTGGTAAGCTTGACTCCCAACTCACACATTCCTTGATTCCCTCATTGCAAAATGGAGCTCTTTAGGAGGTCACTAAATACCTTTGGAGATCAGGAGTAGACATGAAGTTCTCCAGGTGTAAGACCATCAAATGGGCTGAAAACTGTCATGAACTCTGGAGTTCTTCCCAGCCGAAAGGTATTCAAATTCAAAATTTGAATTTGGCAAACCAAACAAATACAGGTCTGATTCTGACAATGAGTTGTCAAATTGAACCATCTGGGGAACACTCTGCAATTGTTGTTTCAGCTCTCACGTTCTCTTTCTCTTCTTTGCTGTGTTCGTCTTCTTCCTAAATCTACCCTGGATGGATTTACAGGAGGCCAATGAAAAGGGCTGATGATTTTTGGCATTATCCCTGGAATACACATTTTTCATCTCTACAAAACCCATGTATAACCTTCCCCCACACATATACATTTCCTGAAATTACCTCTTTGAGCGTATATTCTACCTGAACTATGTACACATATAGCTTTCTGCTAAACCACCTTTCTCTGAATGATTGTTTGAGGAGAGATATAACAAGCATTATGTATTTTGTTCAGTGCTCAGCACTCTGTGCACATTTAAGTCATACTGATGAAAAAATAGAGTGCCAGAATAAGTTCCCATTTAAATGCAACCCATTTCAGACTTCTAGATTTTTCTTGGTTCCCTAAGCAAACAGCACAATCATATTACCGCATAATTCTATAGCAAGCAAAACATGTTCCAAAGTGCTGGATTCTTTTCCCTCTTTTGCTTCCCATTCAAGGCCAAGTTGATACAGAAAAATTCCTTAAAGCCATCGTCTCTTCTCATAGGTTATCCACAAACTATAAACATATGGTAGCAACATTCTGGGGCTCAGAATATACCATGAATATTCTATGCCTACAGAAAGGTCTTGAGGCACAAAGACTGAAGCAAGCTACCTACTTCTTTCAGATCTTGTTTCTTGAGAAAAATCCTTTTCATATCCCTTTCATTACCTCAGAAATGGAGGCAAATGCTTTAGAAAGGGCCGTATAATACCTTAAAAGGTTTCTTGCCACACTGTGGTTATTAAGCCCTTGGGAAACAATGGGTTTCTCTTAAAGTGTATGGAACAATTGTGCCCCTTGAGAGTCATCTTAGATTGGAATGAAACAAAAACTGGTTACTCCAGAGAGCAAAATATGATTGATTAAGGCTTAGAACCTGTGGTGTTCAGGTCTCTCACCTCTGGCTCTTTCTGTCTTATTCTGCAGTAGGACAGAATTCAGGTTGAGCCTTTCAAAAGCTCTCTGGCTTCTAGCTATAATGTAACATATGGTAAAATGAGCTCAGCACAGAGTTATGTTTTTCTTTTCTTAATCCTCCCAGTAAGACTAAATTCCAAGAGTGGGATTGAAAAAAGGAGGCGGATGGCAGAGAAATACTAGCAGTCTGTGGAAGAGAAAACTATAACACCGCTTTGAGACTGAAGAACCATGAAAAATGCATAACAGTAACGAATAACCTGAAAGCCACAGATGGTCCCCTTTTAAGCTGTTTGCACTCATTTGTCCAGCCCTGAGGAGTTAGGGCAATCCAAGTTATTTGTTTAAATGGATGTAAATGCACTCAGCTTGTATTCAGGAGTGGGGGGCAGGGAGGAATTCTAACATGGCTACCTCATCCGATAACAGGAAAAAATCTGAAACCTGAATCAGCTCTAATTTTTTCCAACTCACTCTTTGATGTCATTTTAATTTCTGTAAGACATTTCTACAAGTCAAGCCAAGTCTATAATAAGCAAAGGCCTTTAATTGTTCTTCTCCCTTTTCTCTGTGGTGCTGAAAGTTCACAGTCAACTCCACAGGTTGTTTAGTGAGTGGGGTTCTCAACACGCTCTGGACAACACATTAAGGTTTTCCCCCTCTCTTTGCACTTCCCTGGTGGCTCAGACAGTAAAGTGTCTGCCTACAATGCGGGAGACCTGGATTCGATCCCTGGGTCAGGAAGATCCTCTGGAGAAGGAAATGGCAACCCACTCCAGTACTCTTGCCTGGAAAATCCCATGGACGGAGGAGTGTGGTAGGCTACCGTCTATGAGGTCACAAAGAGTCAGACACGACTGAGCCCTTCAGTTTCACTTTCCTGTCTTTGCACAAGGAGACACTGGAGAGCTCTTGTGCAAAGAGAGGAAAGTGAAAGTGAAGGGCTCAGTCGTGTCTGACATATTTATTTATTTATAAATATACAACATAGAGCAGCCACCTCTATTTTGGGTAAAGACGGCAGTAGACCAAAGGAAGCAGAAAATTAGACATATTTGACTGATGAAGGAGAGGAGCAATGTGTCCATCCACAGGGCTTCCAGGCACATGAAGCTATACCACTTCTTACAGGTCCATCCCATGTACACCATCTGAAAATGGAGCCCCACTGCACTCAGTTTTGAGTTGAGAGAGTAAAGCCAGTATCTGTTACACAAGGAAATAATTTTTAAAGTCTGCAGAAGAAAGGCACTTGAACCTGTACATGGATTGCTCTCTGAACACACATTTGTTAATGTCCAGCAATTGCAGTTAGTTATAATATTTTAATAAAGAACTCTGTTTTGACTTTGAAAAATCAATATCAAGGGCATCCTGTCTTCAGGATAAATTCACTGGGATGAGATCACTGGACTAAAAGATATGAATGCATATATGGTTCTTTGGGTTCTTATTGCCATTACGTGTTCCATGAAGACAATAGCGATGGACATGAAGGCTGCTGGGTGTGAATGGACTAGTTTCACTAAGACTTTGTCAGCTCTGGATTTTTGTTGCATTTTAAGTATAAAAAGGAATGTCAAAGTTACTCTACTTTTCACTGCATCTTAAAGTAGTTTTAAAGTAGTTTTATCTCATTAATTTATACCAATAAGAAGAAATTGGGCTCTTTCATAACGGAATAGTTTCCTTTCAAGATCTAATTTTCTGTACTTGTATAGTCAGTACTAAATTAGGCTCTGGATTTTAAAGTGAAGCATAGTACTGAGGCAATTATCTCTCTACTCAGTGCTCTATTTTAGGAACAGAAAAAAAGAATAGTGTTGCTAGAAGCAGGGACAACTCTACTGCCACCAGGAGAACTGGCTGTGAGTCTAGATATTTCACTAGCCAGATGGATGGGCTTGGACAAGAACTTAACCTCTCAGTTTCATCACCTGCAAATAGACATTATTTTAAGCATTGAATGAAATAATAATTGTAAGACTGCTTTGAAAAGTAGTAGTATTACAAGTAATATAACAAGTAATACATGAATACTAATAAACAACAATAACCCAGAAGTTTGTCAATATTAATCAACCATTTGAAAAAGTAAAGGGGCTCAGAATCCAATAGGGAGAGATTAAAATTCCTAGAAGAAAAAAAAAAATCATAAACAAAGCCACAGTTTCATTATTTCCTACCTTTCTTGAATTTTTCTGAACGACATGCAGTTTTCAGCCAGATTTACATACAGTGTCAATACCCTTGAAGAAGGTCAAATATGAATCAAATTTAATGTTTATCAATAAAGTAATCAAAAATTAACATATTTACACATGATGTATTGACAGGTGAGGTCCACAAATCCTCCTATATAGAGGTGGATTGAGAGAGCAGTGTCTGCTGAGCTGGCTCATATAATAAATCACAGGAATTGGATCTTCTGATGCTATTGCAAATTATATATTTATTTCATTTTCCAGTTGTTGCAAAGAACCACAAAATATTGAGAAGAAAAAATAAAGACAAATAAATGGCAAGATATTCCACATTTATGGTTTGGCCAACTCAAGTGTGTTGAGATATCAGTTCTCCTCTGAACTGATCTATAGACTCAATGCAGTTACAGTCAAAATCTCATCGGTTTATGTATGTGCATGTATATGTGAGTGTAAACTGAGAAATTGAATCAAAAATATATATGGAAATGCAGAAAGCCTAGAAAAGACAAGACAATTTGAAGAAGAAAAACTTGGAATACTTTCACTCCTAGATTTCAAGACTTACTCTAAAGCTATAGTATTTAAGACATGATGGTATTGGTACAAAGATAGACAAATAGGTTAATGGAACAGAATAGAGAGTTCAGATGTAAATCCACACACATACAGTAACTTGATTAAGGACAAAGACAACACTGTAATTCTGTGAAGAAACAAAGGTCGTTTGAATAAATGGTGCTGGAGAAACTGAATATCCACATGGAAAAAAGTAAACCTGAACCTCTACTTCACACTTTGTGTTAAAATTAATTCAAGGTGGATTATAAAGCTAAATGTGCAAACTAAAATAATCAGGCTTTTGGAAGAAACATAGGAGAAATATCTCTATGAATTTTGGAAAAGATTTCTCAAACAGGACACACACAAAAAAACACTAATGATTAAAACAGGAAATGATAAATTGCACTTTAGTAAAATCAGTAACTACTATTCATGATATCTGTAATATATAAAACCACATAATAGTAATATATGTTATATTAATATACATATATAATTAAATCAGGGCTTCCCTGGTGGCTCAGTGGTAAAAGGATTTGCCTATCAATGCAGGAGATTCCGGTTCAATCCCTGCATTAGAAAGGGACCCTGGAGAAGGAGAAAGCAACTCATTCCAGTTCAGTTCAGTTCAGTTCAGTCGCTCAGTCGTGTCCAACTCTTTGCGACCCCATGAATCGCAGCACGCCAGGCCGCCCTGTCCATCACCAACTCCAGGAGTTCACTAAGACTCACGTCCATCGAGTCAGTGATGCCATCCAGCCATCTCATCCTCTGTCATCCCCTTCTCCTCCTGACCCCAATCCCTCCCAGCATCAGAGTCTTTTCCAATGAGTCAACTCTTCGCATGAGGTAGCCAAAGTACTGGAGTTTCAGCTTCAGCATCATTCCTTCCAAAGAACACCCAGGGCTGATCTCCTTTAGAATAGACTGATTGGATCTCCTTGCAGTCCAAGGGACTCTCAAGAGCCTTCTTCAACACCTCAGTTCAAAAGCATCAATTCTTCGGTGCTCAGCTTTCTTCACAGTCCAACTCTCACATCCATACATGACCACTGGAAAAACCATAGCCTTGACTAGATGGACCTTTGTTGGCAAAGTAATGTCTCTGCTTTTGAATATGCTATGTAGGTGGGTCATAACTTTTCTTCCAAGGAGTAAGCCTCTTTTAATTTCATGGCTGCAGTCACCATCTGCAGTGATTTTGGAGGCCCCCAAAATAAAGTCTGACACCATTTCCACTGTTTCCCCATCTATTTCCCATGAAGGGATGGGACCAGATGCCATGATCTTAATTTTCTGAATGTTGAGCTTTAAGCCAACTTTTTCACTCTCCTCTTTCACTTTCATCAAGAGGCTTTTTAGTTCCTCTTCACCTTCTGCCATAAGGGTGGTGTCATCTGCATATCTGAGGTTATTGATATTTCTCCCGGCAATCTTGATTCCAGCTTGTTCTTCTTCCAGCCCAGCGTTTCTCATGATGTACTCTGCATAGAAGTTAAATAAGCAGGGTGACAATATACAGCCTTGATGTACTCCTTTTCCTGTTTGGAACCAGTCTGTTGTTCCATGTCTAGTTCTACCTGTTGCTTCCTGACCTGCATACAGGTTTCTCAAGAGGTAGGTCAGGTGTTCTGGTATTCCCATCTCTTTCAGAATTGTCCACAGTTTATTGTGATCCACACAGTCATTCCAGTATTCTTGTCTCAAAAATCCCATAGAGAGAAGAGCCTGGCAAGCTACAGTCCATGGGGTCACAAAAGAGTCAGATACAACTTAGTGACTAAACAACAACAATTAATTACATACATATGTACACAAGTATTGCTTTATGTATAATTCTATATGAGTGCTCAGCCACTCAGTAGTGTCTGACTCTTTGCATCACACAGCCTAACCTTCCTCTTGGCACCTCTGTCTATGGGATTCTCCAGGCAATACTGGAGTGGGTTGCCATTTCCTCCTCCAGGGGATCTTCTATTCTATACAATTAATAAAAATGAATATATATATATATATATATAAATGACAGGTATCACATCCTGAATATATAAAGAACTTCCACAAATCCATTAAACAAATCAAACATTCAATTTAAAATGGGTTGAACAGGCATATGTTGTCACCCATCCCAAAAGAATATCCAAGAGGCCAATAAGCATGAGAAAAGTTCATTATAATTTGTATCACAGAATTAAAAATCAAATCCACACAATGAGGGGACCATCTCACACACTTTAGAATGGCTGAAATTAAAATAACTGACAATAACAACTTTTGAAAAAGATATGGAGCAATTGGAACTCTCATACATCATTTATAAAAGACTGTAAATTGACAGAACCACTTTGGAAAATATTTGGCAGTACATATGTCCAAAGCTAAACATATGTCTACCCTACAAATCAACAATTCCACTCAGAGGTGCATACTCAAGGGGAAAAACCATGAGAATGTGTTCACTGGAAGCCATGCACAAGAACGTCCATGGCAGCTTTACTTATAACAGCTAAAAGCTCAACAACCCAAACGTTCTTCAGCAGAATAGATAAATGAATTGTAATATAGTCATATAATGGAATACTGCTGCTGCTGCTAAGTCGCTTCAGCTGTGTCTGACTCTGTGCGACCCCATAGACAGCAGCCCACCAGGCTCTCCTGTCCCTGGGATTCTCCAGGCAAGAACACTGGAGTGGGTTGCCATTTCCTTCTCCAATGCACGAAAGTGAAAAGTGAAAGTGAAGTCGCTCATTCGTGTCCGACTCTTAGCGACCCCAGGGACTGCAGCCCACCAGGCTCCTCCATCCATGGGATTTTCCAGGCAAGAGTACTGGAGTGGGGTGCCATCGCCTTCTCCTAATGGAATACTACTTAGTGTAAAACAAAGCCTACAGATACGTGCAACAACATGAATGAATCTCAAGATATTATCATGAAAAATAAATCTAGACACCGCACATACTATATGGGTCCATTTAAATGAAGTTCAAAAACAGACAAGATTACTCTATGTTTATAGAAGTCAGAATAGTGGTTTACTTCTGGGAAGCTATTAACTGAGCAGAGGCGTGAGGGATAAAGGAAATGCTCTGTATTTTGATCTGAGTGGTAATTACAAGGGTATATGCATATATAAAAATTTATTGAGTTGTACACTTAAAACATGTGATCATGACTGCATGAGTTATAGTTCACCAGAGAAATAAAGAAGAAAAAGGAATGAAATGACTCATAAAGATATTAAAAGGTAATCTCCTTTCTGATATGGAATTCTAGACTCCTGTGTTAGAGGACACAATAAAGATCAGACACCTCTAGAGGCTAAAACCTGGAGGCCATAGACTCTTGACTAAGGCCAGTAAAAAATTAACACCCAAGTAAGGATCAGACCCCAAGACTGCTGATGAACATGCCCTGTGGCGTTTCCTCTCCCTCACTCCGCTTCCTTAAAGAACTGTTGAAAAAGATGCTGGCATCTAAATGGGATTTTCAGTCTGGAGAATGAGACTCCCCAGTGTGTCTGTTTACATGTCTATTTTTTTCATGCAAGAATCTAATTGACAGGAAGGCAGAAATTGTATCTTATCTTTGTATTTTGTATCAGTGTAGGGACTTCAAAAAGTTGATAAAAATAAACGAATGTCACAAGCAACAAAAGAAACTATAGATAAACTTGATTTTATCAAACTTTTGAACTTAGGGTGTTTAAAAGGATAATTAAGAAAGTGAAAAAATAATTCACAAAATGGGAAAAAATAGTTGAACATTGCATATCTGCTAAGGTAGCTTGAAGGGCTTCCCAGGTGCTGCAATGGTAAATAATCTGCCTGCCAATGCAGGAGATGAAAGAGGCACTAGTTCGATCTTTGGGTCAGTAAGGCCCCTTGGAGGAGGGATGGCAACCCGCTCCAGTATTCTTGCCTGGAAAATTCTATAGACAGAGGAGCCTGGTGAGCTACAGTCTGTAGGGTAGAAAAGAACTAGTCACGACTGAGTACACACACACACAAGGTATCCTGAACTCATCTACAGATCTAGGACATTTAAAGAATTCTATGACTTAAAAGGGGCTTCCCAGTTGGCACTAGTGGTAAAGAATCCACTAGGAATCGGACACGACTGAAGCGACTTAGCACGTATCATGCACAACTTAAAAAGAAAAATGTCCCAATGGAAAAAGACAAAGGATATAAATGGACATTTCTCCAAAAAAGAAGTGGCCAGTAACCACATGAAAAGATGTTAAACATTGTTAATCATTAAGGAGACATAAATCAAAGACAAATGAAATGCTACTTACTTCCCATTTAGAATGACTACCATCAAAATAGGGAAAGGAGTATGTCAAGGCTGTATATTGTCACCCTGCTTATTTAATTTATATGCAGAGTACATCATGAGAAATGCTGGCCTGGATGAAGCACAAGCTAGAATCAAGATTGCTGAAAGAAATATCAATAACATCAGATATGGAGATGGCACCACCCTTATGGCAGAAAGCAGAGAAGAACTGAAGAGCCTCTTGATGAAAGTGAAAGAGGAGAGTGAAAAAATTGGCTTAAAACTCAACATTCAGAAAACTAAGATTATGGCATCTGGTCCCATCACTTCATGACAAATAGATGGAGAAACAGTGGAAACAGTGACAGACTTTATTTTGGGGGGCTCCAAAATCACTGTAGATGGTGACTGAAGCCATGAAATTAAATGACACTTACTCCTTAGAAGAAAAGTTATGACCAACCTAGACAGCATATGAACAGTATGAAACCCATGAACAGTAGAAAAGGCAAAATGATAGGATACTGAAAAAGGAACTCCCCAGGTCGGTAGGTGCCCAATATGTTACTGTAGATCAGTGGAGAAATAACTCCAGAAGAATGAAGGGATGGAGCCAAAGCAAAAACAATACCCAGCTGTGGATGTGACTGGTGATAGAAGCAAGGTCTGACGCTGTAAAGAGCAATACTGCATAGGAACCTGGAATGTCAGGTCCATGAATCAAGGCAAATTGGAAGTGGTCAAACAGGAGATGGCAAGAGTGAACGTCAACACTCTAGGAATCAGTGAACAAAAATGGACTGGAATGGGTGAATTTAACTCAGATGGCCATTATATCTACTACTGTGGGCAGGAATCCCTTAGAAGAAATGGAGTAGCCATCATGGTCAAGAAAAGAGTCCAAAATGCAGTACTTGGATGCAATCTCAAAAACAACAGAATGATCTCTGTTCATTTCCAAGGTGAACCATTCAATATTACAGTAATCCAAGTCTATGCCCCAACCAGTAATGCTGAAGAAGCTGAAGTTGAATGGTTCTATGAAGACCTACAAGACCTTTTAGAACTAACACCCAAAAAAGATGTCCTTTTCATTATAGGGGACTGGAATGCAAAAGTAGGAAGTCAAGAAACACCTGGAGTAACAGGCAAATTTGGCCTTGAAATATGGAATGAAGCAGGGCAAAGGCTAATAGAATTTTGCCAAGAGAACGCACTGGTCATAGCAAACACCCTCTTCCAACAACACAAGAGAAGACTCTACACTTGGACATCACCAGATGGTCAACACCGAAATCAGATTGATTATATTCTTTGCAGCCAAAGATGGAGAAGCCCTATACAGTCAACAAAAACAAGACCAGGAGCTGACTGTGGCTCAGATCATAAACTCCTTATTGCCAAATTCAGACTTAAATTGAAGAAAGTAGGGAAAACCACTAGACCATTCAGGTATGACCTAAATCAAATCCCTTATGATTATACAGTGGAAGTGAGAAATAGATTTAAGGGACTAGATCTGATAGATAGACTGCCTGATGAACTATGGACGGAGGTTCATGACATTGTACAGGAGACAGGGATTAAGACCATCCCCATGGAAAAGAAATGAAAAAAAGCAAAATGGCTGTCTGGGGAGGCCTTACAAATAGCTGTGAAAAGAAGAGAAGTGAAAAGCAAAGGAGAAAAGGAAAGATATAAGCATCTGAATGCACAGTTCCAAAGAATAACAATGAGAGATAAGAAAGCCTTCCTCAGCGATCAGTGCAAAGAAATAGAGGAAAACAACAAGAATGGGAAAGACTAGAGATCTCTTCAAGAAAATTAGAGATACCAAGGGAACATTTCATGCAAAGATGGGCTCGAGAAAGGACAGAAATGGTATGGACCTAACAGAAGCAGAAGATATTAAGAAGAGGTGGCAAGAATACACAGAAGAACTGTACAAAAAAGATCTTCACGACCAAGATAACCATGATGGTGTGATCACTGACCTAGAGCCAGACATCCTGGAATGTGAAGTCAAGTGGGCCTTAGAAAGAATCACTACGAACAAAAGCTAGTGGAGGTGATGGAATTCCAGTGGAGCTATTTCAAATCCTGAAAGATGATGCTGTGAAAGTGCTGCACTCAATATGCCAGCAAATTTGGAAAACTCAGCAGTGGCCACAGGACTGGAAAAGGTCAGTTTTCATTCCAATCCCAAAGAAAGGCAATGCCAAAGAATGCTCAAACTACTGCACAATTGCACTCATCTCACATGCTAGTAAAGTAATGCTCAAAATTCTCCAAGCCAGGCTTCAGCAATATGTGAACCGTGAACTTGCAGATGTTCAAGCTGGTTTTAGAAAAGGCAGAGGAACCAGAGATCAAATTGCCAACATCCACTGGATCATGGAAAAAGCAAGAGAGTTCCAGAAGAACATCTATTTCTGCTTTATTGACTCTGCCAAAGCCTTTGACTGTGTGGATCACAATAAACTGTGGAAAATTCTGAAAGAGATGGGAATACCAGAGCACCTGACCTGCCTCTTGAGAAACCTATATCAAGGTCAGGAAGCAATAGTTAGAACTGGACATGGAACAACAGACTGGTTCCAAATAGGAAAAGGAGTACATCAAGGATGTATATTGTCACCCTGTTTATTTAACTTCTATGCAGAGTACATCATGAGAAACGCTGGGCTGGAAGAAGCGCAAGCTGGAATCAAGATTGCTGGGAGAAATATCAATAACCTCAGATATGCAGATGACACCACCCTTATGGCAGAAAGTGAAGAGGAACTAAAAAGCCTCTTGATGAAAGTGAAAGAGGAGAGTGAAAAAGTTGGCTTAAAGCTCAACATTCAGAAAATGAAGATCATGGCATCTGGTCCCATCCCTTCATGGGAAATAGATGGGGAAACAGTGGAAACGGTGTCAGACTTTATTTTGGGGGCCTCCAAAATCACTGCAGATGGTGACTGCAGCCATGAAATTAAAAGACGCTTACAGGAGTCTTTGGAAGGAAACTTATGACCAACCTAGATAGCATATTCAAAAGCAGAGACATTAGTTTGCCAACAAAGGTCCGTCTAGTCAAGGCTATGGTTTTTCCAGTGGTCATGTATGGATGTGAGAGTTGGACTGTGAAGAAAGCTGAGCGCCGAAGAATTGATGCTTTTGAACTGAGGTGTTGAAGAAGGCTCTTGAGAGTCCCTTGGACTGCAAGGAGATCCGATCCAATCAGTCCATTCTAAAGGAGATCAGCCCTGGGTGTTCTTTGGAAGGACTGATGCTGAAGCTGAAAGTCCAGTACTTTGGCCACCTCATGCGAAGAGTTGACTCATTGGAAAAGACTCTGATGCTGGGAGGGATTGGGGTCAGGAGGAGAAGGGGATGACAGAGGATGAGATGGCTGGATGGCATCACCGACTCGATGGACATGAGTTTGAGTGAACTCCTGGAGTTGGTGATGGACAGGGAGGCCTGGCATGCTGGGATTCATGGGGTCGCAAAGAGTCAGACACAATTGAGCGACTGAACTGAACTGAGACAGCATATTAAAAAGCAGAGACATCACTTTGCCAACAAAGGTCAGTCTAGTCAAAGTTATTATTTTTCCGGTAGTCATGTATGGATTTGAGAGTTGGACTATAAAGAAAGCTGAGCACCAAAGAATTGATGCTTCTGAACTGTGGTGTTGGAGAAGACTCTTGAGAGTCCCTTGGACTGTAAGGAGGTCCAACCAGTCCATCCTAAAGGAAATCAGTCCTGAATGTTCATTGGAAGGACTGATGCTGAAGTTGAAACTACACTACTTTGGTCACCTGATGCTAAGAGCTGACTGATTTGAAAAGACCCTGATGCTGGGAAAGATTGAGGGCAGGAGGAGAAGGGGATAACAGAGGATGAGATGGTTGGCTGGCATCACTGACTCAACAGACATGAGTTTGAGTAAACTTCAGGAGTTGGTGATGGATAGGGAAGCCCGGTGTGCTACATTCCATGGGGTTGCAAAGAGTCAGACACAACTGAGCGACTGAACTGAACCATCAAAAAGACAGACAATAGCAAGTGTTGACAAGGATGTGGAGAAATTGAAAGTGTCATAAATTGCTGGTAGAAATGTAAAATGGTGCAGCCATTTTGACTTTTTTTTTTACCTGAACCACACAGTATGTGGGATCTTAGTTCCCCAACCAGGAATCAAACTTATGCCCCCTGCATTGGAAGCATGAAATCGAAACCTGGACGTCCAAGGAAATCCCTGGTGCAGTCATTTTAGGAAATAGCTTGGTGGTTCCTTAAAACATCAAATACAGAGTTATCATATGACCAAACAATTCCACTCCTAGACATATACTCGAGGAAATTGAGTATAAATTATAAACTTAAATCCACCTAAAACTTGTACATGAATATTCATGCTCACAATAGTTAAAAAGCTTTAACAATTCAAATGTCCATCAATTGATGAATTGATAAATAAAATGTGGTATATAAACAGAGTCAAATATTATTCAGCCATAAAAATGAATGAAGTGCTGATACATGCTACAATGTGGAGGAGCCTTGAAAAAAATTATGGTAAGTGGAAGAATCCACACATGAAAGGAACACAGTATGATTCCAAGTATAAGAAATGTTCAGAATAGGCAAATTAAAAGAAACAGAAAGTAGATAAATAGTGGTAAAGAGTTTGGAAGTAAGAAGGGAAGTGACTGCCAATGGGTGTGTGTTTCTTATTGGAGTGATGAAAATATCTGGAATAAGATAGTGGTTTAGCTTATATGGGCTTCTCTGGTAGCTCAGCTGGTAAAGAATCCACCTGCAATGGCAGGAGACGCCAGTTCGATTCCTAGGTTGGGAAGATCCGCTGACGAAGGGAACGGCAACCCACTCCAGTATTCTTGCCTGGAGAATTCCATGGACAGAGGAGCCTGGCAAGCTACAGTCCATAGGGTTGCAAAGAGTTGGACATGACTGAATGACTTTCACTTTCACTTTAGGTTCTATTACTTTGCACATAAACTTAAGACCACTGACATGTATGTTTTAAAAGCAAATTTTTTAGTATGTGAATTATATGTTTTTTAAATGAAAGAATGAATACCTAGGAGATATCACTCAGGCTTTGTGAAATTGTAACAAATATGAGTTCTCCAAATGCTGTATCCACCATGAAATGGCAACATACCATAATTTAGTTCCCACAGTTTTTCCTGCATTTGGTGAAGAGGTTGCCAGCTGCAGTATCACTGAAGACAGTTTCCAGCCCATCAATAATTGAAGCAATGAGTCCAAACCAGGGCTCTGGCCACAAAGTCACACTGGGTGCCAAGAACTCATGAGAACATCTGGACGGTGTCATAGCCAATTCAGACTTCACCCACACATCATCGGATGATCTGATTATAGTTCCTTATAGCCCGAAAATTCTACAGGGGAAAAATTCACCCAGAACAAAAGATGTCTGGGTGAGTTCATTCAATAAGCAGCCAATCAAAAGCAAGTAAAGCAAAGGACAGCATAATAATAAAAGGAAGAGACAGAGAAGGACCTTGAACAAAAACAGCAAGCTCTTTTGATCCAGTTGTGTATGTCGGAAATCAATAGCGATGTTTTCTTTCACTTTGGAGAGTGAGAATTGGAATTTGCGGCACTTAGATTCTTTTTTCTTGATACTGGACAATGACACACATTCTGTTTACCAGAAAGCTCTGACCACTGGGGCAAAAATTGTAGCAATTGTAGTAATTCTATACTCAGCTTCCTGTTTTAAGCATTGTATAGAATAGACTCAGTGATATTAATGGGCCCTTAAGATACTTTTGGAAATATGTAAAATATTTCCCTCTATTGAATGCTTATTTCTGAAAAGATTATCATACTGTGATGTTGACTGGTGGATCGAGGAGACAAAACATCATTATAAACCGCTCAGAGTGGAAATTTCATCTCAGAAACAGGAAATGATTATGATAAAGGACTGATCTCAAGATAAAACAGCTTTACACAACAAACCAGAATGAGGGCGACAGTACATGTTAGCTAGCTTTATATGACTTCATTTTAATTAAGGTCTGACTTCCACAGCTGCTACTCCTTTATCTAATAACAGAGCTTTGGTGTAACAAAAGTAGAGAACCCCCAGGGCGGGGGTGTGGTGCCTGAGTATGGGAGGAAGCATGTCATGGTAACCTGCAGTGCGCAGACTATGAATTGCTGTAGGATTTCATCTAAAGTCCCATGGAATTCATGGCAAAGAGAGCATTGTGTTGAGCTATGGAATAAAAAGCAGCTGTCCAATAATGCTTCCAAATAAGCCAGTGTGAGCCTATTGCATACCCCTCTAGTGACTCAGAAAATTCTTCACCAAAAGCCCTTCTAGCTTACTAGGTCTCTAGAAGATTCCCAGCCTCCCTTAGAGCAAACACTGTGATCCAACTGAAATGAGGGTATTCAGAATTACCTTCTTCCTGTACATCAAGTTTATTTCCACGTCCTTTCATTTGAGTGGATATATCTGTAATATGTTTCTCTGGGCTGATCGGCCCTTTAGCTGATCTGCAAGACCATGCTACATTGGATCAATGCTGCAAATACAGAAAGAAAAATATGCCAGAGGTGCAATGTGAAAAAAACCAAAATCTGTCTAAAGGAAATATTCATGCCAGCCAATCTCCAAAATGTCAACATTTTCTCTCCTCCAATTCTATCCTATCCATCCTTCACTCTTGTTCATTCTGATTTGATATCTAAATCTCAAACTATACACAGGTGTGTTCTCCATATCAAGGAAGATGATAAATCCAAATGAAAGCTGTAAGAGAAGTCCTGGTTTTAGATAATGCTGGACTAGGCTAGCACTTGCAGTTAAAAAAAACATTTTAACTTGTCCTGCCCTCAGCTCCAAGGCAGCTCTGTCTCCCAGAGTAGTCATGGTGAGTGTCATTTGACACTGACTTCCTGTCTAAAGATGGTTGGGCTGGAGGCCAGCATCTTAGTTAAAATCCACCATCAATAATGGGTACCGGGGGAAAACAACCTCAATTTTTTTACCCGGAAAACTGCTATTTTGGTTACCTTTATACAACTTTTGCATCTAGCATAGTAGATTCTGAAAGATGAGGTACCGTTGTTTAATTTCTCATTGAGACTGTCCCCATGTCCATTTCTTTTTTTCTGAATTTCTTAAGCTTTTCCTGCATCTTTACAATAAACCCCTGTATAATTAAAAAGCTGATTTTTATCTCAAGAAACCTATTTCTGTTCCTTGTAACCTGATGAAGCCTAAGAAGTCCAGGAATTTGATAAATGCCATGAGGGCAGGGATCACATCTATTTGTTCACTCCAAAATCACTGCAGATGGTGACTGCAGCCATGAAATTAAAAGACGCTTACTCCTTGGAAGGAAAGTTATGACCAACCTAGATAGCATATTCAAAAGCAGAGACATTAGTTTGCCAACA
The DNA here is from genome assembly GCF_019923935.1 of Bubalus bubalis. Lineage (NCBI taxonomy): Eukaryota > Metazoa > Chordata > Mammalia > Artiodactyla > Bovidae > Bubalus > Bubalus bubalis. The sequence goes on from NC_059158.1 coordinate 140,821,733, forward strand.
AAGGTCCATCTAGTCAAGGCTATGGTTTTTCCTGTGGTCATGTATGGATGTGAGAGTTGGACTGTGAAGAAGGCTGAGCGCCGAAGAATTGATGCTTTTGAACTGTGGTGTTGGAGAAGACTCTTGAGAGTCCCTTGGACTGCAAGGAGATCCAACCAGTCCATTCTGAAGGAGATCAGCCCTGGGATTTCTTTGGAGGGAATGATGCTGAAGCTGAAACTCCAGTACTTTGGCCACCTCATGTGAAGAGTTGACTCATTGGAAAAGACTCTGATGCTGGGAGGGATTGGGGGCAGGAGGAGAAGGGGACGACAGAGGATGAGATGGCTGGATGGCATCACTGACTTGATGGACGTGAGTCTGAGTGAACTCCGGGAGTTGGTGATAGACAGGGAGGCCTGACATGCTGCGATTCATGGGGTCGCAAAGAGTCGGATACGACTGAGCAACTGAACTGAACTGAACTGAACTGTAGACACAAAGCCTAGGGTAGAGTAAGGGGCTCTATAAATATGTATTAAACGCATGGAAAGCAGCCTCATCATTTCTACTTTAAATCATGGATTTAAGTTGTGAGAATACACATTAATCTAGGTGAAGGTTCTTAAACTCTGAATATTGTCAGCATTGTTAAATTAGCTTGTCTGAAAAGGATAATTTCAAGTCAAAATGAAAAGCTATTCAATTGAAGTTCAGCTGATAATTGGGAAGAATTAATTGGTGTTAGTAAAGGAGAACTCTTACTTAATGAGCTCCATCAATATGGTGTAATGTTTTCCTTGCCTTATTAATTGATACAGATAAGAAGCTGGATGGTCTCATTTAGGGAACACTTAAGCCTCCTGCAAATGCACTGGTGGGGCTGGGGCTCAGAGTTCTCCAGCACTGGGATGAGGGTCCAAAAGCCTATAGGGCAGTGTTTCTCAAACTTGGCTTGCATCAGAGTCACCTGGATGATGTTTTGAAACTCAGATGTTTCCAGAATTTCTGAACCAGAAGGTAAACAAGTCAGGTGGAAACAAACAAATAGTACGTTTATACATGGAGGCTGAGAAGTCCCATGATATTTGTCTGCAAGTTGGAGACCTAGGAAAGCTTGAATGGTATAGTTCCAGTCCAAATGCAAAGTCCAATCTTTAGGAGAATGGATGGTTAATTTTCAAGTCTGAAAGCCTGAGAACGGGATGGTCAATGGCGTCAGTCCCATTCCAAGAGCAGGAGACTCATGTCCAAACTCAAGAGAGGGAGAGAGGGAGAAAATTCTCCATTTCTCTCTCTCTTTTTTTCTTTTGTTCCATTCAGGTCCTCAAAAGATTGGATGAGGCACACCTACATTGGAGAGAACAGTCTGCTTTTCTAGATTACCAACTCAAATGCTAAGCTCCTCTGGAAACACACACAAACCCAGAAATAATATTTAGCCAGATATCTGGGCATTGCGTGGCTCAGTGCAGTTAACACATAAAGTCAACCATTACAAGTCAAGCTGGCAAAATAGGTGAAAATGAAAGTCACTCAGTTGAGTCCGACTCTTTGCGACCCCATGACTAAACAGTCCATGGAATTCTCCAGGCCAGAATACTGGAGTAGATAGCCTTTCCTTCTGTAGGAGATCTTCCCAAACCCAGGTCTCCTGCATTGTAGGTGGATTCTTTACCAACTGAGCCACAGTGGAAGCTCAGTGTGTAGTCTATCACTTCTCCAGGGGATCTTCCGGACCCAGGAATTGAACCGGGGTCTCCTGCATTGAAGGTGGACTCTTTACCAACTGAGCTATGAGGGAAGCAGGCAAAGATAAACATCTTCTTAAATCATAGTTAAGCTCCAAATAAGGACAATGTTAAAGTTCTACTTAACACAAAACAACTGTCTTGTGTATAACTAAAAGTGCACTTGTCCCTTCCCCAAAGAAGAGGTAAAAATCATGAGTAATATTTACTCTTCTCCTTGATATACCAATACTACCATGTAAAATTAACAGTATTTAAATACTATGATATAAAGTCAGTGTATCATGTTGTATGAAAGAGAAAAAGACAAATACACATACACATAGTCATAACAAAATACAGAGGAAATATTCATGACAATCATATGAAATTACAGTCCTCATTTTTCTGTTGGTTATGTGGTTACAGCTGATATTCCTGACTATTTTCCCCCCACTATCCATTCTGTATTCTTTCTGTCTTCAGCAAGCACCTCAGCTTGCCATGCTTCTTTATCTGGTAGGGTGACTCAAACCTTCACCAAACAAACTGTTATGATCCATTCTAACTCCTCAATCTGCAAAATAAATGCAGAATCCTTGCTTAGTGAGCAAATATCGCTAAGTCCAGCCCAGTCTGACTTTATGTCCCTTCTTCCATTATCTCACATCCTTAATATCCATTCCCATGCATGTTTCCTGGATTTCTGTCTGTACAAATTAGAAAACTCTAGTGGTTCTCTTGGAGTGTAATTTGAATTCCTGAGCTCACCCCAACAGGGATTGGTGAGGAGCCCCAGAGAATTGTAATAAGGGGCAATCACTAACACTCCTAGACCTCAGGGGCAGCTGGAGGAGGTGGCATCCCAGGAATTCAGGGGCAGAGGGTGCTGGGGAGGATGGAATAGAGTGGGGCCATAGTTGACAGGGCTGGAGCCACGGAGGAGACTCATCCACTGCAGAAGATACTGCCCTGGCCGGACAGGGAAAAATAGGGCTAGAACACCCTGGTTTCTCCACACCCACCTCATACCCTCCCTACACAAGTGCATGAGCACACATGCATACACATGCTTGTGCACGTACCCTGTCCAAAGGGTGAATCTGAGGCAGACAAATTTCAGAGGGTCTACTAAATAACTAGTGTTAGATGAGACAGACGTGGGCCCTGCCTCCACTGACTTTACAGTCTAATAGATTGATTGTATGGAACCCAGCTGCCCTATAACATATAGGGGTCCATGGGGCTTGTCTCTAGAGAAGTGTAAAGGACAAAATGCTTGTGCCCCACCCCCAAGTTTATATGGTGAAATGTAATCCCCAGTGTGATGGTGTTGGAGATGGGGTCCATGGGAGGTTATTAGTTCATGGGGGTGGGTCTGATGAATATAATTCATGCTCTGATAAGAAGACAGAGGAGAGCTCTCTGTCACCCTCTCTCTGCCAGGTGAGGACACAACAGGATTCCGACAGTGCAATACACAAGAGGACTCTTGCCAAGACCCAAACATGCTGGCACCCTGATGGTGGACTTTCAGCCCTCAGAACTGTGAGAAATAAATTTCTGCTGTGGATAAACCATTCAGTCTATGGTCTTTATAGCAGCCCAAAGTGACTAAGACAAGAAGTGTTTAAATAAGTTCATTGTGTCACTTCATAAAGATATAAAAAAAAATGTACCTGTAAGAGGAACTGGACTTAAAAATTACTGAAATTATAATGCAATACATTTTTGTTTATCTGTTTAGGAGGAAAATTATTGATGTAAATCTTTTTAAAATTTTGCCCCAATAACCATATTTTGTATAAAATTAATATTTTGTATTGGAAAAGCTCTGAAAGTGACAATGGCTATCTTTTGAACTTTGAATATTGCTACTATTATATGTGACATTAACATGGATAGGAGCTGAGGATGTGTATTGAGGAGAAAAGAATGGACCCCTCACTGAGCTTTTGTTGGAGACTGCAGTTGTGCTGAGAAATGGGACTTTTAGGTAGATGCACAATCAAATGTGAATTAATAGCATGGTAGAGTGGGGTCTACAATAAAAACTCAGGGCTGTCTTTCACAGCTCAAGTGCTCTGCTCTGCTCAACATCCTAGAATTAAGCACTTAAATCAGATAGTTTTCAGTTCTTGCCAAAAAACCCCTCATACTTCTCTTGTAAGCATGATTTTTTTTTTTTTTTTTTTTTTTTTTGGAGTGGGAGTGGGTGGGTGGCAGTATTACAGAACTGTTCCTTTGAATGTTGTTCATATGGAAGGCATTTGAACGACATTGACATTTGGGGGAAAAGATTCTGTGAGGATATGAGATAACTGTAGAACCGTTTGCTGGCTGTAGTCATATGGTAATGATATCAGCTTTGCCTGGGAAAAATGACAGCATCAAATTCTGCTGATTTGCCTAGACAAAATTACATGAAATTGCATGTATTTCATGAATTTGTCTACAGCCTTCTGATAATAAGCATTCGAGGGATAGAGTTTTGTTTCTTGGAGAGCAAATAATTTGGAAGCATAGTTCATCCCCAGTATATCATTGTAACAATAAACAAGTGTCAGAGAACGCCTTGTCTTTCTTTAGGATTGGATGTTACTGAGTGGTTGATTTAGCATGATGGCATATTTTCTTCACAATCTCAGGTTCTAAGTGGACTATTTTATACTTACTTTCAGGTCATTGACTGAGTTTATCTTATCTATAGGGAAATAATAAAGTACTGCATATTAGTAGAAGAACATTTTATTTTTCTCCTGACGGGACTGAGTCAGTGCTTTGCTTGCACAGATGTGCCTCATGTGATAAAATAAATGTGTTCCTGAAAGGTTGTGTATAAACTGAGTCATTCTCCTATTGGCTTAGAGTATCTTGGCAAAGATGTTCTCTTGTCTATCCAGATTGAACTTTAATTAATTTCTAACATTTTAACTTTCAGTTTCTCTTTACTCTAGCACCCTTTCCAAAAAGTTTTTCGTATTAATCTTGGCAATCTTAAAAACACAAACGTATGCAAGGAACTTCACAACTTGGAGGATCCTTTTATGCAACTAAATAACTGCCTTGTTTTTTTTGTTTGTTTTTTGAAATAGGGCATTCCTATAAATGATAAACTTGTTTATCTTTTATTGGCAAAATTAAATCCTGTGAATGTGTATTGAAATACAGTGTTCACTCTTCTGGTGACAGCTCAGTTGTCAAGGGTCCCACATTCTGCCCCAGAATAACAAGATGGAGTCTCGGGCATTTCTTAACCACCACCACTCTGGAAGAATCTCTCTTTGGGGGCAACTAAGGAAAGCTCAATATTCTGATACCTTAAGTTTCTGCTTCCTTTCTTTCTAGAAAAATTATGAGGGACTACAATATGGTACACACTCATATGCAAAATCTTCCATTCCTTGTTCCCATGAATTGGATGACTGAATACTGAAAACACCTATCTGATCTGAAGCATGCTATTCCATTGTTAGCACCAAGTTATTAATTTCTCCTTTCCTTCTTCCATGGCACTTTAGATGGTTTTCTATTAAAGTTCCTATCATGTGACAGAAGGGCTTCCCTGGTGGCTCAGTAATAAAGAATTCACCTACCAATGCAGGAGATGTGGGTTCCATCTCTGGGTCAGGAAGATCTTCTGGAGGAAGCAATGGCAATCCATTCCAGTATTCTTGCCTGGAAAATCCCATGGGCAGAGGAGCCTGGCAGACTACAATCCATGGATTACAAAAGAACCTGACACAACTTAGCAACTAAACAACAACAACGTGTGATAGAAAGACTTTATGGAGTCCTAAAAATATACGTTTGAATTCCACCTCTGACATCTTCGGGCTTCCCTTGCAGCTCAGCTGGTAAAGAATCCACATGCAATGTAGGAGACCCCAATTCAATCTCTAGGTTGGGAAGGTAATGGCTACCCAATCCAGTATTCTGGCCTGGAGAATTCCATGGACTGTATAGTCCATGGGGTCCCAAAGAGTTGGACATGACTGAGCAACTTTCACTTTCTGACATCTACTAGCCCCATGATCTGCCTCAATTTTCCTCATCTTTAAAATGGATTTAGTAAGTACTCTCTTTGGGGCCACTGAAAAATGGTAATAATATATATTAAACACCTAGCACAGTGTATGGCACATAACTGATGCACAATGAATAGTTAGTTGTCAGCATGGTCTTCCTGCTCATTATTATTATAATCATCATTAGAGTGAGTTATTAATATCTCTTTATTACCCCTTGATTTGGATACATGTGATTTCAGAAGTTAGTACAGTGCTGGGCATAGCAGGTGCTCAATAATGATGTGTTGAAAGAATTCACAGGTAAAACTGAGCATGTTAATTATACATCTGTCAACTCCAGATTCCTCATGCACCACCAAACTATGGCCACAAAACAAACCAGATTCCTGACTCACACAACTGTTCACTTGGGCTTCCTTGGTGGCTCAATGGTAAAGAACCCACCCACCAATGTAGGAGACACAGGTTTGATCCCTGGGTCAGGAAGATCCCCTAGAGAAGGAAATGGCAACCCACCCCAGTATGCTTGCCTGGGAAATCCCATGGACAGAGGAGCCTGGCATGTTACGGTCCATGGTCGCAAAAGAGTCAGGCACAACTTAGCTACTAAACAACAATAAGAACACGTGTTCACATGGCTCACAGGTCTCCTAAGATGCTCCTTAAACAATTCTGTGAGTCCCCATACTTTTTCATACATGCACAGAAGGAAGCTTAGTCCCAAAGTGCTCTGCCTCCTTTGCCACCCGACAGCACACCAGAGCTCTGAAGCACCACACTGCATGGGAATTGATAGCAAAGTATCTGGGGTTGTCTTTCTCCATTTGGTATTAAATCCATTCAAGGGGTTCCAAAGCAGTATTTCCTCACCATCTTCAAATCATACCTCCCCTGTTTTGCGAGGCACTGTGAGTCGGATTCAGATAATTTCTTGAGCAAAATTCTCTTGAGGAGGCAGCTCAGTCTTCCTGAAAACAGGTGTTGCTCAGGTCTGCCCAGTGGCTCACCAGACATGCTGGGGTGCATCTCCACGCCTGGAGTGGACACAGTATTGGTTCAGGTCGCAACTCCTGCTATGGAGCTATGTGCTGGTTGGAAAATCGTTACCTTAGTCTGCAATGGTACTTCCAGCAAAGGGTTCATTTGTTGTTTTCTTCCAACATTAGTAGGTGTCTAATGAGAGAGCTGGGATTTCCTTTGAGGAGGCTGGCTATTTGTGGAGGGCTTAGCTACGCTATTGAGACCACAATGACAACAGTAAACCTGAAACACCAAACTCATCACAGGGTCCAGGGACTGGGGCTGCCCTGGTTTTCTGAAAAACAAACAAACAAACAAAACCCTTCTAGGAGTTAGTAGGCAAAGCAGAGACTGTGCCTGTGGAAGAGTTGCATCAGGAATTGTAGGGTTAACCCTCCATCACACCAGGTATTCGGAGCCAGGTGGTTGGACTTGCACAGATCAGGACTGGCCTCTTTATCAATCAAGGATCAGCTGATTACTAGAGCTCTCAGAATCCTGGAGAACCTCTAAGCCCTCGGGAGGATCTGCAGCTGCTGTGGGGAACCGGCCAGGAAGACCCGTGCCCAGTGCAGGCTGAGTTGGAAGCGGAGAACCTGGGTTAGGGTTAATGGCTAGAAGGAGGGCCTGGGAGAGGATCTGCTTTGAGGAAGCACTTTTACCAACGAAGGCTGCTGAGCACTGTGGGCTGAGTCGTCAAGTTCCTAGGCACTGAATAATAATGAGAGAGGCTTGCAGGGGCTGATGACTAATAGCGCCTCAATTTCCTGCTGACGCTGGCAGTTTTATGTCATTTTGTTTTTATGTTAATTTATGCACACAGGATTAGAATGTAGCATTATATGGTCTTTTAATTTAATCGAAGCATGGAACTTCATGGGCATGGTTTTACATTTCCCTTCTAGATTTCAATAATTTTATCTTTAGCATTTAATCCCCTCTCCACCTCCCCCCCCACCAGATCACCATCCCTAATGGCAATAATAATACATTTATACTTGTGTCACACTTTTCTCGGAGCTCAAAGCGTGTCATGGCCCATTAGGCCACAAGAGCTCCGCAAGGCAAACGCCAGGAAGGATTTCAAGCACTTTCCTTAAGTTTAACATACATAAAAAGGTGCGGCCTTTATCATAGAGATAAGTTTTCCAGCCGTTTACATTACTTTTGAATGCAATGAGAAGCTTTGCTTATGCATGAGGCTTCCACTGGGCTCTGTGTTTTTCATACCTCGGAAATATGTGACCTTTAAGCCTGACAGCACTGCTCAGAGTGCATGCAACTTATTAGGGAGTTTTCATTGATCATCCCGCCTCCTTCTCTTGAAGAATGTGGTGTTTGTGTCACATTGCCTGGAAACACTGCCAAAGGGTGCAGGGAAGCGCCCATTGAGAAGCGGAGGAGGGAACACAGGGTTAGCGAACTCCCCTTAAAAAGCCACTAGCTTTTCTCTGGTGAATACAGATGCACCCGGGCAGCACTCGGAGCCTGAGACTCACTGGCTCTATTCATGTTCTTTCTGAAGAGCCACGCAAGCATCCACTTGGAGACATTGGCATTCAGCACTCTTTTTTTTTTTTCTAAAGGCCAGAAGAATAAGGGGAAAGCAGCAGCGAATTCTGTGGAGGCATTAACAGCAAAAGAGCAGATCACGAGCCTGATGGAGGAAGCCCTCCCCCTGCGTCTGACATAAAAGGCCACGGGAAGGGAAAAAAGAGGGGGTGGTCATGTCTCATTTGCATTTCCCTGAGGGGCCCATGGAGTGGCTGGGGCACTTCTTTTACTAGAGCATCAGAGAAAACAGTGTCTGGCTCAGACCTTAAGGGTGTTGCAAGACCCTGTGAGAACAGCCTGGCAGTGTCTGTTGTGGCAGAAGACGAAGGACAGGAGCTGTGATTTGGGGACAATAGCCAGGGACCTGTCCACAGGACTGATGGACAGCATTCTATTTCAAGCCCCATTGTTGTATTGCAATTCATTTCTGCCCTAACCACCTGGAGTTAGCACAGGCGCCATGAATACAGTGCTCAGGCTCTCAAGACTGCCCAATTCAGGTGCCAGCCACAAATGGGGTCCCCAGGGCCCCAGAACTTCTGACCAATCAGCAGCAAATCTGGGTGAGGAGGGATTTGGGTTCCCAAGACCCTCCTGGGGTTCAATAATTCACTGAAATGATTTATAGAACTCAGAAAAGTGTTATGATCACAGTGTTATTATAAAGAGCACAAATCTGACCAGCCAAAGGAAGAGACATATAGGACAAGGTAGGGAGGCTCCTGAAGGCAGAAGTCTGTACCATCTTTCCATGGAATCAAGACATGTAACCCTCCTTGCATATCGATGTCTTCACCAGCCAGAAGCTCCAGGGAGCTTCCAGTCCAAAGTTTTTATTGGTCTGTTGTTACCAAACCCAGGTTTGCTTGTTTGCCACTCATTAGCCAATAATTCGAGAGGCAAGTGTCAGTAAAAAGGAAAGGTGCTTTCATCAGAGAAGCTGGCAATCTGGGGAGATAGTGGATTCATGTCCAGAGACCAACTGAGATTCTGCTCAACCATGACAGTTTTTAAAGGGGAAAATGGATGGGGGAAGAAACGCAGAGAATCTTCAAGGCAGGTGGCTGGATTATGCATTATTCTCCATTGAGTGCAGACTAACTGACACTCTTCAGATGTTATCTTGCCTGCGTGATCTGCTTGCAAGATTGCTAAGGGGACTGTTGGGGATTGAGAGCTAGTCATGTTTTCAACTGCTTAGTCCTTCATTCTTACGTCTTTTTATCCAGGAAAATATCAACAGGTTAGATATGGTGTGGTGTGCATTCAGGAGAGCACAAATCAGGAGTTAGTTTCAATTGCTTAGTGATCTCATTCCTATAATTAGGTTTTTTTAAGGTTAGAAGGGAACAGATATTGCAAACAGGAAGGGGCAAAAGAACTGCTTTCAACATCACTACATAGCCATGACTGAACCCCTGGCCATGTGATTTAACCCAGTCACAGGCTTTCCTCTCCCACCACCTCCAGGTTGGACCGGCTCAAAGTTCCAACCTCTAAACATGTGATGAGTCTTCCAGGTGACCAGCTTCCATCCTGAAGCTACCTAGGGACTCACCATGAGTAACCTCATTGGTATAAACTCAAGTGTAATTCAAGGGGTTCAGGAAAAATAAAGATAGTCTAACATGCTGCAAATTCCAAGGGTTTTAAAAGCTCCACACTAGGAATCTGGGACAAAGGCCAGACAAATTCTTTATTATAAGATAAAGAGTCTCCTGAATTGGGAAATAGGGATTGTGACACATGTATTCCCACACTGAAGCCTCTCAGAGCCCCAAGGGAGGGTGGTGAGAGTTAATCCTTGAAACTAAAGCTTTAGAGAACATTTATAGTCAGGGGGCCAAGCAAAGAAAGGCATTTGGCTTGCTAACGAAACTACTTGGATTCTTTCAGTTGTAGCACCTTTGAGACTTTTTGTCTGTATCAGTCAGCAATTGATAAGTAGGCTTTAATTCACTCAACACTGACTAATTAACACCTAGGTCTAGATTCCAGTGTCTTTATATGCTTAGTTTACAGTTTTTTTCCATTGTTCTAAGTCCAAAGAATTATTGTGTCCAGTCAGAACTCTGGGGTGTAGATGTGTTCGTGGTTATGTGCTTCAAATTATCCTTTTGAAGCACTTTGCTGAGTTTTTATAATCAAGAGATACTAATGCAGTTGGGCACAGGATATACCACATATGGATATGTGGATTTCAGATACCTATCACACACATAAAGTGGGTGAGAATTTCCATTACAACTGGGTTTGCAAGAACTGTCACTTTACTTTTTTAAAAATCACATTAAATCTGGCTCAGAAACCCTATCTGGTCCAGTGGCTAAGACTATGAGCTCCTAATGCAGCGGGGCTGGGTTTGATCCCTGGTCAGGGTACTAGATCCCACATGCCACAACTAAGAGTTTGTTAATACTCTGCAACTAAAAAAAAAAAAAATCCTGAAACAAAAAAACTGTACACCAAAAGATAAAAGTTAATTTTGCTCTATGATAATTTTAAAAGTACAATGTAAAAAAAAAAAATCAAGTCAAAGACTTTGCTACTCCATACCAGGCAGGTTTGGGTGAAATATTCTACAGAAACTGGAGCTGCAGTCCCTGGAGTCCAGTCTCCTTAGGCACAGAGGACATGCCCCTTAAGGAACTTGCCACCTCCTCCAGGAAAATAAATAAGAGACCTTGGACCCTTTCTGGCTTTATGTTCATCGTCTCTCTGACATTTTTTGACCTCCTCCTCTCCAGTCTCTTCCCCATCAGGGGACATTCTTGCTTAGTATTCTCAAGACTTTCAGGAAAGCCAGAAAGAAAGGTTGTTTCAAGCACTGTCTGTTTTCAGCTCTTCAAATACCCCGGAGGCAAGAAGTACAAAAGGCCTTGACCCCTTCTAGGAAAGAGAGGGACAGGAAAACAGAGAGACTAAAACACAAATGGTCCTCATTCTTGCTGAATATTTTTGAAGCAGAAACAAAATCCAAGCTAATACCCCAGTACATTACCCTGCTGCTCAAGCAACAGGGAGAAAATTTTGCCTCAGCCCCTGTTGTTCTGGCCCCTGTAATCAACAAAGTCAAAATATGGAAGGAATCACAACCCATAAATGTGTGCATGAGTTTGTGAGAATTAACTAAGGGAACAGAGGTTTCTCAGGTGGCACTAGTGGTCAAGGATCTGTCTGCCAATTCAAGAAACCCTGGTTCGATCCCTGGACGGGGAAGATACACTCAAGTAAGAAATGGCAACCCACTCCAGTATTCTTGCCTGGAAAATTCCATAGACAGAGGAGCCTGGTGGGCTACAATCCATGGGGCTGCAAAGAGTCGGACACAACTGAGCGACTGAGCAGACAACAAAGGGAACAAGAGGCAGCCAGAGGTGAGACAGACAGGGGTGGTGACCTAGGAGACCCGCCCTGACGGATGAAGGCAGCAGCTCAGCTAGTGGGGATGACAGGCGTCGGGAGAACAAGCCTCCAGAAGCAAAGCCTAAATCCACATCTCTGGCCTGGTGGCAGGAAGCGCGAAAGTGAGTGCTCCTTGCAGACTGAGGCCAAGAACTATCCTAAGACTGAGGACCTGAGAGATGGAAGATAGTCCCAGAGATTCAGAAGGGAATGGGGTCGTGACTCCAGCTGCACCCTAAGAAGGTGCCAAAGGAGAGGCACAGATGAGATGGAAAGTCAACCACAGTCTTCTTGTCAAGGCACGAGTCCTAAGATACTGAATCATATTGATGGCAGGGCAATTCAATGTAAAATTTTAAAAATTCAAAAGCATTTTGGAAAATTATATATATTCTAGTTGAATTAGAATATTTAATAAATTCAGCCCTGAACTTTCTAAAAAACTGAAGAGAATAGAAAAATTTCATTGAGACTTTTACTTCCTAATTATTCAATAAAAGGAAATCGTTATCTTATAAAGACAAGCTTTACACTAGAAATAAATGTCATTAGATCCTATTACGGAGCAGGCAATGGCACCCCACTCCAGTACTCTTGCCTGGAGAATCCCAGGGACGGGGGAGCCTGGTGGGCTGCCATCTATGGGGTCGCACTGAGTTGGACATGACTGAAGCAACTTAGCAGCAGCAACAGATCCTATTAAGGGGAGGGGTTGACATCATGGTAGATAATGTTGTCAATTATAGCTATGCAAAATTTTGGAAGTCGTTCTTCAAATATTTCCTGCATTGACCTCTAAAAAAGCCAACATGAGGAACTAAGATAACATGATCCGGATATATCATTTTCTCTGAGTTAATAATAAGCAAAATACAGAGGATTCAACACTCAACGGGCCACTGACACATGGAAATTTCAAAGCGCACACTAAGCCCTGTCCATGGGTCAAGTAAATAAAAGAAAAACTCAGATCATGTAGGAGTCAGCAAATTACCTTTCTACTTAAAAAAAGATATCCAAACACAATATCATATACATAGTATTCCCATCCAGCCAAGAATGCATAACCTGAATCTAATTAGACAACTCAAAATAAGGAAACTTCTATGAAAAATGGAGGAGAGATTCTTTTTTTAAGAAATATTAACGTCATAAAATAGAAAGCTGTGAAATGTCCCAAATTAAAGGAGGCTAAAGGAACATGACAACTGAATGCTGTACCTGACCCTAGTCTGGAACCTCTACAGAAAGGAGGAAATGTGTTATAAATGACGTTACTGGGTCAATTGAATATGGATGTAGGTAAAACTTGAATATGGGTATAGATTAGATAAAAATATTGTATTCAGTTCAGTTCAGTCTCTCAGTCATGTCCGACTCTTTGCGACCCCATGAATCGCAGCACACCAGGCCTCCCTGTCCATCACCAACTCCCAGAGTTCACTCAGACTCACGTCCATCGAGTCAGTGATGCCACCCAGCCATCTCATCCTCTGTCATCCCCTTCTCCTCCTGCCCTCCATCTTTCCCAGCATCAGGGTCTTTTCAAATGAGTCAGCTCTTCGCATCAGGTGGCCAAAGTATTGGAGTTTCAGTTTCAACATCAGTTCTTCCAATGAACACCCAGGATTGATCTGCTATAGGATGGACTGGTTGGATCTCCTTGCAGTCCAAGGGACTCTCAAGAGTCTTCTCCAACATCACAGTTCAAAAGCATCAATTCTTTGGCATTCAGCTTTCTTCACAGTCCAACTCTCACATCCATACATGACCACTGGAAAAACCATAGCCTTGACTAGATGGACCTTTGTTGGCAAAGTAATGTCTCTGCTTTTCAATATGCTGTCTAGGTTGATCATAACTTTCCTTCCAAGGAGTAAGCATCTTTTAATTTCATGGCTGCAATCACCATCTGCAGTGATTTTGGAGCCCAAAAAAATAAAGTCTGACACCGTTTCCACTGTTTCCCCATCTATTTCCCATGAAGTGATGGGACCAGATGCCATGATCTTCATTTTCTGAATGTTGAGCTTTAAGCCAACCTTTTCACTCTCCACTTTCACTTTCATCAAGAGGCTCTTTAGTTCTTCTTCACTTTCTGCCATAAGGGTGGTGTCATCTGCATATCTGAGGTTATTGATATTTCTCTTGGCAATCTTCGGAGAAGGCAATGGCACCCCACTCCAGTGCTCTTGCCTGGAAATCCCATGGACGGAGGAGCCTGGTAGGCTGCAGTTCATGGGGTCGCTAAGAGTCGGACACGACCGAGCGACTTCACTTTCACTTTTCACTTTCATGCATTGGAGAAGGAAATGGCAACCCACTCCAGTGTTCTTGCCTGGAGAATCCCAGGGATGGAGGAGCCTAGTGGGCTTCCGTCTATGGGGTCGCACAGAGTCGGACACGACTGAAGCGACTTAGCAGCAGCAGCATCTTGGCAATCTTGATTCCAGCTTGTGCTTCCTCCAGCCCAGCGTTTCTCATGATGTACTCTGCATATAAGTTAAATAAGCAGGGTGACAATATACAGCCTTGATGTACTCCTTTTCCTAGTTGGAACCAGTCTGTTGCTCCATGTTAACATTAATTTACTGAAGTTCATCATTGTATTGTGGTTATGTAAGAGAATCTCCACTATTACTATGAAATGGCCACTAAATATTTAAGGATTAAGGATTGTAATATATATAGTTTATTTTTAAATGGTTCACAAAAATGTAGTATTAAGAAATAGCAATAAAGAGAACAAATGACAAACTGAGCAAAAATATTCATAAAAACAAATCTGGGTAACTAGTTCTTTATTTTCTTCTTGTAAATTTTCTGCATTTAAAAATATTTTTAAATAAAAGTTTTTTAAAAACAAAATATTATTTTAAAAAGGAATCCTCTCTGTATGATGGTGTAGTGGTGAATATATGTCATTTTAAACTTGTTTGAACCCACAGAATGTACAATGCCAGGAGTGAACTGTATTTTAACTATGGGCTTTGGACAATAATGATGTATTAATATAAACTTGTCAATTATAACAAATGTGCCACTCTGATACACGAAGAATTAATGCCTTCAAACTGTGGTGCTGGAGAAGACTCTTGAGAGTCCCTTGGACAGCAAAAAGATTAAAACAGTCAATCCTAAAGGAAATCAACCCTGAAATATTCACTGGAAGGACCTCTTGGATGCTGAAGCTGAAGTTCCAATACTTTGGTCATCTAATGAGAAGAGCTGACTCATTGGAGAAGACCCTGATGCTGGGAAATATTGAAGGCGGGAGGAGAAGGGGATGACAGAGGATGAGATGGTTGGATGGCATCATCAATTCAATGGACATGAGTTTGAGCAAACTCCGGGAGATGGTGAAGGACAGGGAGGCCTGGCGTGCTGCAGTCCATGGGGTTGCAAAGAGTCGGACATGACTGAGTGACTGAACAACAACAGCAACCACTCTGGTGGGCAATGTTGATAATGGAGGAGCCCTATACACGTGTGGAGGTACATAAGAAATCTCTGTTCCTTCTGATCAATTGCTGTGAACTGAAAACTGATCTGAAAAATGGTCTATTTAAAAAAATGAATCCTAATGCTCAAAAATGTTGGGAACCACAAACTTCAAAGAATGAGTAGTTAGTATACTTATTCCCAATGTCAGTCTTCTTTAGGTTGGGTCATAGTAAGTATATGGTTAAATTCTGAAAAGTGACTGAACAGTTGATCGTCTTCATTGTTGATTAGAAAATGACCCACATTACTCGGTGAGCAGTCTGGTAGCCTTCAGTTATGAAAATGGGGAGCCTTCCATTCCAGTTTTTTAAGGAGATGGGTGCCTCGAATGCCTAGGGACGTGGCGCCTCAGCCACAGAATTTAGAAAGATTTTTTAAGTTCCCCATTTTTCAGAGGAAAATCTAAGCCACTTATAAGTGTAGACTGACAGATGAAATCAGTCTTCCTTCCATGCTTTCTTCTTAAGCATTAATCTGGGCTAACTCTTCAAAGAGTCCATGATCAATTCTATTGGATAAAGAATATTAATGACGTGTCAAGAAGGTAGGTCTGACATTTGACAGTTTGATGGATTGAGATAGGCACCCGCAGGGCATCAAACTCAAATCAAACTGAGGATGATTAAAATTGGGGCGTTGGTTACCTATGTAGCTGTGACACCTGATACTTACTCATCAGTGCTGTCTACTTGGGCCTAAACACTAGGAGGACATCCAGATCAGGTTAAGAAATGTCAAACTGTACGTCCAGAGGTGAAACCCTTACCCGGTAACAGCATTGTAAACTATGACTTGCCTTTCATCACACCTTCGGAACCGTAAATCTTGTCCCAAGCTAAATCTGGATCTCCCCAAAGGAGAAGTAGGTTGGGGAGAGGAAGAGGTTCCATATTATGTTACTTCCTGAGAATTCTCTTTCATTAATCTTTGCTCCGAAGGTGCCTTTGAATGGCTCTTGGTTGCAATGAATAATGTTCACACACAATCTTTCCTGTCAAACATTATACTCACTCCAAAGTCTGACGACAGTTTGGGAGCAGTGTCTTTCGCTATTATGTTTTCCAATTGGCTTTCTATTGTCACTTCAAGAAGTGTGGAAACACCTGATTTATGAGAGCCTGGCTTAAAAGGTGTCATTTCCATTGCTTCCTTAGTAACAGACTCAAATAAGCAGAGGAGGACAATTTGGCTCGAACTTGCTTTGAGAAGATTTAAGTGTAATTTATACACTGAGTAGAGCCCTCCATCTCATTGAAATTCTGCTTAATGCATCCTCAGAAAACACCTGGAAGGCAAGAAAAACAAAGCTGCTATACACATGACCCTATAGTTAAGGCAACAGCTGTGTGCGTATGAATACAGTCTCAAGGCAGGTTTGTGCTTCACTTTCTTCCCTACACTGTCAGAACATTTGAAAATCAGAATTTCAATGAACTCAGAAACTATACCGCAGTTAATAATTAGGCCTGTTTCTCCAAGGTGCTTTAATCTTATTTCCTCAAGTACCTGTCTATAGTTTGTCTATGTTACGCCTGATATATTTTTTCCAATAACCTCATTTAGGGGGCATGGCTTAAAAGTCAGCAGCAAAGGACTGACAGTTTGCAAAAAGAGTAGGTTTAATTTAATATGTGCAGGCACAGAAGTCTCTCAGAAGATGATTGGTGCCATGAAATCTGGAAGGTCATTATGTAGAATATAGGAGCTCAGTATTTTTTGAACCTTTTTAATGGGTAAGGAGGAACATTTACGCATAATGATATGGGACTTGCTGTACCCTTGTCCTCAAAGCTGTCAGTCACTTGCATGGCTCTGAGGCTGGTTTTGCAAATGTAGGATCACACCAAGCTGAACAAGCAGTTTGGAAGCTCCTCAAGGGGTGAGAGTTTCTCAGAGACCACTTCTCAAACTTTCATATGCATGCAGATACCTTGGGAGGGTGCTTTCCTGGCAGCTCAGTGGTAATGAACCCTCCTGCCAAAGCAGGAGACACAGGTTCGATTCCTGGGTCAGAAAGATCCCCTGGAGAAGGAAATGGCAACCCACTCCATTATTCTTGCCTGGGAAATTACATGGACAGAGGAGCCTGGCGAGCTACAGTCCATGGGGTCACAAAAGAGTTGGCTATGACTTAGCAACAAAATGACAAGGTCACTTGGGGAGATGGTTAAAATGCAGGTTCTGATTCAGAGGCTCTGGGGTAGGACCTGAAACTCTGCATTTCTAACAAGCTTCCAGGTGATACTCATGTTTCCAGTCCGTTTTCCACACTGAGTTGCAAAGGCTTAGAGATCAGTGTTTCCCATATGTGGAAACAAGGGCTGGAATCTTGGGGTTTGTACAGTTTTCCTGGTAGAGATGTTTGCAGACACTGTTCATTCTTGCTTGTGTATTCATTCCAACTTTTTTTCTTTCAGCTACAGAGCGTGTGTGTGTGTGTGTGTGTGTGTGCTCAGTCGCTTCAGTCATATCCGACTCTTTGCAACTCTATGGACTGTAGCCTGCCAGGCTCCGTGGGATTCTCAGACAAGAATACTGGACTGGGTTCCCATGCCCTCCTCCAAGGGATCTTCCCTGGCCCAGAGACCAACTGGCATCTCCTGTGTCTCTTGCATTGCAGGCAGATTCTTTAAAGCTGAGCCACTGGGAAGCTCCCAGCTACAGAGGCTTCCTTGTAAAAAGTGAAGAAACTGAGGCAAGGATTCAGAGGGTTTATTTGAATCATTGGGATTATGATCTCACAGTTTTCTTTGATTTCTTTGAAATCAGAAATCTGATTTGAGTGGAAGGGGGGAGTTTAGCTTTTAATAGAAATACAATAGCAGGCAAAAGTCATTTGCAGATGTAAAAGCAGCAAAACCTACATACAAGGATAACTTTTCTGTGCTCTATGATTTTGTTCTCAAATGAATAATGAGGCCAAAGTGAGATTGCCAGATTTTGCCATAATTTGGACAATTGTTTCCATGTGTGGAAGTTGAGTTGTGATCTCTATTTGCTGCATTTGTCATTCCCTTTTCATTTTTTCATTAGGGCAATGTATACTTTCAAAAAGGCCAGCATCACATCATGTGGACATGTTGGGATACTAAATTTGAAAACAACTCAGACTTTTTATATTTTTAAAGAAATGTTCTTTCAGTTCCGGGTGTTCCTTTCTAGCCTTCTCAAGCATTTTTCATTCACTCCATTTGGAGTATAGAAGTTTTCTGAAAAGTCCCCCTAGCCAAACATCTCATACTAAGTAGGTGTGTGTATTAATGATGGGGTTGAGGAAGGGCACGGGTGGTCAAATTCTGGGACAGTGGAACTCCAAATGATCAACATTAAAGTCACAATGTCATGGCAATAAACCAGCACTGACCTATCTGAATAATACTTATCCATTTATAAAGCTCCTTTTTGTGTATTTTGATCCTGAGAGTAAAATACAAAGGTTGCAAATGGCAGTTCCCCCTTTACCAGTTCAATTCTAGTATAATAAAGGATGTTCCATATTACCAGAGACTATAAAATCCTGCAATTACAGAAAATACCCATTAGAGCTAAACCAGCTAATCTTACTCTCATAAAGATGAGCTTGTTAAAGACTTGTTTGTGTAGCACTGATTTACCTTGGGCCAGCACAAAAACCTCCTCTTCTCCCTGTATATTAATTAATTGGAATAACAGCTAACATTCATTGAAATTTTTCCATGAATCAGGCTGTTCATGTTCGATATAACCCATTCTTTACATCATCATATGTGGTGGATATTGTTAATAGCCCCATCTCACACAGGAGGAATTTGAGACTTAAGTAAGCTACCTGCTCAGCTAGTAACTAGCGAAATCAAGGTTTAAATATAGGCAGATGGACTCCAGAGGCTGGGTGCTCTTAACCAGGAGACTAAATTATCTTCACTTTGGAAGGAAGGTTGAGACTTACTGGCAACAAACAAAGGGTATGACTGGCTCTTGCTTAAGACTGTAATTTTCATCATAACCTAGCCTCCTGGCAACTGTGATCCCTTAGACTATCATTGAGTCTATTGCTCAGCTTGACAACATCTGAATGCACTCAACTGATGCTTTTTGGCCACCTCAGAGTACTTTTCGGGTTTTGTGTTGTCTTTTTTTTTTTTCCTTGTTTTCCGGCAGAAAAATATCCCAGATTCTTTCAAAGGAAAAGTACCCATGTGAAACCTGTTACCCAATATTCATTCATTCATTCACTCATTCATTCATTTTCTACCACCACCACTCTCTGGGAACAAGGCCTCGGAAGGGTCTCCTGTGACTTCAACATTGCAAAAGCTAATGACCCCTTCTCAGATCTCATCTTGTTTGATCTCATTATTTGCATTGCTGATTACTCCCTCCTCCTTGAAACAGTTAAACTGCCTTCCAGGAAACCACACTTCTTTCCTGGTCTTCCTCCTAGCTCTTGGACTGCTCTATTTCAGTTTCTGATGCTGGGTCTCTTTATCTCCCTGACCCCTAAAATCAGAGTGCCCCCGAGTTTAGTCCTTGGACCGCTTTTCTTTCTTCAATTGTGACCTTGCTGGCCTTAGTCAATCTCAAGGCTGGGTACATTTGGATTAATGTCTTCAGCCTACACTTCTCTGGATGCCAAACCCGTCCATCAATAGCCCACCCTTAAATGGCTAGCGGGAATTTCAACCTATTACATCCAAACTGAACTCATAATTTTCTCTTTCAGAGTTTCCTTTTTAACATTTTCCAATTTCTTAAATAACTATTCTTCTAGTTGTTTAGGTAAATCTGCAATCATTCTCTTTTCTTCACTCCTTATATCTGATCTATCACAGTATCTTTACCTCCAAGATATATTTTAAATATCTATCAACTCTACTGTCAAAACATGAGTGTGTGTGTTAGTTGCTTGGTTGTGTCCGACTCTTTGCAACCCCATGGACTATAGCCCACCAGGCTCCTCTGTCCAGGAAATTCTCCAGGCAAGAACAGTGGAATGAGCTGCCATTTCCTTCTCAGGGGATCTTCCCGACCCAGGGATCAAACCTGGGTCTCCTGCACTGCAGGCAGTTTCTTTACCATCTGAGCTACAGGGAAGTCCCTCCATCAAAATATATGCAAATACAACCACTCCTTACCATTTCTATTATCACCATCCTGGTCCAAGACTCTCTCCTTAATTAGAAAAATACCCCCCTAACTGCTCTCCAGGCTTCTATCCTGCCCCGCTACAGTCAATGCTGAACACAGAAGTTGGAATGATCTTTCGTCAATATAAGTCACATCATTCTACTATCTCTTCAAAAACCTTCTAGCAGCTTCCCATTTCAGTCAGAGGAAAGGCCCAAATTGCTTCAATGGCCTCCAAGTACCTGCGCAATCTGCACTCCTCCAACACATTTCAGAACTCATCTTCCCCCACTTGCCCCCTTACCTACCCTGCTTCAGCCACAGCAGCCCCTCACTGTTTCAGGCATTCTCCCACAGGGGTCTTTACAGTGACCTTTCCCCTGCCTTGAATAATCTTCCTCCTGATATTGTCAGTGCTCACTTACTTCCTTTAGGCTTTTGCTTAAATGTTACTTTCTCAACGTGGCCTTCTATTTCAGTTACTTCTATGGCATAACAAGCAACCTCAAAACTTGGTGGTTAAAACAGCCACCTGTTTAATTGTGCTCAAAGATTCTGTGGAATTCTGAATTCAGAATGAGCACAGTGCTGATGGCTTCTCTCTGTCCGCAGTGACTGGGGTCTTCACGTCTGAAGGTGACATAACGGCTGGGAGCTGAAGGTTCGCCGCTCACATGCTGATAATCGATGTTGCCTGTTAGCTGGTACCTCATTCAGAACACCTATGAATGGTGTGGCCATGTGGCTGATTGGGCTTCCTTTTTGTATGCTGACTGGGTTCCAAGAGTGGGTATCCCAAAGAGATGCTGTGTCACCTTTCATGTTCTAGTCTCAGAAGTAACATAGTATCCCTTTCACCATAGTCACAGAGCTATGCATGTGCTAATTGCTTCTGTCATGTCCGACTCTTTGGGACCCCATGGACTGTAGC
This sequence comes from Bubalus bubalis, assembly GCF_019923935.1. Lineage (NCBI taxonomy): Eukaryota > Metazoa > Chordata > Mammalia > Artiodactyla > Bovidae > Bubalus > Bubalus bubalis. The sequence continues at coordinate 140,842,993 of NC_059158.1, forward strand.
CTGCCAGGCTCCTCTGTCCATGGGATTCTCCAAGCAAGAATATTGGAGTGGGTTCCCATTCCCTTCACTAGGGGATCTTCCCAACCCAGAGATCAAACCCGAGTCTCCAGCATTGCAAAAGGATTCTTTACTATCTGAGCTACCAGGAAGCCCCATAGGGTAGCTATTTATAGGTTTCAGAAATTAGGATGTGGACATCTATGGGATCCATTGTCCAGTCTACCAGAACACATCACCATTTAACACACTAAATAGTCTACGTATTCATTTATGTACTGCTTACTAGAATGTGGTCCTCAATACATCAAAGAAAATATTTTTCCATTTTGTTTCTGCTATATCCCATGAGCCTAGAACAGTCCCTGGGACATGTTAGAAACTCAATATATATTTGTGAAGTTATTGGCTTGTCAAATGGATGGTTCCACAAATTTTATTGAGTGCCTACAATATGCCAGATAATAAGCCTAAATTGAAACCTTGTTGATACTTTTTTCCTCAGGGTTCTCAACACCTTGTGTCCATAAAGAAATCCTCATATGATTCGAGCACAAAACCACAATAAAATTATAATTTTTCATTTCTTTCTGAACATTGTGTAAAAAAGTTATTGTCTCTCTTACAACAGGTGTGCAGCCTGAGTCTCTGTGATTACTCCACTCCAATCATTTGTCCTGTATAAAGAGGGAGGACATGGAGGTAGAATGAGATTCAGACCCTAGGTCTTGATTACCATTCACGGGGTTTAGAACCTGCTATTCATTTAACTTTTAACTAAACTGTCTGTCCCATGACCATGCTTAGAATTTTGTTTCCATAACATTCCATGATATTTCTTTAGACAGTATGCAAATGAAAAGGGTTTGTATTTTAACTTTGAGTTTCCTGATTCTTTCTGGATCAAACCAGATGTGTGGAAATGTCTCTCTGTGTATGTTTTAAACACTGATCCATATGCTTGCATGGATGTGAATTCTGTGACCTTCTGTTCTTTCTTGTATTTGATGACTTGTACACAGAACCTCATAAAGCAAATCTCACAATTAAGTTGGATCTGTTTCAACTGTGAATTTTTCAAAAGATTATAATCATCATGATTTCCATGTCCATTTAAGAAACAATGCAGTCACATAGGTCCACAAATGAACCTCATGGAACACTGCCCTCATTGGTTTGGTCTTGGAACATGTGCCAAATTGGACTTACTTATATTCATTTCAGATGTAATGATTTAGCCTGTTACTAAACATAACAAAGAATGAATGTGGAATCTTCAAAACAATATAAAATAAAAGGAAGTAGATACTCTTTTCTGTTAGAAAATCTAGGAGCAAGGGAGAAAAGAGTAATTAAGAGCCTCAGTTTTCTCAGCTGTGAAATGGGAACACCAAAACTTCCTAAGCAGCTCACATCACCTCTATAAACTTGGATTGGTTATCTATAAAATCAAGATAAAAATAATACCTATCTCACAGTGATTTGGGAGGATGAAATTAATTTCATTATGGAAAGCGCTTCTTTAAATGCCTGGTTTTGACCCATTATTATTATCTATTTACAGCATTAGGCAAACTCTGGACATTTAATTTACATTAGCTAATCACAAGCTATTATTTTTGCAAGCAGAAAGGACTCTTCTGGCTGAAAGACTAAAGGACCACCAGTATAGTGTGATTTCAGAAGCACCAAGAATGTTCTACTAAATCTAGAAGGTTCTCTTCCACCTTGAAATAAAGCCTGTTGTTTCTCCAATAAAGCATAATTTATCTGACTTAAATGTTAAAATGAAAATACTCCTAGGAGAAATATTACTTTAAGCATTGTTTGCTATTTACACTTTAGAATGAGTGAGTTTTATGTCTTATTCTGAGAAATTTCCCCAGGGGTAGAGAGAAACAACATGAGACAATTGGCAGTCGGGAAAACAACTTTACCTGCTCCACAATTACAAATAATTTATACAAATGTTAAATTTAATGATATACATAATGTATTGGTCTCAGCACATATCCCATGGCTGCCTTGGAATACCTGAATTTGGTCATTAGACCTCAAAGATATTACAAATTTAGACAAAAGTCCTTTTTATTGAACTTGATTTGACATTAAAATTATTCTGTTAATGTTAAATACTTTTCAGAGGAGAGTTACCACTATTTCTAGAGGGCATTAATTTGTTGTAAATTTTATGGTCAAGACTAAAATTTAGGAGGGGGGGAAAGCTGTTACTCCTTGCTCCTGTTTTTCTCCCTGTCCTGACCTTGCCAAAGGCACTCAAGATCCACCATCTCCCCTACCAGGCACCCCAGCCAGACCTGGGTCTATCAGTGGCTTTACCAGTGGAAGCAGAAACACAGCATAAAAGCCGCATGGCACAATTAGGCAGATTGTCTATCACAGAGGCAGTGAATATTCCACTCAGCTGGTAAGGACTGAGGCTCTCATCACAGCTCTTTCACAAATGAGCTAATCCTAGCAAATTGTTTCCATTCTTCTGGCCTTGGTTTCCCTATCAGTGAAACAAGGATTGGATAAGATCATTTGTAAGGCAAATCCTCTAGTTCTAAGATTCTGTGATTAGTCCTTGACAGTTTTGTGCTTAAACTAAAATGCCCCATCTGAAATGCAAGCTCCTTTAAATCAGGCCACCAGTGTCCCCAAGCCCTTGGGACAACTTGGCTCTCACTGCCTACACAGCATAGAAATTGGCCCATACAGCCTCTCCTTTTCTTTCTCAGGGTCATCTAGGTAGACAACTCTGGAATCCCAAGGCTCACTTAAACAAGTTACCCAAAATTTCTGAGCATTAATTTCTTTTCCAAGATGGAACAGTAACACCCATCTCACTGGGCTTGTGGTAAGAATCAGTTTATGTAATGTATGTAAGTTACAGTTACCTAGTACGGTGCCTGGCATCTATTGGGAATTGTCTCCTCCTTCAACCTCACTGCCTTGTGCTTTTACAATTCTCATTCTTCCACCACATTACATGAAAAGAAACAATTTGGTGAGACTAAAACTCATTTATAGTGGATAATGGTTCCCCCAGGCTCCTGACTGTGGAAGGCTTTGACTATTCTAAGAAGGATCCCAAGCATCTGGGGTGCAGGTGGGGATTAGTGTTCACTTGCTAGGCTGGGATGTCTCTCTGATTCTGAGCTCAGACTTCCTCAAAATTAGCTCCTGAGAGATCAGCCAAGATGGTGGAGGAGAAAGACCATGAGCCTTCCTGCTCTCAGGAGCACGCCAAAACCATAACTGTCTGTGGAAAAAGACCAGAATCTACCCAGAAAATATCTTCTACAACTAAAGACATAAAGAAAACCAGTCCCTAAGTCTGCTTGAGTTTTTCCCTAGGAAGCCAGAGAGCTGGGTAAGCCTGAGTCAGAAGGAATAGCAAATCTCTACCAGCTCCACATGCCAAAAACGACAACTGTCTGGGCTCCATGGGAAAGTAGTGGCAGCTGCTGGAGATTCTGGCCTGGGAACCAGTGGTGTGAAGGATGAGGTGCTGGCATGGAAGGTTGTTTGCACTGACTCCTCCTCCCCACTGCAGCTGGCCACACAAGTTTGAGTGAAGAACAGGTGGAAAGGAGAAGATGGAGAGCCAGGAGCAGCTGGACTCTTGCACGGATCCCACAGAAGGGGCTGCTCCAAGATGTTAGCCCATGGGCCCGATTCCTGGAGGCCAGCCCCAGGCCATTATCGTGAGACGCATGCCCTGTTTCCTATTACCTTTACAGGGAAGTCTAAACCCTTTCTAAGATGTCCAGGGCCATTCCGAGCTTAGTTTCTACCCAGCTTCATTTCCCACAACTTCCCCCACGCCAGCTCCTCATTATTTCCTGGACAACCTCCATCTCTCTGTGCCCCCTCAGCCTGGGTGGGAGGCCCTCCTGTCCTTTTCTGTATTGAAAACCCTGCCACCAAGTTCCACCACAGTGTCACTTTGTTTGCATAGGTCTTCCAGTCTCTGTCCTGTGCCCCCACAGCCTCCCCTGTGACTCTTCACACGTATGTCATAGCCTTCTCTTTACATGGCTTGTTCCTCATCTAGGATGCAGACTACTGGAAAACAGGGACCTTGCTTGATCCACCCTTACCTCCAGCCCCAAGCCTGTACTGCATAGGGCAGGTGCTCAGCAACTAAAAAAGTGTCTTCCCCTGTGTGGTTCTGAGTATGGCTGCGGGGACTGAATGGTTCACAGCATCAAGAACTCAATCAACACTAACACTGATCAGAATCTGTTAGAAGATGAACCAAAGAAAGTTGAAAACTAGAAATTTGACTCAACTGTTAAAAAAGAATTCTCATTTTAGTCATTCTCTTCTATACTGAAAGCATTTTTTCTTCACCCATTCTGAAAATCCTTCTCTTGTGATAGTAGAACTGTATGCTCTGCTTCCAAGGAGCCGTATGGTACATATCAGTCCCTTCCTCCTTATCTCTCTAATCCTAGAGAAGCAGCTGAGAGAAAAAAAAATAACCATCATGCACTGAAAGACTCAGAACTCTGTCACAAAATGGGCATCAGAGTAACAAGCTGAAGGCAATTTTTCTTTAAGAAAAAATGTAGTATATTAAGCATGCAATAGCATTTTCTAAATCCTCTATTTCCTCCACCCATGGAGGGATTCCAAATCTAATTATAGGCACTTATGGGAACTGCTTTCATTTATGCCTAATTATCATGTAGGACAATAACTATTATGTACACCACTGTATGTGTCAGATTAACTTTGCTATAAATTTTATTGGATTATCACATTAAACTCTACAAAAGCACACTCAGAGCAGTTATGCCAGTTTGTCCACTCTGGATGGCCAGCCATTCGTAGAGGATACTTATCTACCCACATCTCAGAAAAACTGGTCAGGGATCTGGTGAGTGTTATTTCTGAGACCTCTTTTGCTCTCTTCTCAACTCCTAGCCATGTGCTGCATGAATGCCTTAGAAGATTTCATAACAGTTAGTGAGAGAAGTGTGGAGCTGGGAGGGTGCAGAATGCTCAGTGGCCAGCCAAGAAATCTTTGGAAGACTCCCCAGGACTTTAATCTGGCAGGAAAATCCAATGTATTTTTAAAGGGGTCTTTGAAATAATTATTTAGAGAGAAGTGTGACTTTAATTTTTTGTTACCCTTGGACCTTTCACACACTGCTAAAATAACAGCTCTGCCATTAGCACCTTAGATCTAAAGTGGAAGTGAATTTCCTAATATGAGGAGGGGAAGGACAGAGCGGGGCCATGGAAAAAGGGCTGGGCTGGAAGTTGGTCCCGATCCTGTCACTAGCCAGGGATTTGGGGCATGTTTCCTCTGGGCTCCCTGCTCTGTAAGATATACTTGATTAGCCTTAAGCTCATTGTCTCCAGGGAGCACAACAGCAGGGAAGGGGACCTTGGTTGTGCATGTCATAGGATTGGCACTATGAAGGGCTAGGTGATTAACTGGCGTTAGTGTTACTGTTCATGTATTGCTCACTCCACTGCTATGTGTGCAGGAGGGGTTTGCAGAGGAATGGAGAGATGGGACAGGGTCTTAAAATCCACAAGAAAGAGTCACTGATCTGAAAGTCACCCCACATGTTTGCCAAGCACCGTGTCACCTTTCTGGCCCCCACTTCACCCCACCCCAAGACACACACAAACCCACAGTCCTTCTAGGCTTTTGGGGGGCTTCTCTCTCAGAGAAGTCCCTTCTTGAGTTGTGCTGTAAATTACTGTCCACTCACATCAAAGGAAAGCTAAGGAAGGAGGCCTTATACAAATTGCTTCTGTTTGGATAGGCTTGGCAGTGGGTATAGAAGCAAAACCGTGTGGCTGATGGACTAATGGGATAGTCCTGAGATGGGAGTTGAACTCTCAGTTACATGGAGGATGCATCCCTGAAGAGTACTGTGTTAACTGGAAGCTAAGAACCAGAGGGACTAAGTCTGTGAAAGCCGAGGAGGAAGGATGATTCCAGCCATGGAGGAAGGAGTTCAGCTCTCCCTTCGAGAGAGAAACTGCCCAAGGCCAGGAGCTGACTGACTGCCTCCAGGGATGCATGATGCCAGCCTCCCTTCCCAGTCAGCTCCCAGCCAGTGACTGAACAGGGCAAGGAGACTAGGTCTGGCTATAACAGCCGACACAAGAGGCCTCAAAGAGGCAACCTTTGCTGTGGATAGAGCTCCCCATTGGATGAGCCAAAATTTCTCAGAGCTGCTCTGCGGCAAATGATCTTCCTGTTTAGCCTCCCTTCCCCAGCCTCCCCTCTTCCCTTACATGGAGATCAGACCTGCCTCTTGGTCTGAAAGCCTTCCCTGCCTGCTCTGCTTCCCACTCTCCTGTAACTTTCAACAGGCATTTCTCCCTAGATGGCTCACGCCTTTAATTCTGCTTTGATGTCTGCTTCCCAGAGGACCTGAACTGACAGCAGGTATAGGCCCAAGGTAGGAGAAATTTATTTAGCCTTTAAAAGCTTATTTTGACTCAAAATACAGTTCATAACATTTTACTCACAATTTAAAATCTCTGAAAATGCCAAAACTTGATCTGACCTCCTATGAGGCTATCTGTATTCTGCTGTTACTCCATTTGAGTCACATATTTTATTATAGAATTATTAAGGTGCTTGATTATGGGGTGTGACCCTAAACTCTGTTGGGCAGGTGATATAATACACAGTGTATACATTATAGTTTTCTAAAATCTAAGACGGCCTTCCCTGTTGGCTCAAATGGTAAAGAATCTGCCTGCAATGCAAGAGACAGTCTCAATTCCTATGTCGGGAAAATCCCCTTGGAGGAGGGCATGGCAACCCACTCCAGTATTCTTGCCTGGAGAATTCCATGGACAGAGGAGCTTGGTAGGCTACAGTCCATGGGGTCACAAAGAGTCAGACATGACTGAGTGACTAACACATACACACACATACACATACACATACAGAGAATCTGAATTATGAAAAATATCTGACTCCAAGGGTTTTGAAAAAGAGGCTCTAGTCCTGTGCTGTACAGAAAGTAAAGTCTGCATGAAGTAGCTGGTCTCTAAAAGAGACTTTCAGTGAACCATGCTTCCCACTCTTCATGCCCTTGTGTGAAAATTCCAGTTCCTCTCATCTTGAATCTGTCTGCTTCACCAATAGCCTGTGGCAGAAACGTTGTTCTGAGTTTAAGCCTTAAGAAAACCTAGGAGCTCCCACTTCTGTATATTAAAAAATACTTTGATGGATTGGGAGATAATAAATAACACCTTCTTCCAGCCAACTGAGAGCCAAGCCTTAAGAAATTAAGATTCAAATGTTAGTTTTATTATACTTAAAACCAACTGGAGAACATGTCTTTAATCTGGTGGCCAAGTTGGGTTTTTAGATACTTCCTCCCAAAGGGAGAGTTTTGGTCTGCAGAGCAAACCATCTCTTAGAATTTCTGCCTCCCTTCATGGCAGAGAGAGAAGGATACTTCAGTGTTTGTAGTGTTTTAATAGTTCACATTTGGGGAGCGTAACCAATAGATATTAATTCCTTGAAAACTCAATCACATAACTACCCCTCCTCTCGTGTAAAAAAGTGAACAGGGGCCTAGGGGAGAGACCAGGAATATTATTTAGAGGAAACTCCTTTCTGGAGACATGAAGGCGGGGACATATATGTACATTATAGGGAAAATGTGAAAGTGTCAGTTACTCAGTTGTGTCTGACTCTGTGACCCCATGGGCTGTAGCCCACCAGGCTCATCTGTCCATGGAATTCTCCAGGCAAGAATACTGGAGTGGGTTGCCATGTCCTCCTCCAGGGGATCTTCCCAACCTAGGGATTGAACCCAAGTCTCCTGCATTGCAGGCAGGTTCTTTACCCTTTGAGCCACCAGGGAAGCACATTATAGGGAAGGACATGCAGAAATCAGGAACTCTGGAGCTCAGAGAGCTGGCAGGATGTCCCTAGAGAAATACAAACGTGCAGGTTTCTTTGATAGTTGAAAGGAACAACCAAAATACCCAGTGAAACTGTAATCATGAAGAGCCAATAGGAGTGCTTAAAAACACTGATTAGGAATCTTAAAACTGTGCATTTTACCCACTCAAGCAATAATATTTATGGCATGTAGAATGACAAGCCTCTTTGCTAACATATCCAATGACGTTTCTGTAACATGAACAATTACAGTGTTCTTTAGTTTCCTTGGATATGTGGTAATTTCTTGGTTTTAATGGAAAATACTGAAATGTTATATTACAATGTTCAGGCTAAAATAGATGAGTTTTTATATATATGTATATATGCATTGTTTAGAAAACTTGAGGGAAAAGTGCAGCCCTGGCTCCCTTCCTGTTATGGGTTCAAATGTGTGTGATTGACTGATTTTTCACATTTCAGGCTCAATTTTATTCTTGGGTTATAAATGGGAGACAAAGTTGAGCTTCATACATATTTTTTAAATGGCTCTGAAGATCTGTATTTAAGTGTCCATGTGGCCAAGTCATCCAATTTCCTTGGAACTCAGTACTCTCACCCCCATCCATAAAGTGGGGGTATTGTTATGCCTACATCCCTGGGTTAAGACGAGAGCTAAATGGGACAGAGTGCACTGAAATCTGCAGTTCCATGCCAGGCATTGAACTAGGTGCTGATGAATGTTTTTAAAAGTAGTCAGCAGGTCATCCCATGATGAGTGTAATGTTACCATATACCCCCAGCTGCCAGAGGACACTGGGGAAATCATATTTCATGCTGCTGGACAGGACAACTGGTAGGGTTGAATTACAGAAGTGCTAAGATTGACTCTTGAAAAGAGTAGAGAAAAAAAAAAAAAAACATTTCAAAGGACTTTCTCTAGGGCTCGTGCTGAGGGCATGGAGACTGGCATGGGGACTCAGGCCATGGCTCAGAAGGTGAAAAATCTGCCTGAAATACAGGAGTCCTGGGTTTGATCCCTGGGTTCGGAAGATCCTCTGGAGAAGGGAACAGGTACCCACTCCAGTATTCTTTCCTGGAGAATTCCATGGACAGAGGAGCCTGCCAGGCTACAGTCCATGGGGTTGCAAAGAGTCAAACACAGCTGAGTGACTTTCACACACACACACACACACACACAGGCCGTAGGGATGGTGGGAAAGCAAGTCTTGCCCTGTAGTGCATATGCAGTTGGCAAGTAGCTTCATGATATTAGAAGTCATTCATTCCAGCCTGAACACTCAGCATTTTTCATTCAGTCTTCAAGTACACATATTCAAGTATGGCAAGAGCTAAAGTGTCATTCAAGCTGCCGGATCTGTGATGTACAGACCAAGGGACAAGAACACCAGCTCAGAAGAGAAAGATCTGAGGAATGGTCACCGTCCATCTGAACATTTTCTATAACCATTTATTTACAGTTCAGTCTTTCCCCCATTGGTATTTTGAACAGTGAACAGAGAGAAAACCACTGGACTAGGTGGCAAAGGCACATTTCCATAACAAGTTATTGTAATTCTTATATTAAAGTACAGTTTAAGCTGCTTGAAAGCAAGAGTTATGTTTTTTAACCATGACATTCTCTTAACAACTACCTACAATGGCCTAATAGAGTCTAGATACATATTGAATTGACATAAGCAAATTAAATAGGCTTTTAAATATAATTTTTAATAGTTAAATATTAAGTATATTTAAATTTTAAATATAATGTTTTCTATATTTTTCTGAATCCTGTAACAGAAAATAAGGTGTAATAACACACATGGCATTAGGAATGCCTTAGTTCCTTTTTGAATAAGTGTCATTTCTTTTTATTTATTTATTCAAAGTCTTTTTTTTAATTTGTTACAATATGGCTTCTGTTTTATGTTTTGGTTTTTTGGCCCCGAGGCATGTGGGATCTTAGCTCCCCAACCAGGGATCAAACTCACATCCCCTTGCATTGGAAGGTGAAGTCTCAACCACTGGACCACCAGGGAAGTCCCTGAATAAGTGTGATTTCTAGACAGTAAATACTATCTTTCTATATAACTGCTTCCTGAGAGTGAGTTTGACACAACCAATGTGGCAGGTTAACGGATTCAGGTGTCTGGAGTATCATTTCATGGCTTGCAGAAGTGCTCCGAATTTCACAATGCTGCATCCAGTATCTCAACCCTGTTCTTCCTGGGAATTGCTTATTTCCCTTGACTTTCTCTTGCTTTCCTAAATATGGCAAGGATTTTACTATAGTGTGGATATCTGGCTTCTGATTAGAAAGGACAATGCAGCTCATAAAAGGTGATCAAAATATCACCTCAAATAAAACAGTTTTAGATGAAAAAAGAAAGCACCAATAACTTTTCCTCTTCGCTTGCCCTCAAAAGTGTCAGAAAGAAAGACAGTTACTCTAAAAGCAAAAAAGGAAAAAATGCTCCATTCTGCCAGTAGTACAGGGTTTACTGTCTAATGTCACAAAAGAGAATAATTGTACTCGCCACGTTGTTTTTCTTCAAAGTAGACTGGGACCAGAGCTACACAGCCTAGCTCAGGAAAACTCTGAAATGAAGGGGATGGGAAGTGGATCACCTGGGATCAGAACCAGGTTGAGATGTTTTACGAAAAAGTTATGTATTCGTCTGTTTAATTTCCTCTAGGATTTATGATGGCGGAGCCACCATAAAGCTTTATTTCCCAGGACATTCTCTGAAACACTTGAGGCACCGAGGCTCTGCAAACTGCCTCTAGGTTTTGTTTGTTGCAGCTTCAACTTGAACTCTGTGCTTTTGCTGTGGTTCACTGCTAGCGCCTCGCCCTTTTGTTACAGTCACCCAAAGTTGGAGATTGATAGCGTAAACTTCACTGGGCCAACACAGTTTCCCAAGGAAATTCGTGTATTTATTAACCAAAGAAAAATGAACACCTTCTTTTAAGCATGTGTCTCAGAAGCCTCTGAATGATTTCTATAAAACACAGACAATAGGAGCAAATCTAAGAAGCAAGTAGGAGACAAGTAGATAAGATCAACTCAGAACAGCTCAAATGAGACTGAGAACAATGTGGTGCTTTGATTGATAAGGTGATTTAAAAATTAAAAGAGAGGAGTCTATCTGAGAGCTGAATGCCAGTTACCAGAGATTGATGGATGGCATGAGTCTTCTTTTCTTTGCAGCATCTTTCAGATAAAGATATGCTTTCTCTTACAGCGAATCTTTATAAGACTTGACTAGAAGGGGGATCTGTGTGTGTGTGTGCGTGTGCACATCAGTGCATGCACTGTTTTAGAATAGGGCTCTATACCTAGAATGCAAGGCTGCTCCATAGCTCTGCAAACTGTCTCTTCTTTCCATAGCTTATGCACAGATAAGGTACTCTGAAAACATCCCTCCTGGGTGAGCCTTCATTTCCAATTGTGTCTATGCACCATGTGGTAGCCAACATGATTAAGGAAAAAGTGATTGTATGAACCTCCAAATCCATCTGTCATGTCACTGGCATTGAAGAGCCTCACTGAAAAATTAGCCTCCTCCTTCCCCCAACTTGTGTTTTCCCATCCTCAAGACAATACAGGAAGCTCTTAGCTGGGAGAGAAAGGAACAAAGGGGCAAGGAATTCAATAAAAAAGAGATCCTAGGCAAAATGAAATATTGTTTCCCTGTCTGTATTGCTTGCTTTCTCTCCAATCCGCCAGAGCATTAACCACTTGTCTGCTGCATTACGAGGCAGAAGCGCTTCTAGGATTTGCCTGCAATAGACTAAGGTCTCTGAAGCATCAGGGACATCCAGAGTGATGAGTGGTTGGGAAAACACAAGAGACTAAACCAGATATAAAAATGACAGTCAAAAGTGAAAAAATACTCTTATTTCCTACTTCTTTGGAATGTTTCTAGTACACTTGCTTATTTAACTACACTGTCAGACTCAAAGACTTATTGGATTTTTATATTCTCTGTACACATTTGAAGACTTACTGAAATTGCATACAATTTTTTTTTTATTTCCTTGCGTGTGTGTGCATTTTTCTGGGAGAGGATCCATAGCAATCCTCATGTTTTTTAAAAAAGGGTCTCTGATCCTCAAAGTTAAAATTTAGCACAATAAGGTATTTGCTGTCCTGTTTATTTTCTCAATTGCAGAAGGCTTATTTTCCATCACTGGGGATTAAGAGTCAGGACACAAGTTCTGTGAAATACTTAAACCAAGAACAGACCACAAAGAAGCATAAGTAAGCCAGACAACAGATGCTAAATTAGAAGATGAAAGACAATGAGGTGAAGGATATTAGGTTTATAAGGACATTTTTCTCATTTCACTATTGCGATTCAGACTCAGTCAAAACATTTAAAATACACAGTGCATGGATTCTGTTGTCTCTTTAAACTATTTTTTAAAAGAATTTTATTTTTAAGTTCTTATTTCAATTGTTGGGAGGAAAAGATGTTGAGTATTTGGACTAATGAACTCATGTAAAATTTCCTCAGTTGACATTAGATTTAAAGAGAGTTAATTAAAATGGGGAAATTGCAGAATAGCAAAACTGTTTCAGGTTAGGGGCTTTTGATGGAAAGAATTATAGTTTGCCATGAGCAGGCTGGCTTACGGTTAAATGAAATTTTTAGTCTGTGTACATTCACCCTACTCTGAATGTTTTCTAAAAGTTAAAAAGTTCAGGGTTCATAGGTATATTTTAGAATAGAGTAGTTTAACTACAACAAATAGAAGAGCTATTTTAGGCAAGACATATTCCCAATATTGTGACTGAAAAGGCAAGAACTGAACCCTGACACATTACTCATTTATCAGAATACATGAAGTAACCTTAAAGACACCAAAACATCCCTTCGTGATCAAAACACTCAACAAACTAAACAGACAGGAACTTCCTCAAACTGATAAAGGATATCATCTATGAAAAACTAAGCTAACCTCATACTTAATGTGAAAGATTAAAGCTTCAAGGGTGAAGGTCAGTAAGTTAACCATAAAAGTCTATTTAATAGCCATCTGTGGTAGACTGGATCAAAGTTTCAATTCTTCACTTTCTTGGATAGTAATAGTATAAGATCGAACTATATATAATTGGCATTTTTGGTTAAGTGAAAAGTGATCAAATATCAGCAGTTTCACAGGGTTTAACCTACTGCGCACTTACCTCTTGCCACATCACTTTCCAGTGCTCACCCCTTGGGGGTGGTGTATTCTTCCTCAGCCTGTTGATACTGGGCATGGCTACATGATTTGCTTTGCTTAGTGAATGTTTGTGAGCAGAGACTTGAAATATGCACATGTGGTTTGGCTTGTACACCAACTGCTCATGAGGAGAACATTCCCTGGGTTGTCACCAGTCCAAGGAGGATGAGATACATATGGAGTCAACCACAGCCTAGAGCTGAGACAAACAGACTTTCAGCCTGAAGCAGAGCCTCCTAGTCTAGAGCAACTGAACCCCAAGTCATTTGCAGACTTATGTGAGTGTAAGAATAATGATTTTTGTTGTAAGCCCTTGAGGTTTTGAAGTTATTTGTTACACAGCATAACTGGCTGTAGCTAACTGATATATTATGTAAGCAGTGAACAAGTGAAAAAAAACTCAATAGTTGACAGTGTCTGCTCAGGCAATGTTCAAAGGAAACAGAGTCATGTTAAACAGACTTCAACTGATGATTCTCTAGGACCCTGAGAAGAGGAGCGACAGATGGGGAGAGTGCAATAGGAGCAGCCAACACCCCGAGCAGCAACCACAGCCTGAAGACAGGCCTTGGATAGTTGACTGAGTATCACACTAGAGGGCAAAAATGACAAATACCGATTTTTAACATCTCTCAGTTTTGACCAAGATCTGTGTTGCAGCCCAGCTTTAATCTGAATTCTCATAAATAGGAGGAAAAAATCAAGAAAGAAAGTGTGATTCCAAGCAAAGACATTATTTATGATTGTAGCATGCTGAGGAGCTAGCACTTGGATTCTATATTACTTTCATTTACTCTGCATTTCATGCTAATTATTTTTCACTTGTGCAGGTCCTGGAGTTGAGAACAGTTTGAGAAATGAAACCACAATTAACTGAAGTTGTTGGAAAATGTATAATCAAGGGCTCATGCATTTATTTATGTCAATAATTCCAAAGAAAATTGCTATTAAGTCTTACCAACTGTCATCCACTTGTCCTCTTTCATATTCTGGGTTAAGCTATTACAATAATATCTTCCAGTTTCCCTAATCATAACAGGAACTGCTGTTTATTACATGCTTATTACTATGTACCAAGGTCACCTGGTGGTTCAGACGGTAAAGAATCTGCCTGCAATGCAGGAGACCTGGGTTCAATACCTCCGTTGGGCAGATCCCCTGGAGAAGGAAATGGCAACCCACTCCAGTATTCTTGCTTGAAAAATCCCATGGACAGAGAAGTGTGGTGGGCTACAGTCCATGGGGTGTCAAAAGAGTCGGACATGACTTAACAACTAAACAATGACAAAATCCTTAACAGCTCTTAAAAATGCTATATCTCCTGGCAGCCTCTGCTCTCAACTCCAGAAAATTCCCTCTCTTTATGTCTCTCTCTCCCTCTTCCTTCTTCCCTCCTGCCTCTCTCCTTTTCAGACTGTTAGACCTGGGCCTGTCACCCTCTAGACAAGCTCTCTTCCTCCCTCTACATTCCCACATGCCCCAGGCACTTACTGAGACTTAGCCTACCTAACTCCATAGGGGAACTTAGTGTTTCTTTTCTTTCTAACAGTCTTTTGATCAAAAACCTCCTCTGAGACTTTGGACCCTATTAAGCCTCCCTCTTTCCTCTCCTTTCACTCACCTCCTCCTCATATTCAGTCATTCAGTCGTGTCTGACTCTTTGTGACCCCTTGGACTGTAGCCTGCCAGGCTCCTCTGTGTGTGGGATTATACCAGCAAGAATACTAGAGAGGGTTGCCATTTCCTCCTCCAGGGGATCTTCCCAACTCAGGGATTGAACCCAAGTCTCCTGCAGCTCCTGCTCTGGCAAGCGGGTTCTTTGAAACCACGGAGTCACCTGGGAACCCCTCACCAGATCCAAACATCAAACCAACCCAGAATGCTCTTCAGAAAGCAGGGGATAGCTAAGTGAGCAATCTCAGAATATTCCCTCTCTAGGAAGTAGCCCGGAGAAGAAAAAAAATTTTAAAGGTTAAGACCTTCCTAATCCCCCATCACATGATGTGTTAGTTTCTAATTGCTGCTGTAACAAATACCCTGCATTTAGTGGTTTAAACACACAAATGTTTTCACTTACAGTTCTGTAGGTCAGAAGTCCAACAAGGGTTTTACTGAGTTAGAATCTAGGTGTCAGCAGGCTGCGTTCTTTCTGGAGTTTCTCAGGAAGAAACTATTTTCTTGCTTATTGGTGTGATGGCAGAACTCAGCAACAGAAGCTCAGAAATGGAGATTGAGATTCCTGTCTTCCTACTGGCTGTCAGCTAGTGGCCATTCCCTCCTTCAAGGGGCCACCCACATTCCTTGGCTCCTGGCCTCTCTCTTCCATCTTCAAAATAATGGTCTGAATCCTTCCTTCTTCCAACTCATCTGTAACCCATCCAGGAAAGATAATCTGCTTTTAAGGACTTCTGTGATTAGACTGAATCTGCCTAGCTAATCCAGGATATTCTCTTCATCTCCAGGTTCATAACCTTAGCCACATCGGTAAATTCCCCTTTGTTCCCAAAGGTAAGTACGCAGGTTCCTGGAATTAGAGCATGCACAACTTTGGGAGGCCATTATTCTATTTTATATAGGTGGTATATGTCATTGTTATTTTATAGATGGAAAAGCTGAGGTCACAAGGGTATTTCAATGAACTGGATGTCCCACTATTATATGAGCTAAACCAAGGGTCAGGCTGGCCTATGTTACACACCTCTCGACCTTCATTATACCCTCAGCCCATAAGTGATCCTTGCAGAAAAATCAAATAGCCACTTTTGAAAGTCACCTGATAACTACATTTTAAAAACTGCTTCCCAAGTGAGTGTTTTACTATTTTGAGAATGTTTTCACCTATAGTATAAGAAAATATACAAGTTATAAAATATATATATAATTAGGGGAAAAAAGCTTAAAAAATAAGTAAATGTGGTCAAAAAAGAGAAAGCTCAGTTAATATTTCTAACAGGCCACATTTCTGACAGATTTGGTAAATTTTTGTTGGAAGTTCTCAGTGGTTTTCCAAGAAAATCTTATCCTCTCTAAATGGCCTGAGTTGGCTAGACTGAGATAACTCAAAAGTCCTCAGTCACCACACCAGAATATCACATTTTTGCTTTATTTCCTCCACTGAAGATGAGACGTTTTAAAATATGCAGTCAAATGGAAGGCTTGTCAAGAGGAGGTGGGGTGGGGAATATTTGTGTTTGTTTTATTACTTTTCAGAGTAGCTACTCCTGATGCTTTATGCTCTCTAGGAAAATTAGAAGCCCAGATTACATCAGGTAATTGCCACATGCAGAAACGAAGGAGGATACACACAAGGAGGCTGCCAGAAGCAACCATGATTAAATTATCAATGATGAACAGGTCAAAAGGAAAAGCGTGAAGCAAACTGAAACACCAGAGCTGAGTGAGATCTCATCGCGCTTCAAAAGCTAGTAAGAAGGAAAGTGTGTGGGAGATGTTGCCAGAAAATGAGACAAGAAACTTCACATGCTGTGGGACGGTCTAGGGGTTCTCTTAAAGGTCCTTATTAAAATAAACAGGCTCAGCATTAGATGCAAGCGTATCCCTTGTTGTGGGGATTCACAAGGAGAGCAATTTGGGCTATGTTCTTTGTTGTGCATTTTTTCCCACCTGCCAAAACTTTCTGTTTATACTTTCTTCTTTCTTTAGCAGAGAGCAAAGGAGTCATGATGGGCAGTTGATAAAAATGTGGGGCTGAATTTACATAGTCATTCAGAGACTGTCATACACCTTGATCTTTATGGAGCACAATTAAGAGTGTCTCTAATCTGAATAAAAATATGTTCTTTGAGTTTCGTGTCATATACAATATCACTACGAGCTCATCTACATAGCCTATTATAATGCACACTTTTATACTACTATAGCTTCACCTAATCAGCCCTCCAGGAGCTAATCAGCTCCAATACTGTCACAAATGGCATAATGCATGCAATTATCCTTAATTCAACTTCTAAACATGGAGGTGAAAGATCAGATTTAACCAAATAGGCTTATCAGGAATTCATGAATTGATAATCATGATTAATGGGAAATCACAGTACAAAACTTGTTTTAATTTACCTGTTCAAGTAACTTGTGTTACAGAGAAATATGAACTTTCATCCGGAGCAAACAAAGAATGTCTAGACTTTCAAATGAATTTTAACCCCAGGCTAAGAAACGTGCATTCACTATTTCAAGGATAATCTTAAATGACAGAAATCGGTGTGGCTAAGTCTGGATTATAGCTTTGAAAATATCCTGACCTTGACTCACTGAAAGAGAAATAATTACTCAGAAATGGAATCTCTAGTTATCACCAATAAATGTTTGAAGGGGGGATTTACTTTGAATGGGATAAATTGAACTGCTTGTCTCCATAGATTCTCAGATTTCTACAGAGCTGGGCTATTTTTGAAAAGTGGTCTTTGAAGATAACTGCTTTAGGGTTTGTATTCGTCTAAATATTGACCACTTACATGACTCAGAGACTCAGAAGACTGACCTATAATTCATTCATTTATTGAAATAATATTTCTTGAGCAAATATTATATGGCAGAACCTGGGCTAAGGATTAGAGATAAAAATGATGAATAAAAGAAATCTAATCCTTGAGCACCTGGCAGTTCAGTGGGGAAGATAATACAAGGAAATGGAAATAACTGATAAGAGGGTGAGATGTTGAGAAAAATGCTGATGGGTGTATTATTTTGTTACTGTTTTGCTATGATGAGTTCACCAGGGAAGAGTGAAATACAAGCTAGAACAATGCCGTTACTGTGTCTCTGAAAGGCTTGGATTTCCCTTACAGACCTTCCAAGGGGGCAGTAAGCATTCTTTGTGTTCCTGGCAGGAATGAAAGGGGTGAAACCAGATGATGCCAGTGGTGAGCTGGCGCCAGATGATGCCAGAGTTTGGGCTGGTGTTCTAGTTTAGAATGCTGGCCTGGAGCAACCCCAGGAGGCAACTTAGAACTGAAAGAAGATGGTAGTTGAGAGCTTCTTAAGAGAGGCAGAGATGCACCCTACTTATATGTAGGACCCAGGAGAGAGTGATGGCTGGATGGCAGGATGGCTATGGGCTGCTTATGGAAACTGGAAACTTAAGTGCTATGACTTAGGATCTCTATCACCAAGTCTTCAGTTCCATGGAAAGAAACCCTGTGAGGCAACATCTTTGAGCCTGCCTTGCTCACCCCCCAGCGTGGCAGCACACACCCAGCATCAGGGGACCCACTGGGCAAAGCAATGGTGATGGTGTTGACACCATTGTCCAGGAACCACTCCAGCACAGACATCGTGTGCCTTCCTGCACACTTTGGGAAACTGTACAAACATGACTGAGATTGAGTTTCTTGCCTGGAGAATCTATTGCTGGGGAGCAAATCCATTCCAGGTGTTGTAAACTAGATGCTTCCAGGTACTGTAGGCACTTCAAAGGAATCTAGTGAAGAAGTGGGTCTGGTGTGGTTAAGATAAATTGGAAACTATGGCTTTTAGAGTGACTGTTACCCGACTCCAACTAGTTAATTAAATTTAAAAGTGTAGAAAATTATGGGGACTTGGTAGAGAAGTTGAATTTTGAGATGGGAATAAGGGAATAGACGAAGCTTCTGATAAGCTGTGAGACAGCAGAGACCATTGAAAAGATGTAGTACCAGAATTTTTGTTTGTTTATTCATTTCTTATGCAATCAATGGTTTTTAAGTATTCTCATATAGCAGACCCTGTTCTAAAAGTTGGTATAGACGTGAGGGGGGCAGGAAATGGTCTAGTGGTTAGACTCTTGAAGGATAAAAAATTATCTGTCAGAAAAAATAGGGTAAAGGAAAGTGGTCAAGGCAGAAGGAACAGCACCCAGGGAAGCCCAGAGATGAGCATGAACAAGGTATCTCTGCAGAGCCTAAGAAAGTCTACACTCCTGGATAACAGAGGGCAAGGGGAAAGTGGTGAGAGGAGGCTAGAGAGGCTGTCAGGGGCCGGGGCCTGGAAGGCCTTGCAGGGGAGTGTTATACTCATTCTAAAGGCAATGAAACACCTGGAGTAACAGGCAAATTTGGCCTTGGAATACGGAATGAAGTAGGGCAAAGACTAACAGAGTTTTGCCAAGAAAATGCACTGGTCATAACAAACACCCTTTTCCAACAACACAAGAGAAGACTCTGCACATGGACATCACCAGATGGTCAACACCGAAATCTGATTGATTATATTCTTTGCAGCCAAAGATGGAGAAGCTCTATACAGTCAACAAAAACAAGACCAGGAGCTGACTGTGGCTCAGACCATGAACTCCTTATTGCCAAATTCAGACTGAAATTGAAGAAAGTAGGGAAAACCACTAGACCATTCAGGTATGACCTAAATCAAATCCCTTATGATTATACAGTGGAAGTGAGAAATAGATTTAAGGGCCTGGATCTGATAGATAGAGTGCCCAATGAGCTATGGAATGAGGTTCGTGATATTGTACAGGAGATAGGGATCAAGACCATCCCCATGGAAAAGAAATGCAAAAAAGCAAAATGGCTGTCTGGGGAGGCCTTACAAATAGCTGTGAAAAGAAGAGAAGCGAAAAGCAAAGGAGAAAAGGAAAGATATAAGCATCTGAATGCAGAGTTCCAAAGAATAGCAAGAAGAGATAAGAAAGCCTTCTTCAGTGATCAATGCAAAGAAATAGAGGAAAACAATAGAATGGGAAAGACTAGAGATCTCTTCAAGAAAATCAGAGATACCAAAGGAACATTTCATGCAAAGATGGGCTCGATAAAGGACAGAAATGGTATGGACCTAACAGAAGCAGAAGATATTAAGAAGAGATGGCAAGAATACACAGAAGAACTGTACAAAAAAGATCTTCATGACCCAGATGATCACGATGGTGTGATCACTGACCTAGAGCCAGACATCCTGGAATGTGAAATCAAGTGGGCCTTAGAAAGCATCACTACGAACAAAGCTAGTGGAGGTAATGGAATTCCAGTGGAGCTATTCCAAATCCTGAAAGATGATGCTGTGAAAGTGCTACACTCAATATGCCAGCAAATTTGGAAAACTCAGCAGTGGCCACAGGACTGGAAAAGGTCAGTTTTCATTCCAATCCCAAAGAAAGGCAATGCCAAAGAATGCTCAAACTACCACACAATTGCACTCATCTCACACGCTAGTAAAGTTGTGCTCAAAATTCTCCAAGCCAGGCTTCAGCAATACATGAACCGTGAACTTCCAGATGTTCAAGCTGGTTTTAGAAAAGGCAGAGGAACCAGAGATCAAATTGCCAACATCCGCTGGATCATGGAAAAAGCAAGAGAGTTCCAGAAAAACATCTATTTCTGCTTTGTTGACTATACCAAAGCCTTTGACTGTGTGGATCACAATAAACTGTGGAAAATTCTGAAAGAGATGGGAATACCAGACCACCTGACCTGCCTCTTGAGAAACCTGTATGCAGGTCAGGAAGCAACAGTTAGAACTGGACATGGAACAACAGACTGGTTCCAAATAGGAAAAGGAGTCCTTAAGACTGTATATTGTCACCCTGTTTATTTAACTTATATGCAGAGTACATCCTGAGAAACGCTGGACTGGAAGAAACACAAGCTGGAATGAAGATTGCCGGGAGAAATATCAATAACCTCAGATGTGCAGATGACACCACCCTTATGGCAGCAAGTGAAGAGGAACTAAAAAGCCTCTTGATGAAGGTGAAAGTGGAGAGTGAAAAAGTTGGCTTAAAGCTCAACATTCAGAAAATGAAGATCATGGCATCCGGTCCCATCCCTTCATGGGAAATAGATGGGGAAACAGTGGAAACAGTGTCAGACTTTGTTTTTCTGGGCTCCAAAATCACTGCAGATGGTGACTGCAGCCATGAAATTAAAAGACGCTTACTCCTTGGAAGGAAAGTTATGACCAACCTAGATAGCATATTCAAAAGCAGAGATATTACTTTGCCAACAAGGTTCATCTAGTCAAGGCTATGGTTTTTCCTGTGGTCATGTATAGATGGGAGAGTTGGACTGTGAAGAAGGCTGAGCGCTGAAGAATTGATGCTTCTGAACTGTGGTGTTGGAGAAGACTCTTGAGAGTCCCATGGACTGCAAGGAGATCCAACCAGTCCATTCTGAAGGAGATCAGCCCTGGGATTTCTTTGGAGGGAATGATGCTAAAGCTGAAACTCCAGTACTTTGGCCACCTCATGCGAAGAATTGACTCATTGGAAAAGACTCTGATGCTGGGAGGGATTGGGGGCAAGAGGAGAAGGGATGACAGACGATGAGATGGCTGGATGGCATCACCGACTCGATGGACATGAGTCTGAGTGAACTCCAGGAGTTGGTGATGGACAGGGAGGCCTGGGGTGCTGCGATTCATGGGGTCGCAGAGTCGGACACGACTGAGCAACTGATCTGATCTGAAAGGCAATGAAAAGTTAATGAAGGATTTTAAGCAAGAGTCCCATGATCAAGTTTGACCGTTCAAACATCTCAAGGTTAGAGTATAGGACATAGAAGGGAAGCCCAAGTACAAGGCAGTGCTGTAATTCAGCTGAGAAAGACAGGCCAGGTAGAACAGAAAGACGTGGAGAGAAGTAAATGGATTCAAGAAACATCTATGAAATGGGAGGAAGATAAAAGGTAATCAATAAGTAAAGAAAGGAGATGGGGGATTTAAAGGTAAACTCCCCAAATTTCTGAATTGGGCAGTGGGTGAATGGTGGTGTTATTTCTTGAGATAGTAAATTCTGATCTGGAAAAAAGAGAGAAAAGTAGGGAGGGTGTGTAGAGAGAAAGAAAGCAAGCGGGTTTAGGAGAAAAGTTGATCTGTTCTTTGGCATGTTAAATTTATGGCATCAGAGAGATATCTAGGCATCCAAACAGAGATGTATAGAAGGCAATCAGTGTATAGCTGTGCACTTAGGAGGAGAGTTTACACTAGTGATGTAGCTTTTGGTGGTATCAGCTTGTAGCTGGTACCTAAAACTGAGGGGAGAAGACATTGTTCACTGAGTTTGAGTGAAGAAGATCAGATAACCAAGAGAAGATTTTCTTGGGACTAGAGATATTTAAGGAATAAGTAGAAAGGGAAACACTGTAAAGACATGTAAGAAGAAGCAGTCAGAGAGGTAAGAAGAAGAATCCGATGATTGTAACGAGAAGACAAGAGGAGAGAACTTTTGAAAACAGAGAGCCAAACAACTACTGGAAAATATCCCTGAGATGTAAGACTTTGGAAATTTGGGCCAGAGAAGTTTGTGGCCTGAAAGCCCCAAGATAAGGTACACCTTTAGGGATAACGTAACAGCAAAAGTTTGGTTATGAACAAGGAGGGTGTGGTTGCTTGGGCCTTGACTGAAAGGTGTTAATAGTATGGAATTAAGGAAAGGGATGTGTCTGTGTTTGTATAGTAAGAGGCCTGAGCTTATCCAGATGTGGATTGAACACAGCAGTTGAGAAAAAAAAAATATAAAAAAGGAGCAAACTCCTACCAAGTGGTAGAGAAGCGTATTTCTCCCAGCATGAGTGTTGCTAGTGGGTTTGTAGGTTTGGAGACAGAATCATGGAAGTTTTATCCTCATATTTCTTTTCCTATGAAATGGGAAGCAAGGTTATCAACTGAGAATGAACAAAGGAAACAGAGAGCTAGAGACTGGAAGGGACAGGGCAAGGTGTGACACGTTCTTGTGGAAAATGAGGATGAGAAGTAGAATTTCTGGGTGGCGTCAGGAGCCCTGTTGAGATTGGTGCTCAGAGCTGTGTGGCGACAGTGGGTGCTGCACCGTGACACTTTCTTTGGCAGAGCTCAGGAGCCCAGGCCGCTGGCTGCCGTGTCGGCAGTGGGCAGCTGGGGTCCCCTAGTGCTGGGGTTTCACCAAGGGAATGTAGCAGGAGGAGACTGGAGCTGGGAGCATGGGGAATCTAAGAGAAAGAGTGACTGAAATGTTGAGGTCTGGAATCTAAGAGGTCCCTATTAATAATATTATAATTTTTAAACTATTATTATTATTATCACTTATACAAGGCTTCATAAGTGCCAGGCAATGTTCTAACTACTTTACATAAACAATTCACAACAATATCACACCAGTACTAGTATTTTTTTTCCCCCGTTTTACAGATGAAGAACCTAAAGCACAGAAAAGTTAATTAACTTGCCCAAAGTCACACAACTAATAACTGAAGAGTTAAGACTTGAACCCAGACGGCTGGTTGTAGAGTCCATGTTTATAACTATATGCCATCTGTCTTCATCCCCTGTCTCTCAGCATCTTTTTCTCTGACATCTGTGGACAAACATTCTTTTCTACTCTAAGGAAAAAACAAATGAGCCAAATAGTGCTACATTATGGTAGGTATAAGGGCAGACCTAGCCCAGAAATAGGAAGCAGAGTTGGGAAGTTCTCAACTCCATTTTTCTTTATCTAAAATACCTGTCAGATGACTTGGTGTTCCATCCCAGAAGGACTTGGAGACACCTCTTTAAAGACTGGCTTATATGACAATTGCAGCTTCGCCCCACCCTTGCCACCATCGTCATCCCACCCACACATATGGACAGTGCTGCTGGGTGTCTATCAACCCCTTGAGTCAGCCAGATGGTGAGAAAGGATCCCTGTCCCTCCACTTCCCTCCTCCTGCTTTCCTGACATTGTACATCCTTGATGGGGATTTACTTCTTTGCATGCAGCTAAAGACTCTTAAGAGTCCCTTGGACAGCAAGGAGATCAAACCAGTTCATCTTAAATGAAATAAACTCTGACTACTATTTGGAAGGACTGATGCTGAAGCAGAAGCTCCAATACTTTGGCCACCTGATGTGAACAGCTGGTTCATTGGAAAAGACCCTGATGCTGGGAAAGATTGAAGACAGAAGGAGAAGAGAGCAACAGAGGATGAAATGCTTGGATGGCATCACCAATTCAATCGACATGAACTTGGGCAAATTCCAGGAGATGGTGAGGGACAGGGAAGCCTGGCATGCTGCAGTCCATGGGGTCACAAAGAGTTAGACACGACTTGGCAACTGGACGACAACAACAAAGTGCACATACTGTGTGGGATTCTAACTGCCCGCTCTCTATCGTCTCATCGTGAAAGCTTTTCCTGAACTCAATTTTCAGCTAGAAAGACTTACAGAAAACAAAGTCAGTCAGTCAGTTCAGTCGCTCAGTCGTGTCCGACTCTTTGTGACCCCATGAATCGCAGCATGCCAGGCCTCCCTGTCCATCACCAACTCCCAGAGTTCACTCAGACTCATGCCCATCAAGTCAGTGATGCCATGCAGCCATCTCATCCTCTGTCGTCCCCTTCTCCTCCTGCCCCCAATCCCTCCCAGCATCAGAGTCTTTTCCAATGAGTCAACTCTTCCCATGAGGTAGCCAAAGTACTGGAGTTTCAGCTTTAGCATCATTCCCTCCAAAGAAATCCCAGGGCTGATCTCCTTCAGAATGGACTGGTTAGATCTCCTTGCAGTCCATGGGACTCTCAAGAGTCTTCTCCAACACCACAGTTCAAAAGCATCAATTCTTCAGCACTCAGCTTTCTTCACAGTCCAACTCTCACATCCATACATGACCACTGGAAAAACCATAGCCTTGACTAGATGGACCTTTGTTGGCAAAGTAATGTCTCTGCTTTTCAATATGCTATCTAGGTTGGTCATAACTTTCCTTCCAAGGAGTAAGCGTCCTTTAATTTCATGGCTGCAGTCACCATCTGCAGTGATTTTGGAGCCCAGAAAAATAAAGTCTGACACTGTTTCCACTGTTTCCCCATCTATTTCCCAGGAAGTGATGGGACCAGATGCCATGATCTTCATTTTCTGAATATTGAACTTTAAGCCAACTTTTTCACTCTCCTCTTTCACTTTCATCAAGAGGCTCTTTAGTTCCTCTTCACTTGCTGCCATAAGGGTGGTGTCATCTCCATATCTGAGGTTACTGATATTTCTCCTGGAAGTCTTGATTCCAGCTTGTGCTTCTTCCACCCCAGCGTTTCTCAGGATGTACTCTGCATATAAGTTAAATAAGTAGGGTGACAATATACAGCCTTGAGGACTCCTTTTCCTATTTGGAACCAGTCTGTTGTTCCATGTCCAGTTCTAACTGTTGCTTCCTGACCTGCATACAGGTTTCTCAAGAGGCAGGTCAGGTGGTTGGTATTCCCACCTCTTTCAGAATTTTCCACAGTTTGTTGTGATCCACACAGTCAAAGGCTTTGGCATAGTCAATAAAGCAGAAATAGATGTTTTTCTGGAACTCTCTTGCTTTTTCGATGATCCAGCGGATGTTGGCAATTTGATCTCTGGTTCCTCTGCCTTTTCTAAAACCAGCTTAGGATAAAAAAAAAAGGGTGGGGGGAGTGTAGAATGGACAAAACACTGCATACTTAAAATTTTGTCTTGCAGCTGATGGTGACCATCAGCTTAGTTATATTCACAAAACAATTGGATTAAATTTTTCAGAACAACACTGGGATTTCATCTGGACTGTGATTCACTCCTAAGTTAGAAGATATATTTTCAGTGTCTTTATGGGATCTTGCTCAGTTTTTGTTTTTAAGTACAGATATTGCGTGTACAGCATTTTCATAAAGTGTGGCTTCTTTGAGATCTTTTAAAAGACTCCATATGTATAGAAATATCTCATTAGTGGCAAAGACAAAGCAAGTTTTTTCCTGCTTTGTTTGATCTAACAATGGAGGACTCATCACATACTAGTGCCTCCCATGCTTACAATAGTCTGTAAGTTGGGCATTTTGTTATCATTCTTTAAACATTTTGCACCTCCTAGCATTTGTCCAGGTGCTTAGATTTCCTTCCAGAGTCACAAAATACAATATGGGTTGAACATCTGGCTCATAAAAGTTATCTGAAGGCAAAGCAGAATGCCTCTCTAGTCAAAGAATGAGATAGGAAAAAAGCTATACTGGAGGACTCCTATCAGATAAAGCTTTCAGGCTCATCTTGTTAATTGAAAACTGAAAAGTTATTGTCATTCCCGGCTACTTAGCTACCTGGTATTGTTGTCAGAAGGATTCACAAACCCAGCATTCACCCAGAGAAAAAAGGTGCAAACAACCCCATGCCCCAAGCATGAAGTCTGGAGAGGTATAACAAGTATTTCATGCTAACTGTACAGCTGGGATTCCCTGAAGTTGCTATTGACACAGAAACCATCTAAAAAATGAAAGTGCTTCATGGCAAATATACACACACACACACACACACACACACACACACAAAGCTCAGGAAGCAAGAAGGGATACATTGAAGCCTCTCATATGGAAGAATAATGAAAAAACTGTATTTGATCAATCCTTTATGACCTGTTGGAGTTGAGGGTAAGATATAATAAAAAGCTTTCTATTCACTTCACATTACATGTTGGGACAATGGATTTGGCTCAGCCATTCTATATGCAGCCATCATACAATCTTTCAGGGCAGGAATCTTGTCTGTCTTAACCAACACTGGGTCTCTTCCACCTGGTATGAGGGCTTGCATCCAAAGGGCCCTAGATAATTTGTTGAATGCTTTAAAGTCTGAATTACTGAGCTTAAATCATTCTACAAATTGCCTATGAAACGGTTGTCAAAAACACATATTTGAAGTATGTTATTACTAAGATTTGACCTCTAAACAGATGGCTTATGAAATGGATTTTGTTTTCCTCAGCTTTGTCTATGTTTCTTGATGGACATACCCAATTTACTTAACAGATCTTCTTTCAACAGGAAAGAAACAAAAAGATCTTTTGCCTTAGGTAAGGCCTTCCAGAAGGATGTATTGCTTCCAGGATTATTTAGTAAGTCTCTGCTCTGTGAGGTTCAAATCCTGGACATCCAATTTAGCCAGAAAAGAAAAACTATTGTCTCAATAATTAAAAGGGCAAAAAACTAAAGCCAGGCCCCTACTGCACAATAAACTTCCAAATTGTGTGACAAACAGATATCGAACAAGCACAGAGCCTAAGAGAAATTCAATAGCATCCACCTCCTGAACAAGCTGATTTTGGGGAGGACAATTATTAAAGGACCAACACCTACCTCTCTCATTTACTGCGGTCGAGTCCAAAGGCACCTCTAAGACACCCTGGCACTTTCTCAGCGGTTTTTCCTTAGCCTTTATCCTGCCCTCTGAAATTGTCAGAAGCACTAACAGTCACAGTTGTCTCTTACTTTAGCTACTTCACAAAGACTCCACAAAGCACAGATTTCTGGTTCCTTCTTCTCTCCTTCCCTCCCTCCCTTCTTTCCTCTCTGTTATTGTGATGGTTCAAACTACGTAGGAAGCAGAAGGCATATGCAAAAAGAAACAGATAACTTGAAGAGAGTTTAAGAAAGGGGTTATGAACAAGAGTAGAAAAGCACAAGCAACAATGCACCACTGTCGCCCACGCTAGCATCCACAGGCGTCACCATCCCTAGGCCTGAAGGGGCAGAAGAGCAAGGAATTAATGAGACAAGGTGGGCTGTGTGGAGAGGACCTCCTGACAGGACTTTGGATGTTCCTTCCATTTTCAAGGACCCCACCAGGACAGAACTAGCAGAATAAACACCTGCTTCCTCCCGCCCCCTTCTGTATTTCCCATTGACCTAAACCAACTACAAGTCAGAGGCAAAGGAACCTGCTAACCTGTTCAGAGCAGGTCAGACTCCTGAAACATAGACCAGGGCAGAGAGGGACAGAGAGTGGATCTGAAGGGGTAAACAGAAGACACCAGCCCAGCCCCCACACTTAGCTGCTAGCTTAATGACATAATTAAGATGTCTTTGAACCCAATTTTCCCCTCCCTTAATTAGATTTCAAGGAATCTTTTTTCTTCTGTCTGCTGACTATATGGCCTATTTTATTTTAATTTCAAAGACTTTGCGTACTTCCCAAACTCCATGATTATTTCAAAAGTCACAAACCAAAATGATCATTTAGAAAACCAGTCTGGTATTTAATATCAGCAGACAATGATGGATATTCAAACATTCACTACTAGGATTTTAAATATCTAGGGCTTACTTTAACACACACACACACATATTTTCCTGGCACCTACAGTAAAAGAGTAAAAACTAAAATCCCCAAGTCAGAAGCTACACTAAAATGCTAGTTCTTTAAAGTTAACCACATAATCAATTTCATGCTAAAATTCATCCAGAGAGGCTTATATTCTTTATGGAATGGGGGCTTGAATCTGGCTTGATACCTGAAATTCAAACTTGGAAACCATCAAGAGCATTTTACTTGCAAAGATTTTACGTTGGCCACCTCTCTTCCTGTTCCAACACCATAACACAGCAGCGATTCCCCTCCACCTCATCTCCCCCTCATATGACCATAATAAAATTCCCCTCAGTTTGGGTTTCCTAGGAGAACCATCAGTTGATAATATCCAGCCAGAGAATCATAAGAACTGGTTTTAAACACAGAATTACTTCAAGTCTCACATGGGTCATTTTTCAAGCATGCATCAGTTTCAATGAGTGGATTTTCAATCAAAACACCATGTCCCTCAGGCTGGCTATTTTGGATACCATATTTTCCAAGTGGAAAAGTAATCACAGCAAATCAAACCACCTGGCCAGGCACACCTCTCCAGCACTCCACATTCAAAGCGGTCCACTGCCATGATTGAAGGCAGATGTCCGTGGACGTCTCCAGACGAGTGAACGTAAATACACACAGACACTTGAAGAGCAGACGTTTGACATTATCTCTTAATTTGTTCCACATATCTGGACTCCAACCAGAGTTTCTCAGAAGTAATTTAAGAACTATTGAGTCCACAATAATGCCAGGAAAGAGGAGTTGCTGGCTCTTAACACAGATATACATACATCTGTGTTACTGCAGACTCTAGTTATATTGTACTGAGAGTTAAAGCTACATTAGATATCTGCATGTTGGATCAAGAATACTTATATAATAATAATTTAAGTGTCTTCTATGATTATGCTTTGTTGTTGTTAAATCCTGTATGCTGTGTTAAATATTCTTTGACAGCTACTCTTGCTCTATAAGTCATGCAATATAAACAATGCAATTTTGTCTATAAGACTATAAGACAACTTATAGTCTTGCTCTATAAGTCATGCTCTATAAACAATGCAGTTTTGACCTGCTAGTACACCAGCTTAATTCTCAAGATATCTTTTTCTTTGCCTGTTCATTTGATCCTTTTATTCAGCAATCAGAAAAGAAGCATTTTTTAAGTCCCATCATGTGTAGCATGATAGGGTGAAAAGAAAATGAACCTTGGAGAGTGTCCCTTACAGGGACCCTTTGGTCCAGAGAAGCAGACAGTCTTCAAGACCCTCACATAGAGGGAGCTGGAGAAATAAATACCCAATATCACTCCCTTCCCTCTCTTCCTCTACTTGACTTGAATCTCATTTTCTCTACTTATCAGTTATGTGGTCTAGGGTAAATTTATTAGCCTCTCTTAACCCTGAATGTTTTTCTTCAAATTTGGGATGATAATAAAAACTTAATCCACTGGGCTGCTGTAATGACTAAATAAAAATGTAAATCCCTTAGGATATTATCTATAATACTTATTAAGTAAACAATAGCTCCCATCCCTTTCCACTTTCTTCTCCACTTCACTGAGCCAGATGAAAGCAGCATTTACAAACAAGCTGGGAATCACAGAATTTTATCCTTCAAAGGGATCCTAGACATCACATCTCCTCCTTCCAAACAGGAGCATTCTCCATCTTCCCACCTTTGCTTCTAATATGCAGAACTCATTTTTAAAATGAAGTCACTCATGTTGCCATTATATAGCTTGAATTGTTAAAATTATTCCTCATTTGAGCAAAGATCTATCTCTAGGAAATGTCTATGCCTTGGCTACCCCACATCTGAGGTCAGGGGCAGAAGCTGGGAGGACCCCATGCCCGAAGGGCGGCGGCCAAGACGAGTTACCCCATGTCCGAGGTCAGGGGCAGCAGCTGAGAGTGCCAGGCTGCTACGGCGCAGGAACAGCCGAGAAGAGCTACCCAAGTCCGAGGTCAGGGGTGGCAGCTGAGAGGAGATACCCCGCGAACGAGGTCAGGGGCGGCGGCCGGGAGGAGCTACCCCACGCCACCACGCCCGAGGCCAGGGGAGGCAGCCGGAAGGACCAACCCCAAGTCCAAGGAGCAGAGGCTGCATGGGCACAGGAGGGCCTAGAGGAGCTATCCCACATTGAAGGTCAGGAATGGTGGTGGTGAGAAGATACCCATCGTCCCAGGTAAGAAGCAGCGGCTGCACTTTGCTGGAGCAGCCATGAAGAGATACCCCACGCCCAAGGTAAGAGAAACCCAAGTAAGATGGTAGGTGTTGCAAGAGGGCATCAGAAGGCAGACGCACTGAAACCATACTCACAGAAAACTAGTCAGTCTAATCACACTAGGACCACAGACTTGTCTAACTCAATGAAACTAAGCCATGCCCATGGGGTAAACCAAGACGGGTGGGTCATGGTGGAGAGATCTGACAGAATACAGTCCATTGAAGAAGGGAATAGCAAACCACTTCAGTATTCTTGCCTTGAGAACCCCATGAACAGTATGAAAAGGCAAAATGATAGGATACTGAAAGAGGAATTCCCCAGGTCAGTAGGGGCCCAATGTGCTACTGGAGATCAGTGGAGAAATAACTACAGAAAGAATGAAGGGATGGAGCCAAAGCAAAAACAATACCCAGCTGTGGATGTGACTGGTGATAGAAGCAAGGTGTGATGCTGTAAAGAGCAATATTGCATAGGAACCTGGAATGTCAGGTCCATGAATCAAGGCAAATTGGAAGTGGTCAAACAAGAGATGACAAGAGTGAATGTCGACATTCTAGGAATTAGTGAACTAAAATGGACTGGAATGGGTGAATTTAACTCAGATGACCATTATATCTACTACTGCGGGCAGGAATCCCTCAGAAGAAATGGAGTAGCTGTCATGGTCAACAAAAGAGTCTGAAATGCAGTACTTGGATGCAATCTCAAAAACGATAGAATGATCTCTGTTTGTTTCCAAGGCAAACCATTCAATATCACAGTAATCCAAGTCTATGCCCCAACCAGTAATGCTGAAAAAGATGAAGTTGAATGGTTCTATGAAGACCTACAAGACCTTTTAGAACTAACACCCAAAAAAGATGTCCTTTTCATTATAGGGGACTGGAATGCAAAAGTAGGAAGTCAAGAAACACCTGGAGTAACAGGCAAATTTGGCCTTGAAATATGGAATGAAGCAGGGCAAAGACTAATAGAGTTTTGCCAAGAAAATGCACTGGTCATAGCAAACACCCTCTTCCAACAACACAAGAGAAGACTTTACACATGGACATCACCAGATGGTCAACACCGAAATCAGATTGATTATATTCTTTGCAGCCAAAGATGGAGAAGCTCTATACAGTCAACAAAAACAAGACCAGGAGCTGACTGTGGCTCAAGATCATGAACTCCTTATTGCCAAATTCAGACCGAAATTGAAGAAAGTAGGGAAAACCACTAGACCATTCAGGTATGACCTAAATCAAATCCCTTATGATTATACAGTGGAAGTGAGAGATTTAAGGGCCTAGATCTGATAGATAGAGTGCCTGCTGAGCTATGGAATGAGGTTTGTGACATTGTACAGGAGACAGGGATCAAGACCATCCCCATGAAAAAGAAATGCAAAAAGCAAAATGGCTGTCTGGGGAGGCCTTACAAATAGCTGTGAAAAGAACAGAAGTGAAAAGCAAAGGAGAAAAGGAAAGATATAAGCATCTGAATGCACAGTTCCAAAGACTAGCAAGAAGAGATAAGAAAGCCTTCCTCAGTGATCAATGCAAAGAAATAGAGGAAAACAACAGAATAGGAAAGACTAGAGATCTCTTCAAGAAAATTAGAGGTAACAAGGGGACATTTCATGCAAAGATGGGCTCGATAAAGGACAGAAATGGTATGGACCTAACAGAAGCAGAAGATATTAAGAAGAGATGGCAAGAATACACAGAAGAACTGTACAAAAAAGATCTTCACGACCCAGATAATCACGATGGTGTGATCACTGACCTAGAGCCAGACATCCTAGAATGTGAAATCAAGTGGGCCTTAGAAAGCATCACTATGAACAAAGCTAGTGGAGGTGATGGAATTCCAGTTGAGCTATTCCAAATCCTGAAAGATGATGCTGTGAAAGTGCTGCACTCAATATGCCAGCAAATTTGGAAAACTCAGCAGTGGCCACAGGACTGGAAAAGGTCAGTTTTCATTCCAATCCCAAAGAAAGGCAATGCCAAAGAATGCTCAAACTACCACACAATTGCACTCATCTCACACGCTAGTAAAGTAATGCTCAAAATTCTCCAAGCCAGGCTTCAGCAATACATGAACCGTGAACTTCCAGATGTTCAAGCTGGTTTTAGAAAAGGCAGAGGAACCAGAGATCAAATTGCCAACATCCGCTGGATCATCGAAAAAGCAAGAGAGTTCCAGAAAAACATCTATTTCTGCTTTGTTGACTATGCCAAAGCCTTTGACTGTGTGGATCACAATAAACTGTGGAAAATTCTGAAAGAGATGGGAATACCAGACCACCTGACCTGCCTCTTGAGAAACCTGTATGCAGGTCAGGAAGCAACAGTTAGAACTGGACATGGAACAACAGACTGGTTCCAAATAGGAAAAGGAGTACGTCAAGGCTATATATTATCACCCTGTTTATTTAACTTCTATGCAGAGTACATCATGAGAAACGCTGGACTGGAAGAAACACAAGCTGGAATGAAGATTGCCGGGAGAAATATCAATAACCTCAGATGTGCAGATGACACCACCCTTATGGCAGAAAGTGAAGGGGAACTAAAAAGCCTCTTGATGAAAGTGAAAGTAGAGAGTAAAAAAGTTGGCTTAAAACTCAACATTCAGAAAAGGAAGATCATGGCATCCGGTCCCATCACTTCATGGGAAATAGGTGGGGAAACAGTGGAAACAGTGTCAGACTTTATTTTTCTGGGCTCCAAGATCACTGCAGATGGTGACTGCAGCCATGAAATTAAAAGACGCTTACTCCTTGGAAGGAAAGTTATGACCAACCTAGATAGCATATACAAAAGCAGAGACATTACCTTGCCAACAAAGGTTCGTCTAGTCAAGGCTATGGTTTTTCCTGTGGTCATGTATGGATGTGAAAGTTGGACTGTGAAGAAGGCTGAGCGCTGAAGAATTGATGCTTTTGAACTGTGGTGTTGGAGAAGACTCTTGAGAGTCCCTTGGACTGCAAGGAGATCCAACCAGTCCATTCTGAAGGAGATCAGCCCTGGGATTTCTTTGGAGGGAATGATGCTAAAGCTGAAACTCCAGTACTTTGGGCACCTCATGCGAAGAGTTGACTCATTGGAAAAGACTCTGATGCTGGAAGGGATTGGGGGCAGGAGGAGAAGGGGACGACAGAGGATGAGATGGCTGGATGGCATCACTGACTCGATGGACGTGAGTCTGAGTGAACTCCGGGAGTTGGTGATGGACAGGGAGGCCTGGCGTGCTGCGATTCATGGGGTCGCAAAGAGTCAGACACCACTGAGCGACTGAACTGAACTGAACTGAACTGATGCCTTGGCTACGTGTACAATGTCTAACTCTGCTATGGTATGGAGATCTTCCTGGGTTCAGAGTGAGAAGATGTGGAGTTTAGGCCTGATTTGGACACTGGATAGCTTTGTGACCTGGAATAAAATCAATTTCCCTGAACCTCAATCACACTAAGAATTGAGGACAATAACAACGGCCCGATCTCCTTTCAAGAGTCCTGACGGACACTCCCTGCAAGTTCCATCACACTCCTCCTCGCTGGCCACCCTTTAACGTTTTGCCATATGACAGCACCCTCTCTTCTTTTAGTGGTTTTTCACTTGAAAAATTTAAAGGACATGGAATATGAACGGATTGAAGCAAAATGCCAAAGTAATAATAGTGAGCAAGGGCCTTCCAGACAATGCGCAGCATTGGAAAAGGCTGTGAATATGAGAATAAGTACTCAGGACAAAGAGGAGATGGTTCCTGGAGTACTAAGGAAATAGCATGCCCTACAGAGAGTGTGGCTGATTTAAGGAAGGTATTGGGGTCCAGCCAAGGAGTTTAAATGAGATACAATAGAAAAATAAGGAGGTTTTGAACAGTTGGAAGCCCAAGAAGGAGCATAATAAAAGGAGCATAATAAAATTCTTCATTTAAGAAGAAGAAGCTAGCCCAAGAATGCAGTGTAGATGGGAAATGTGAACACTTAGCCTTAGAGATGCTAAATATATGTTGTGCATGTGCAAGCTGTTAAGAGCCTGCACTGAGATAGTGGTCATGAGATAAGTGGATAAATACACACCAGAGACAGGCTGAGGGCACATTTGATAGGATGTGAGAACTTCCTAGATGGAGAAGAAAGCAAGAGGAAAGGTGAAAGTCAATTCCACATACTTGGGGGAATGCCAGGACACAACCAGCAGCAAAGCTGTGAGAGGAAGATCTGTGTGGAGTCCAGACCAGAGATACCAGCCTAAGGGTCATCTGTGTGCAGGTAATAGACAACACGGAGGTGCGCTCTCCAAGGAAGCACAGACACATGGGAGCAGATGGCTGAGTCTGGCTCCTCTGCAATCACCAACTTGGTTTATTTTGGTTTGTCATCTTTGAGTCATAGGACTTTTCTTGTAACGCCATCATTTTACTAATATAGTTTATGAGTCTATATGCTATTATAGTTGTTGCTGTTCAGTCACTAAGTTGTGTCTGACTCTTTGTGACCCCATGAACTGCAGCACTTCAGGTTCCCCTGTCCTTCAGTATCTCCCAGAGTTTGCTCAAACTCATATCCGTTGAGTCAGTGACGTCATCCAACCATCTCATCCTCTGTCGCCCCCTTCTCCTCTTGCCCTCAATCTTTCCCAGCATGAAGGTCTTTGCCAATGAGTCGGCTCTTTGCATCAGGTGGCTAAAGTATTGGATCTTCAGCATCAGTCCTTCCAATGAATATCCAGAATTGATTTCCTTTAGGATTGACTGGTTTGATCTCCTGGCTGTCAAGGGGACTCTCAAGAGTCTTCTCCAGCACCACAGTTCGAAAGCATCATTTCTTCAGCACTCAGCCTTCTTTATGGTCTAACTCTCACATCCATACATAACAACATAATGTACATACATCTTGTCCTCCCTATCAGACTATAAACTCTTTGAGAGCAGGGATCACTTCTAACTTTTCTTTGTTATCTTCCACTGTGTCTGGAAAAATACTTACACACAGTAGGTGCTAATTAATTAACCCTTGGAATAAGTGAAAGAGATATGTATGACTGTGATCCAGGAGCTTGAATTGACTACCTGCTTGATAAGATCTTTTACTAAGAGTGCAAATCAGGTAAGACTGCTGGTTGGAAACCTGCCACCTCTACTCCAGGCATACATATGAAAAGAATACTTAAAAGAGGACTTCTTTGGTGGTGGTCCATTGGTTAAGATTCTACCTGCCAATGCAGGGGACACAGGTTTGATCTCTGGTCTGGGAAGCTTCCACATGTCTCAGAGCATCTAAGGCCATGTACCACAATTATTGAACCTGTGCTCTAGAGCCCAGGAACTACAACTACTTGAGCTCCCATTCTAGAGCCTGTGAGCTGCAGCTACTGAAGCCTGCATGCCACAGAAGCCTGTGATCTGCTACAAGAAAAGCCACCACAATGAGAAGCCTGCACACCACAGTGAAGAGTAGCCTCTACTCATTGCAGCCAGAGAAAGCCCTCATGCAGCAACAAAGACCCAGTGCAACAAAAATAAATAAAAGTTAAATTAAAAAATGAATATTTCAAAAAAAAAAACGAATATTTCAAGAACATGGCTCAAACCACAACCAAAAATTTTCTTGAATATGGAATGAAACTAATTCAAAGCCAGGAGCTGGGAGCCAAGCAATCCACATACAAGCAGCCACAGGCAATGGAGGGTCACCTTCTGCCCCATCATGGGGCTAAAAGGGTCCAGTGTCAGGAAGATGAGCCAGGGCTTTTGTATGTACTACAAGATAACAAGCTACCCCAAAACTTAATGGTGTAAAACAACAGCCATTTATTCTGTGCATGGATTCTGTGCATTGGGAATTCAGAAAGGGCAAAGGAGAGACAGCTCTTCCTTGCTCCACAGTATCTGGGGCCTCAGCTGGGCCAGCTCACTAGACAGGGAGTGACTTGAATGGCTGGTGGCTGGAGCAGCTGGGGCTGGAGAATTCATTTCTAAGGTGGCTTCGTGACTCCCATGTCTGGAGCCTGAGTTGGGATCATGGAAGAACAGGCTCAGCCAAGACTGTAAATCTCCCTAGAAAGCAGGGAAATGTAGAAAGAAATGAGAAAGACATAGAAAATAACAAGTGCTAGTAAGAATGTAGGAAAACAGAACATGGCACTGGTTCATCAGTGTAAATTAGTCTAATCCCTTGGAATTTGGGCTTCTTTGGTGGCTCAGATGGTAATGGCACCCCACTCCAGTACTCTTGCCTGAAAAATCCCATGGACGGAGGAGCTTGGTAGGCTGCAGTCCATGGGGTCGCTGAGGGTCGGACACGACTGAGCGACTTCACTTTGACTTTTCACTTTCATGCATTGGAGAAGGAAATGGCAACCCACTCCAATATTCTTGCCTGGAGAATCCCAGGGACAGGGGAGCCTGGTGGGCTGCCGTCTATGGGGTCGCACAGAGTTGGACACAACTGAAGCAACTTAGCAGCAGCAGATGGTAAAGAATCAGTCTGCAATGTGAGACACCCAAGTTCCATCCCTGGGTCAGGAAGATCCCCTGGAGAAGGGAGTGGCTACACACTCCAGTATTCTTGCCTGGTTAATTCCATGAATAGAGGAGCCTGGTGGGCAACAGTCCATGGGGTTGCAAAGAGTCGGACACAACTCAGCAAGTAACACAGAGCAATTGAAAATTCACATTCCTTGTAACCCAGCAATCCCATTTCTAGGTAACAGTCTTAGAAATTTTCTTTCATTTAAAATGATATTTCTCATATTAATCAGATTACAGCATAACAACCACACTATTTCAATGGCATTCAAGAAGAAACATTTCTGGAACTGGTGAATCTGCAGGTTAGTTGACGGGTAGCTGAACTAGGTTGTTCTATTTGCATTAGCTGCGGGTGGTACCCACCCATCCAGGGGCCAGTTGCTATAGGCTGGACTTAGCCAGACAGCCCAGTTCTGACCTACATGGACCTTTCTGTTGGGTCAAGTGAGTAACCAAGGCATGCTCTTTTCACAGCAATGGCAGAGACCCAAAAGCACAACTCAATCACATAGGTACCTCCCAAGCCTCTGGTCACTTGTGCCTGCTAACATTCCACTGGCCATTGCAAGTCACATGGCCAAACAGAAAATATACTCTGGGGGAGTAACTGCAAAGTCACCTGACAGAGGATGTGATTACTGGGATCAGAAAAGAATAGTCTATTAATGCAATCTGTGACATTTGCTGCAGAGGTGTTTGTAATAAGACAAAAAGAACCTAAACATTCTTCAGAAAAGGGAATGGGTAAATAGAGTGTGTGTTTCCATCCATCAGAGGACTATGTAGCAATGAAAATGAATAAACCAGAGCTACCTGTCTAAACATCAAAAATGAAATGTTGGTTTTTAAAAAATTACAGAATAAAAATGTAAAGCATAAAACCATTTCTGACAGGTTTTCATATGCTCCAGGCTACAGTACATATTGTTTATAGATATGTACATATATAGTAAACTTGTAAAACAAGGATAAGAAAGATATACTTAAGCCTCAGGATAGTGATCTACTGGAGAAAAAGAGAGACTAAATGGACCATGGAAGGAGACAGTGGCCTTCTGCAGTATCTGTGATAATCTATTTTTAAGATAAAAGATATGAAGCAAATGTGGGAAAACACTAACATCCACTAACTCTGAATGCTGGGTGAGACAGATACTTCTCATATTAATCTGGAGATTTGGTGAGGAAGGGGTGCTTATGGTGGCTCAGACGGTAAAGAATCTTCCTGCAATGTGGGAGATCCAGGCTCAATCCCTGGGTTGGGAAAGACTCCCTGGGGAAGGGAAGGGCTACTCACTTCAGTATTCTTGCCTGGAGAATTCTATGGACGGAAGAGCCTGGCGGGCTACAGTGCATGGGGTCACAAAGAGTCAGACGTGACTAACATACTTTATGTTTGGTGAGGAAACGCTTATAAAGAACCAAGCAAATAATTTTTGGCCCTGGGACAGATTGTCCATTACAAAACACCAGGAGATGCCATCATCCTGTCTCCTCCTATCCCATTCCCTGCCCAGATTTGGAAACTCCCTCATGGCTCAGACAGTAAAGAATCTGCCTGCGATGCAGGAGACCCAGGTTCGCTCCCTGGGTGGGGAAGATCCCCTGCGGAAGGGAATGGCAACCCACTCCAGTATGCGTGCCTGGAGCAACCTATGAACAGAGGAGCCTGGAGGGCTACAGTCCATGGGGTCTCAAAGAGTCGGACACAACTGAGCAACTAACACATTCCAGATATGAATGCAAAACAAATTAGACCAAACAAGATGACCAAGAATGAGCAAATTCCATTCATCTTATTCTGGTCACTTGTGGGCTTTGATTTTAAATCCCAGACACACAAACCACTGCTTGTTTTTCTAACATGTTTGGTGCCTTCATGAGTCAGCAAATCAAGTTACTAGGATGCAGATTCAAGGTGCCTTTGTGGAGAAGAGGCAGCTTGGAAGGAGATATTTGCACTTTTCTTTTTTTTTTCTTTTTAGATTAAACATTTATCAGAACACCTCAGAGTCTCTTTCCACCCCTAGGGAAATGAAAAGGACTATTATGGGAAGAAAATGACACCCAAATTTTGTTAGCAAATATTAGGAAAATTCTAAATTATGGCAAGGAAAAACTGCCAGATGGCCTGAAAGTATATGGGAGTGTCAATGTGGGGGAGGGGAGCTAGGATGACTGCAAAGCTCTTCACTTGAAACATGTGAATAAAGCAAAAGCCAGAAAAAGAACATTGATTTTTAAGTAATATAAGGTTTGATACATTTTTTCCCCAGCAGAGTTAAATTTACTGTCATTTTATTTTCACTGTGATATTTCACTCAAAAGATGTTGGTTTGGAATTGAAACGTACATGCATATGAAAAAGCATATAAAAATTGTACAAGTATAACATCACCTTTCTAGATGGGCTTTGCTCTTGATCCATGAATGGCTGTATTAGTATGTATTAACAGTAAACAGATGACATGTCTTTGAAATAGCCGCTTAATTGAAGAAAATGGGATTGTTGGATGCAAGGCCACGAAGGGGCTCGCCGGCATATTTTCCAGAGGCACTCAGCTTGAAATGAATGTCCTTGCCAATTTGCAACATTACATTCAACGTTAATCTGAATGGATTTTCAATGGAATAATTTTAGAGTTATTAGCTGTGATTTTGAAGTTGCTTACAGTGGTTATTAATAAAGGAAAAATCTCTCTTTCCCCCGTCTTCAGCTCCTTTAGAGTTATTGATTATGTGGTTCTACTTCCCAAGTGCATCTTGAATTTGTCCACTTCTCTCCCTACCCACTGCCCCCACCCTCCCTCCCACTCTCATCCAAGCCACCCTCCTCTCTCAGAGGACAATCTGGTCTCCCTGTGGCCACTGTAGCCGCCTTCTCTCTATTCATTCTCCATACAATAGCAAAAGAAATCTTTCTAGAATATAAATCTTGTCATACAATTCACCAGGGTTTCCCTGGTGGCTCAGATGGTAAAGAATCCACGGGGAGACCTGGGTTCGATCCCTGGGTTGGGAAGATCCCCTGGAGGAGGACATGGCAACTCACTCCTATATTCATGCCTGGAGAATCCCATGGACAGAGGAGCCGGGTGAGCTACAGTCCATGGGGTCACAAAGAGTCGGACACGACAGAGTGACTAAGCATACGTGCAACTCAACTGTGAAAAAATCCTTCCTTTGCTTGTTTCCTATTTCCATTAAAATCCTGAATATGGAGAAAATCCCACCTCCTGAGCTGACTCGACTGTCCCCTCACCCAGCCCCATTCTCCTGCCGTGGCCGAGTTTCCATTCTCAATCCAACTAATAATACTTGCATAGAAGAGAGTTTTAAAGCTCTGCAAAGTCCATCATGCCCCCATTTGAAGAAATGTCACAGATCCCTTTCCCCCAAGCTTCTGTTTGTCCAAGGTAACCACATGCAACCGTTTCAGCTGATCCTCTGGGATTTTGCCCCCTCATCTCTAAATACCATGATTTTAAGGCTACTTTTACTTGTGTTTTTAGCATATTCTATTGAGTTCTTACTGTGGAAGATGGGCATTCGTTTTCCTCCCTTTCCCTCCAGACCCTCCCTCAACACCACCCAGCCCATCACTTGTCTTTCCAACATAGTTACCTCATCACTGTCATTGGATCAATACCCTGTGTTCACATTATTTGTGCTATGTAAACATATTTGCAGCTAAGCCATATAGTATCAAAGATTACTTCTTTTCCTGACTAACTTTTAATTTTCCTAGATAATTGTCTTTTTTTTTTCCACTGGCTTCAACTTTCTTATCATTATGCCAACCCTCAGCTTCCCCTCGGGTGTGTGAAAATCTTCTCCATACTTGCAAACAAAGAAATGTATGTCTATCTGGTATCTGTGAACCTGCTATAAAGCACAGAAGTTCAGCTCAGTGCTCTGTGATGACCTAGATGGGTGGGAGGGAGGTGGGGGGGAGTGGGTGGGAGGGGGGCCCAAGAGGAGAAATATATGTATATATATATATCTGATTCACTGTCATACAGCAGAAACTAACACAACATTGTAAAGCAATTATACTCCAATTTAAAAAAATTATACAGGCCCAGAAAAAAAAATTATCTTCTTCTCCTGCTCCATCTTCTACATCTGATGAGGAGCTGTCATGCTGGGGTGTCCCTTTTGTTTATCATTTTAGTGGAATCTCAGGAGCAACCAAAGTACGTGCATGTGTCACACTCGTCATCTTTACCCACACTTCCTGGTGCGCGCGCGCGCTCTCGCTCTCTCTCTTTCTCTCTCTCTCTCTCTCTCTTTTTTTCTTTTTGGCTGCATCTCATGGCATGTGGGACCTTAGTTCTCTGACCAGGGCTCATACCCACACTCCCTGCAGCGGAAGGTGAAGTCTTAACCAATGGACCACCGGGAACATGCCCCCTCGCTTTCTTTCAGATCCTCTCTCTTGTGCCCCAGGGTCTTCACACAAGCTGTTTTCCTCAAATCTTCTCCCTGTTTTCTCTTTGCCTCATCCCTTCTCATGCTTTAGATTTGAATTTAGAAGTTACTTCTTCAGAGACATTCCCTGATTTCCCAACCCACCATCCTCATTATGCGCCATAATAATATTCAGTACTTTTCCTGCACAGCACTTCTCCTAAGTGTCAATTCAGTGCAGTAATAACTCGAAATGTGTTTTCTTCCCTCCACAACTTATATATGACCTTTTCCCTAATCAGACACATCCATTTACTCAAGGACAAGTAGAATTTTTATAAAGAGAGTGACAAGAGCAAGAAAAATTTAACGTTCAGTTTTTTGACTTCCAATAGAGGCTTGTGAAAATTAAAAGGGCACTTCGTGAGGACTAGGGTGGAGAGCAGAGGTGATGCTGTCCCCTGAGAAGAGATGCTGGGGACCAAGTGAAGAAGAAATACGGGATCAGCATCAGGGGATGGCTAAGTACCATTTTTGGCCAGCATCAGGGAGGGAGTAGCAACATATAGATGGGGGTGGTACAACAAATATTTGGCAACATGATACTAGTATCCAGTAGTATATAAACTAATGCAAAAATAAAAAGTTAAGAACAGATTCCCTTTTACTGCCTCAGTTATCGAAACTGGAGTATAAAAGTATTTACCGTGAAACATAAGTTGTAACAAAAGTCATTTGCTAAACCATTCTAACAATTCCCAAAGCATTTGTTGGGTTACAGCAATTGATGGCATGCATGTGTGTTTGCTGCAGCTGTCGCTAAGGAAGCTTTTCTGTGCTCCGCATGCCACTTCCCCAGGGCCCCTCTCTGATTTCAACTGCAGCTGAGCTAGTTGGTTCCCATGCACACTGTCAGCATCCCAACACAAGAGCCTGCTAATCTCTCCACTTTTCTGCCTCGGGGCTCTCCCTGATACCCCAGGAGTTCACCCAGCTCATATCCTGGAAATCCCCAGACAGAACACCACAGAGACAATCTCAGACAATGGTTAAACACCTGTCAATGGGGAACAATGCTCCAGATGCCCATCCTTTGGGAAGACTGCTTTGGGAAGGTGTGTTCTATGTGGTTTCTCAAAGGGTCCCCAGCAGAATCGGGCCCCAGCTGTCCACAGTGAAAACCATCCCATTTGCTGGCTTCTCTTCCTTCCCCATCTCATTCTTTCCACTCCTTCCTTCCTGCTTTCTGGGACCGCCTTCCAAACAGCCTACCTTTACCCAAGTCCTTGTCTAAGGTTCTGCTTTGGAGAGAAACCCAAACTGAGATGCTCTCTGAATTGTATCCTGTAATGAGTCATGTTTTGATATTAGGAATTGCATCAAACTCTTTCAAAGACTTTCCCATTGCCGTGGTAAGTGTTAGATGCATGGGGATCCTCTGAGGACCTGAGTGATGGTTCGTGCAGCTGCCCCCATCTCAGCTCAGCTGTGTCCACTGCTCTCTAGGCCTCTTGCCAGTCTCTCTCATGCTAGCAGCGGTAGACAAGCCGGATGGAGGGGTTGATAAGAGGAGGAGAGGAAGAGGGAGTGAGAGGGGTGAGCAGTTAGAAGATGCAACACAGAGAGAGAGGAGAACAAAAAGAATAGAAGTAAAAGAAAAGAACACAAATAGCAGTTAACTGACAGGTGGGCGAAAGCTTGCCATTCACATTGCATAGAGGTGAGTAGGGCTCATGCTGGGGCTTGCTCTGCACATCTGCCCTGGTGAAAGAGAGAGTGGCATCCACGGGGGAATGAGGAAATGGACTGGTTTCTCTGCTCAGGGAAGGAGAGGTGACAGAGATGACTCATGTCATCACTTATGGGGGCACACAGTTTCCTGGCCATTAAATAGGGTCCTAAGCAGAGCTGTTCAGGAGTAGCTGCCCTCAACCAAAGGATATGGTGCCAAATAAAATGAAGATTATGAAAACCACTGGAGGTGGTGTTGCCTACACAAATTCCAGTCTGTGCAACAGCCCCCAGAAGCCTATTCAACCTCTACCTGAACCTGGACCCTGCTTCTCCCCTTGGGCAGAGTTAGGCATTCCTTAGGGTCTTACAAAATAGGTCCTCCTCAGCTCAACCCTGTGGTGCTGCCTCCCCCAACAAGGCTTTAGGAACTGGAGTGAAAAATGTGTTCACTAACTAGACAGGGGGAGTCCTTTCACAGTATGTATGTATCAGTGTGTATGTGTGTGTATCAAGTCATCACAATGTACATTGTAAATGTCTTACAATTTTGTATGTCAATTGCACTTCAATAAAGCTAACATAACGACAATAACAACAACTTTAGAAACTGGAGGCAACCTTTCAACACCTGAAATAAATAACCTAAAGTGCACGGCAAGTCCTGCTGATTTGCACTCCGAGGGCCAAAACCAGAAAAACAAGTCTCAGTTCTACAGTGCAAGGAATTTCTCTGATAAAATCATGCTCATGGTTTTGAGCTTTATGGTTTTCTCATCACACATGCTGAGATGTATATTATTTATTTAGTTTTACTGTATATTGCAATTACTCATATTATTTCCCAACTGGTATGAAAATACTTCCGTATTTTGATAACTAGTACAGTCAAACCAGTGAACCTACAGATGATCAGTCCTACCTGTAGTCTTTTAGCTCCATTCCAAGATAGGCCTGAGCAGCTCAGTACATAAGCCAGAAAATCACCTTTCCATCCCTAAGGTTGTCAAACCCCATCCAAATTTCAACATGAGGAATTCACCCACCTCCCTCCTTCCAATGTCCTTTCAGAAATAGATAGGAGGAAGGTTCAAGAGAGAGAGAGGATAGTGGTTTAGTCACTAAATCGTGTCCAACTCTTGCAAAACCAGACTCTTCTGTCCATGCAATTTCCCAGGCAAGAATACTAGAGAGGGATGCCATTTCCTTCTCCAGGGGATCTTCCCAACCCAGGGATCGAACCTGCGCCTTCTGCGTTGGTAGGTGGATTCTTCACCCCTGAGCCACTGGGGATTCTACATATAGCAGATAAACTTCGTTAGGCAGCAGAAACTAACACAGCATTGTAAAGCAATTATACTTTAATAAAAATATTAAAAAATAAATAGAGGTCAGTACCTTGTTTCTGCTGCTGTGTAACAAATCATCCCCAAACTTATGACTTAAAGCAGACATGTATTATTAGGTTTAATGGTTCTCAGAATTGAGTTTCAGCCGGCTAGTTCTCACTTGGGGTCCCTCAAGGGGTTGCTATAGAATGTCAGCTGAGGCTGGTCATCAAAAACTTGACTGAGTGAGACATGCAAGAGGGCTTCTTTACCCACATGATTATCCCAGGCTGGAGATGACTGAAACACTGGAGGCTGTCCAGGCACTTCTCTCCCAACCTGGCCTCTCCATAGAGCTAGCCCAAGCTTTCTTACAGTGTGATGAACTCAGGTTAATGGCTGGTTTATCTCAGAGGGAGCCTCCCAAGAGACCAGGTGTAAGACTTCTTCTGACCTA
This sequence comes from Bubalus bubalis, assembly GCF_019923935.1. Lineage (NCBI taxonomy): Eukaryota > Metazoa > Chordata > Mammalia > Artiodactyla > Bovidae > Bubalus > Bubalus bubalis. The sequence continues at coordinate 140,887,818 of NC_059158.1, forward strand.
GTTTAGAAGCCACACCCTGAAACTTCTGCCATATCCTCTTGGTGGTAAAGATTCCTCCTGCCAATGCAGGAGACATAAGAGATTCGGGTTTGATTCCTGGGTTAGGAAAATCCCCTGGAGGAGGGCATGGCAACCCACTCCAGTATTCTTGCCTGGAGAATCCCATGACAGAGGAGTCTGGTGGGCCACAGTCCATGGGGTCACAAAGAGTCAGTGACTTAGCATGCATGCATGTTCCTGGTTACAGGCAAGTTACAGGTTAGCCAGGTTGAAGTGAGAGGATAATGCAGGACTGAATTCTGGGAAGCTCAATTCACTGAGGGCTATCTTTTGGGGACTATTTACCAAGGGCCTTGATATTCACGGGGTGAATGGTAGGGAGACAATGTACTTGGGTAAGACCAGACATTAGCAAAACCTACCCGATTTGCTTAAATGTATATTTACTTGTGTGATCATGTGTTTGATTCATTCTGTCCAGATCAGGGGCTGGCATACTTTTTCTGTAATAGGAAATATTTTGTGCCAGATAGTAAATATTTTAGGTTTTGTGCTCCAAGTAGTGTCTATTCAGTTCTGCTTTTCTGAAGTGAAAGTAACCAGAAATAATATGTAAATGAATGGGTGTGGCTGTCAAAATAAAACTTTATTTATGAACATTAAAACTGGAATTTCTTATAATTTTCCTGTATCAAATTACTGTGCTTTTTTTTATTTTTTATTTTATTTTATTTTTTTGACCATTGAAAAATGCAAAAGCCATTCTCAGCTTGCAAACAGAGTAGAAATGGGCAGCAGGCCAGATCTGGCCCATGGGCTATAATTTTCCAACCCCTGGTCTAGACTAAGGCAGGGACCATGCCTGCCTTTTAACCATCCTTATAAACCCTATATTTAGCATGTCGTAGCCGTGCTCAATAAATATTTATTGAATGAATGAATAGTTGATTTATAAACAAATTTGAAAACCTGAAATAAAAATTTCTCTGAAAAGCCTTTATTGCTCACCTTGACATCAATCTCTTCTACTTAAAGCCTAGGTCAAAAATTACTTTTGCAGCTTCATTGACATTTTTCTGGAAATATAGCAGTATCAGTACACTCCAGTCTCATTTCTCCATGTTAAATGCGACCGGAATACCTGGAATTATCGGAGATTTCAATACTAAAGAGTGATGGAGGTTTACTGCCTCCTCATCTTCCCACAGCAATGCAAGCACAGGCTGTGAATCAGTGGCATCATAACTCCTCGCCACATGCTGCTATTTAAGTGCTGGCAGTGTGACTCCATAATATCCTAGGATCGCCGAGTTGTCCTGGAGACTCTTGGTCACATCATCTTATTTTCCAGCTCTCCTACAGGACATCCCTGAATGGATGCCCTAACCACAGCACTGGGTGCCAAACCAATGGTCTTCCCCTTTTGCATTCCAACCAGCTCTTCCTCCTGACTTCCTTGTTTCTATTAAGGGCACCATCAGTCCTCAATTCCTGAGGCTCAAAACTTTGGAATTTCTTTTTCCTCTCCCTCTGTTATCCCATCTTCTCATTGCTACAGGCCCAATTCTGATGCTATTAACTCTCATCTAGATCTAGACTAATGTAATCTCCTAGCCATTCTCTCCCCCTACTCACCTCCCCTACCTTTTGCCTCTCTTACCTCCAACACAGCCTATAAATCCTAAAGCAGGAGTAACCCTCAGTAGCACTTAATAGTTCCTGCCTTGTTTTATTTTTACCTGAGGGGCCATATTCCTCAAGTGTAAATCTGATCACATATCTTGCTTGTTCTAAAACCTTTAACGGTTGTCCATTGACAACCAAATTAGACAACTTCCTTGGCCTAACATTCAAGGACTTCTAAATTAACTTCTAACCTAACTTCTAACCTCATCACTCATATACAGCCTACATTTTTGGCAAGGCAGGAGTGGAAGAGGCTGTTTGTCTCCCAATATTTATTCTTTCCTTTTTCCTTAGAAATAGCACTTATTTTTTTTCATGGACCCAAGGCCACCACATTTCCCAGCTTGTCTTGCCACTAGATATGTCCATTTGACAAAGTTCTGGAAAATAGGATATAAGCAGAAATGTGGGCAACTTGTGAGGAGTATCCTTTAAATGGTAAGGAGTTTGCCCTTTTTCATTTCTTCCATAGAGTTAGGCAGAATGTGGATACAATGGCTGGAACTTGGGCTGCCATCTTGAACTTTAAAAAACCACATGTTAAGAATGGCAACACAACATAATAGAAAGAGCCTGAGTCTTTGTTGCTCACAGAGTCATTCTACCAAAACTGAACTCTGTATTTTTGGACTCCTTTATATGAAAGAAAAGTAAACTTCTGTCTTGCTTAAGCCACAAGACTTTCTCAAGCCACAGACTTCGATCTTGTCTGTTTCCGTTGCTTTATCACTTGTAGATAAACCTAATCTTGAGAATTACCAGGGGTCACCCGTCATTTTGTCAGAACATGGCACTCTTCCCCTCAAACCTCTCTGCTCTCAGTGTTCCCTCTGCCCATCGTACCCAACTCTTCTAATTCCCATTCCCCTCTGCTATGCAGATCTCTGCCTTTAACCCATTTAACCCATAATCTCTGCAATTAACCCATTTTCATGGCCCATCTCCATCTCTCAGATGATTTTTCTAACCCTCCAGTCATTAGATTCTCCTGCTCTTTAGATTCCTCTAGTACCTTTAATTCCCTTCTGTACTGTCTTCTCTCACAGGGGTTATTCTAAACTAATCTTACCCCAGCATCTCTTCTTCTATGTCAGACAGACTAAATGTTTGTTGAGACACATTTTGGGTACTGCTTCAGCTCACAGAGGCTCTCCCTTATTTGAAGATTGCCAAAGACCTGTACCCACTTCCATCATGTCTTACTCTGTGACTGTCTATGACTCTAACTGATGGACACCTTTCTCCAAGCTGACCTAGTCAGTGTCTGTCTTCTGAAAAAAAGGAAGTGGAGTTCCAAGGCAGCAGGAAACCTTGAGAGCTGTGGGCAGCCATATTTTACCACAAGGCCTGGAGAAGTGGTAAATGTCAGTCTGCAGTCTAAGAAAAGATGGATGAGAGAAGGAGGTTCTGATGACTTGGCAGTTTCTTGACCCAGCTCTTCCAGAGGTTGGATACATCCCTGCATTTGGGTTCTATGAGACACCTTTGATTTTCATCACATGTCCACTTCTAATTTAAACCAATTCTAGCCAGCTTTTGTTCTTTAAAAGAAAAAGGTCAATATATATCTGTGGAATTTTATTTCACTGACCTGATAGAAAATCACAGACTGTTTAGTGGCAAAGTGAGGGAACTTTTAGCTGTATCAATTTGGTGGAACAACCGCATGGGTTAAGAATTTCACACATTTCTTTTTCTTTTGTCCTTGCCCCAAATTGTGTCCTCTTTGGGCTTTCTATGACATTTGCTATCTGTGGCACTCTTGTGACATTTATTACTTACTGCCGTATTTGGTCAGTCTCCATGTATAAATCTAGTTCATAAACCACAGTGGGGCATGGCTCCACCTCATTTATCCTCCTGCCTGAAAAGTTGAATGAATCCATTGGTATGTTAGCTTTTCTGTATTTGCATTAGGAATACCCTGGACTACCACAGACCAGTTGTTGTTACCCTAATTAGGTTAATACCATGATTGAGTTTATTTGTAATTCAAAGTGGTAGAAAACTGAAGTCCACAGATGGCAAAAGAGAGAAAATGTTATATTTTTTTTACCATCTAAAAATCCTGATCTAAGAGAGAAAGAAAAACCAGAAGTGAGAATGTTGAAGAAAAATAAGTTTCGACAACTGAGTAACTTTAAACTTTAAAGTGAAATTCACTCTCAAGTGTGCTGTGCAAAGGAACACGTATTCTTCTGTTTTCTATGTTCAGCAGACAGCTGGAAATTCACACAGGATGCCAAAACTATGTGACCTACATTTGCAGCTAGACAGCATTTGCTAAAATGAAACCTAAGATTTAGAATCTTTTAAATTTCTTTGGAAGTATTATGTGTACTGGATAATGGGGTAACGGGTGCATTCCTTTTTTTTTCTTCCAGGAATTTAAAACTATGTCAATCTCCCTCTCCCTTCTTTAAAAACAAAAATGAAAACAAAACAAAAAGCTCTCACAGGAGCTTTTTTCAGTATAAGATGTTAATCTATTAAAAAGTTAACTAATCATATTTCTGCATCTTTGGAAACAAGATAGAATCTGAAACAAGCCAAACTTTTTGCATTCTGATTTGCTTCTTGTTGGTGTGGATGAAATAAAGCTAAATCATTAACATCACAGTCAGATTCATTTTGTCCTCATGCAAGAAGTCTGTAAGTACATTTTCAAAAATTAAAAGCAAATGTTTTAAGGGTTATACTACATTCCCATGCGATTCCCTAAATGAGCCAACACAGACCTGGCAACTAACTCCTTAAAGTGGGCATAGAGTTCATTTTGATAATTGTGGCAATGTTGAGGGTTGGCAGAAGGTCTTTTTCTCTGGGTCTTGGTCCTTGAGGGAGTTTTCTTAAAAGTTAAGGTTTGTTCTGAACCAAAGTGTTTACATCTTCTGACTCTCAATCTCCAAATTGAACAAATTTAGCCTAAACCTGAAGTGACCACATAACCTTGAAGCCTCTGGTTTTCACTCACTGTAAAATTTTTATTTTCTCAAAATTTTAGGTGAAATTAAGAAGCCATTTCCACATTTCCATGGCTCTTCCTTCTGTCTGGCATGTTTTTCCTACTCTTCTTTCTTATTCTTTCCCTGTTCCCCCCTTATCCAACTAATCTACTGAAATCCGTCTCAAAGGTCATTTCTTTGGGAAATCTTCACCAACCACCTGAATTAATCATGCTCCCCTTGGTGACACCCACAGTTCTGCTCTCATATCTGCAGCTCTTACAAATAACTCACTAGCAAATAGTTCTGTTCCCTCTCCCAGGGGGGCTGCCCCTCCCAGCCCCCTCTTCCAAAATATGAACTCCCTCTGGGAGGTGGCCCTATTTCAGTCATCTTTGCATCCTTAGTACCCAGCCTAATCTAACAGAGTTGCAGAATAAAAGTGAATTAGTTGCTTTGCTACATCAATCATGTACTCTGTCTCCTATATCTCCCCTGGCTCTTTTTCCTATGCCTGTAAACACACTCAAGTGTCTTTATAAACAAACTGTAGTAAATGATTTTAACACTTGGAATGAATGAGAATCCATGAGTCCACAGTGACATGAATGATAAGTAATTTAATAAATGCAGGCGAAGGGAAAGTTCTTCCTTAGACTATGAAGCCAGTTAATAAATGTAGAAGGAATGATGGATTTAGAAAATTACCATCTTGCAACCAATATAACAATAATTGTACCAGGAAATCACCAACAGCTGCTATAGCTGGGGTAAAATATTGAAGAGAAACTAGACATTTACATAGTCCCAAAATATCTCCCAGAAGACTATCATTTATTACTTGAAAAAAATGGTAAGTTTACAGTAAAGGAATCTACCAGATAGCACCACACTGTCCAAATGATTGAATTGACCAAATGACTGAAAAGTGCAAGGACCAGTCAACAACATGTGCCCCCGGATATGATGCACTGAGAAAGACACAACATCATTTCTACAGAATCCCTGCCAGAAATGCATTTATCAGAATGTATTTAGGAGAAAACATAGACTGAACCAAATCAAGAGACATCCTACGAAATAACTGGCCTATTCTCTGCAAAAATGCAAGAGCTTCAGGAAGTATGAAGGCTGATGAACTGTTACAGATTAAAAGAGACTAAGAGACATAACAACTAGATGCAACATATGAGCTGCCATTTGTTTGCATCAGTCCATTAGTGAATGGAATAATTGTTGAAATACTAAATAAGATTTGTAGATTAGGCAGTAGTACGGCATCTGTATTAGTTTCCTGATTTTGATCTCTGTGTTGTAGCTAGGTAAGAGAATATCCTTGATTTTTAGGAAGTACACTGAAGGATGAGGTATAAGGCATCATATCTGTGGCAACACTCCCAAACAGTTTAAGGGAAAAAATATGAGAGGGAGGAAGAGAAAGAGAGACAAAGAGGCAAAACAAATGTGTAAAATGTGATAAAATATTAGCATATAGGAAACATAGGTGGGGAGTGTACAGGAATTACTAGTACTGTTGGAAATTCTCTGAAATCTAAAATTCTGTTAAAATATAAAATTGACAAAAACTCAAACCAACAGCCACAACAAACCAATCAAACTTCACTTCATTTCTGGTCCTCCAATCAAGGTTCTAGAAGGAGGGGCCTGGCAGTCTCTGCACGTTTCACTGACTTTTACCCATGGCAATCCATTAACCTTATCCATTATCTAACTGAAATGACCTTGACTTTTTCTCCAATGATCTCAGTGGCACCAAACCCAATAGCATTTTTGTCCTCTTCCACTTTGCTTCTCTGCAGTGTTTTATTCTCTATACTTTGTCTTTTGGAGTTCAACTCCTTAAGCCTAAACATATCTTCTGGTCTCTTCCTCACCTAATTGTGTAAATTCCTTCTTACCATTCCCCACAAGGATCCTTCTTTATCATTATTTGAAGTATAATATCATCTATGTGTGGTTCTTTTTGTGTATTCTATTTTCCTAGCTTATTCTCATCTTCAATTAGCACAATTAAACTCATCCACCAATGTTAGCTCACATATCACCTCCTTTGAGAAATCTTCTCTGAATGCCATGTTGAGTTTTGATAGTACTTACATCTTGTGACTCCTCTCCATAACACTTCTCACTATATAATATAGTTGTCAATTTACTTATCTTTTTCCTTACTGTAAAATCCTGAAGGACAGAGACTACAGCTTCTTCATCTTAATAATCTCAATACCTAGCACAGTTCTTGACACAAAGTAATCGCTCAATGTGCAGTGGATGAATAATTGACTGACAGAGTGACATGCTGAATCTGAAACAAAAATCTGGGTTTTTATTCCTAGACCTCAAAAAATAAAACTCATTCCAAATCAGAATGTTGTAGCTGAAAGAAGGCATTAGCTGTGTGTGTGTGTGTGTTTTTTAAGTAGGCATATTTCATAGTTATGGCTATTTAGTACACTGGGAATAGAATACCATTTGTGGAACTACTGTCTGGCTCCTATAATAATGGACCAAATTGAGAGAGTAAAAGCTTCCTAAGCAGACTTTGCTTGATTTGCAGGTTTTCTCAAGTTTGATGCCAGTTATATATTTTTTTATACTCTAGTTTCCTAGAGTTTTCCATTTTGGAGAGAAAATGAAGTTTGGCAGAGGGCATAAAATCTGTTCATTAATCTTGCAGCAGTTTCAAAACAATGCTTCAATAATGGTTTATTCTTCTGATACAATATTCGGTTCAACTGTTGAAATAAATGAAATTCTGGAAGAGTTTCACAGAAGAAACTACTTATTTTTGACCCCCATAAGAATCCATCCCAGAGACAACAATCATAATGTTTTCTCCCAAACATAAAATAATTTAAAAAACCCTACAATATTGTTTACATCTAAAACCATGAGGATGAAATAAAGATGACACTTTAAGCCCTTCATGGAGTTTATACCAGGCAATATGTTACAAAATAACAAATTTGATGTTGCCATTCTTTTTTTACTTTATTTTTAATTGGAGGATAATTGCTTTATAATCTTGTGTTGGTTTCTGTCATACAACAACATGAATCATCCATAACTGAACATATATCCCCTCCCTATTGAACCTCCATCTCACCTCCCACACCATCCCACCCCTCTAGGTTATTACGAAGCACTGGATTTGGGTTCCCTTCATCATACAGCAAATTCCCACTGGCTATCTAATTTTGCATATGGTAATGTGTATTTTTCAATGCTACTCTCTGGGTTCATCCTACCCTCTCCTTCCCCTGCTATGTCCACAAGTCTGTTCTTGATGTCTGCGTCTCTGTTCCTGCCACTCTTTTTTAGCAGTAACAAAATCATTGCTTTTCTTTTTTGGATGGTTATGAGGAATGGCACATTCAGAGCTGAAACTGGCCTGAAGCCTAGTTTCTTTGGGTTGGAGTTAGTATCCTTCTGTACTCTTGCTTTCTCTGTTACCTTAAGGAAAACATGGCTTTCTCAGTGTGGTTTTGTGGGGTTTGGATGTGGATAGGCATTCTGGATGAACAATAACCTACAAAAGCACATAAAAATCTCAGCACCCTGGGAGGGAGAAGAATTGCTAAGAATTCAGAGGTTTTTCTCAAAGAAGAGAAAAAAAAATTAACCTCCCACCCCAAATTTAAAGTCAAATATCTCTTTTGTACAATACTCTGTACACAGAGGTTCAATATTTAGTGATGGTGATGATTTAGAATACACAGATTCCAAACTATAAAACTGGAAGTATAACCGAGCCATCTTTATTATTACACCACAAGAGAAAAGGAGAAAAGATGACAACAGGGCCAGTATGGAAAATTAAGTATTTGAAAACTTTAAAGGAAAGTACAAAAAACACAGGAGAACACTCTGTGTCCTTGGAGAAGGCAAACTTTCTTAAACAGGAAACAAAAATTGTGCTGAGCATAAAAGAAAGATGGATAAATTAGACTATATCAAAATAGAGAAGTTTTGTTTATAAAGAGAAAGAGAATACACCCCCAAAGAGTGGGAGAAAGTGTTATTAGCATAAAGAACTTGAATCTAGAACATTTAAAAGGAAAAATACCTCCTACAAATCAAGAATAAAGAAAACAGAAAACTCAGTATATACACTGGATATTGACTTCACAAACAAAAACATCCAAATGGTCAATAAACATATGAAATGGTATTCAACCTCACTAGTCATCAGAAAATTAAAATAGTTTAAAGATAAGTGTTTCTGTGTTTGTTCACATGTATAACTAAGCCTCTGAAGATGTGGTTGTTGCTGTTTAGTCATTAAGTTGTGTATGACTCTTTGACCCCATGGACTGTACCTTGCCAGACTTCCCTGTCCTTCACTATATCCCGGAGTTTGTGCAAACTTATGTCCATTGAGTTGGTGATGCCCTCCAACCATCTCATCCTCTGTCACCCCCTTCTCCTCCTGCCCTCAACTTTTCCCAGTATCAGGGTCTTTGCCAATGAGTTGGCCTTTCACATCAGGTGCCAAAGTACTGCGGCTTCAGCTTCAGCCTCAGTTCTTCCAATGAATATTCAGGGTTGATTTCCTTTAGGATTGACTGGTTTTGTCTCCTTGCAGTCCAAGGGAGTCTCAAGAGTCTTCTCCAACACGACAGTTCAAAAGAATCAATTCTTCGGCGCTCAGCTTTCTTTATAGTCCAACTCTCACATCCATACGTGACTACTGGAAAAACCACAGCTTTGACTATATGGACCTTTGTTGGCAAAGTGATGTCTCTGCTTTTAAATACTCTGTCTAAAAAAATAAAATAAAATAAAAATAAATACTCTGTCTAGGTTTGCCATAGATTTTCTTCCAAGGAGCAAGTGTCTTGCAATTTCATGGCTGCAGTCATCATCAACAGTGACTTTGGAGTCTAAGAAAATAAAATCTGTCACTGTTTCCATTTTTCCCCATCTATTTGCCATGAAGTGATGGGACCAGATGCAATGATCTTGATCTTAGCTTTTTGAATGTTGAGTTTTAAGCCAGCTTTTTCACTCTTTCACTTTCATTAAGCTTTTTAGTTCCTCTTCACTTTCTGCCATTAGAATGATATCATCTGCATATCTGAGGTTGTTGAAATTTCTCCTGGCAAGCTTGATTCCAGCCTGGCATTTCGCATGATGTACTCTGCATATAAGTTAAATAAGCAGAGTGACAATATACAGCCTTGATGTACTCCTTTCCCAATTTTGAATCATGGATCTTTGTTCCACATTTGGTTCTTAACTGTTGCTTCTTGACCTCTATGCATGTTTCTCAGGAGACAGTAAGGTGGTCTGGTATTCCCATCTCTAAGGAGATCCTTTTACTACTTCTATTTTGCTTCATTCTGAATTTCATAGAGAAGAATAAAATGGATTCCATGAGGCTAAAGCTCTGTCCCAAGTAAAAACAAATGAGTCTTAAAAACAACTCTCAGGTGGTCATCGACAGGCTTGGGAAATAGATCTCCGGTCTCTCTTTTGCATTCATTAGTTCCAAAATCACCATATCTCAGTTATGTCAAACATCTAGATTAAAATAGCTGTCTCAAACTATTCCTTTTTTAAGTGAAAAGCAAAAAATAAACAAATAAAAGAAAATCTTTAAAGTCTAAAAAGACAAAAGATTTACCCAAATTCCAATAACAAATAAAAAAACTTTAGAGTTTAACTATTCAATTATTATTTGATCTTCCTCTCAAAAAAAAAAAAAAAAACAAACACATATAGTCATTTCTTGAGCATCTACTACCTACCAGGCACTATGCCAGAGATAAGGGATATAAACCTGTATGCCAGGTATGATATTTTCAAGAAACTAACTTGGATGAGAACAAATGCAATTTATTTTTTGCAAACTGGATTCAGCTTTTGTCTATATGATGGCATATTTCTTAATTTAGTCATTTCCAAATAAAATCAGTTGTTTCAAGGTCTACTTCCAGATTTTCACTTTCCCTCTTTTCCTTCTCCAGATCATTGGATTCTGAGTTAGCATGAAGCTAACATAGCTGTTACAGTGGTAGGAGGACTTAGGATCAGATTGGCAGCAGCTCTCTATGCTGTTTTCTGCCAAGGTGACTAATTAATTGCTTGGTTTCTCAGGCATGGCCACACCTCCATCTGCCATTAATAAGACAAGTCATGTCTTCAGTCCACACTCTCTTGGTCCTCCTCATCCAAGTGTTACAAGCCTGTCAATCACTTGCATGACCCTCGAAGCTGAAGAGCTTTCAGAAGCTCTCTTAAGCCTTTGGAGGAGATAGTCTCAAGCCTCTCAGTAAGCACATATTATGATGAGCATTTCTACTTTATTGGTACTACACTGCTGTAGATGAGATTTTTTTCCCCAATTGCTCTTTACCACTTCTTGGGTGTGATGGGCCCATGTTTGGTGAGTTGGACATAGGAACATCAGGTTTCAGAAGAAGAAGTCTGTGCTGGGGGTGGAAGCATTTCTCTTAGTAAATCAAACAATATGCCAATGAAAGCTCTCAGAGAACTTACAGTCTCCTAGGGGAAGTAGATCTTTCACCAGTAAGGAAAACACTGTGAGATCTGTATTAGGTAGATATATATAAGGAATTCACTGGAACTCGAAGAATGGTAAATTCTGTTAGGAGAAAGGAGTAATTGAAAAGTTTCAAGGAAAATATGATTCCAAAATAAAATTTAAAAGGTGAGTGTGAATCCCCTGGTGATAAGTTTAGATAAAGCCATTCTGAACAGGAGAAGGAATATGAGCAAAATCTGAGGGCTTTGTCCTAGATACATCCAATTTTGAAAGAAATGTATTAAAATATATAATTTTTATTGTTTTCCTTGAATTCCCAATGGATTTTCCTTTATCCATTTATTCTCTAGGCTGTTTGGTGGATATGAGTTTATAAGTAATTTAAAGTCTTCATAGATTGTGACTTTGATCATTGTACAATTTGCATCTTTGTCCTATTTATCACTTTTAACTTTAAATTCCAGCTTACCTGATATTTTTATCCTTCTGCTTTCTTGCTTTTCTTCTTATCTTTTCTGGGTTCTTTTTCTTTTTTATTTCCTTGCTTCCCTAGTGGCTCAGAGGGTAAAGCGTCTGCCTGCAATGCAGGAGACCTGGGTTCGATCCCTGGGTCAGGAAGATCCCCTGGGGAAGGAAATGGCAACCCACTCCAGTACTCTTGCCTGAAAAATCCCATGGACAGAGAAGCCTGGTAGACTACGGTCCATGGGATCACAAAGAGTCCGACACAACTGAGCGACTTCACTTTCACTTTCATTTTGCAATGCCTGGTATTTCTTCCCCCATTCCTTTATTTTCATCCTTCATTGGGAATGATTTTCTTGAAATCAATACATCACTGAGTTTTGCTTTAGTCCTAATTTAATAGTCTCTGTCTTTTATGGGAGAATTAGGTTTATTGCCCATGTACTGTCATCACTGATGTAATATATTTTATTCCTTCTAGCTTATATTTATTTTATATTGTCATTTTTTCTTTTATTCTCCTGTTTTTCTGATTTGATCAAATTGTTTTTCATTATATTTTTCCCCAGCAAGTTTACAATATTTTTCTACTCCATTAAATTGCTACCTCTTTTATCTTTTTCTCATTACTCACCTAATCGTCTTTCTTATTTGAAAGCAAAATACTCTATTCACCAACATGATACACTGATTCTCCCTTGATAAACTCTGTTTCCCTTCTGTTTTTCTCCTGCTTCAGTAGAATGTGACCTTTAGAATACTTTTATTTCCCTCTTATGCCTCTTATTCTCAGGTCCTAGGTTTTTATCAGACAACTTAGTACTTTAAATTTTGGACTACTTTTGAATTTCACCTGAAATGTGTCACTGAAGAGTTTCAATCATAGGACTGAAATGGTCAAATTTGTATTTTTAAAAGAGCACTGTAACTTCAGTGCAGAAGCTGTGATAGTAGCCAGATATGCTTTATAAGTCACATTTTCAGATCATCCATATGCAGAGTATGAACTCAATAATAATAAATGATACAACCATGAATGAGTTATGTGCAAAAATATGAATATTGTTTCCAACGACAGGCATGTTTTTATATTTTGTGCTTTACAAGTATTCTTTCATAAACACCATAAAGAAATGGTAGGTAACATAGAAGCAACTGGTAAAATTCAGATGATGATGGGATCATGAAGTGAGGAACTTAATTTTTCTGATCCTTATCTTTAACTCTAGAATGCTATCAACTTAGCTCTGGAGCAGAGAAATTAGAGTAGTGGGGGGAGAGGGGAGTACTAGCCTAGAAGTCTAAGGATACCAAAGAGACTTAAATGAAATGTCTGATTTTACTTCTATTTCCTGTGATTTTTGCTTTGTTTTCATGGGATATGTGCATATATGTCCTATCCTGTATTTAAGGGAACCATGAGATATATGTTCTTCATAAAAGACTCACAACATCTCAGGATAATTCTAATTATCTCTAAGGATAGTAATGATAGTAATAGTATCTAGTGTGTATCGGGAGATTACCATATGCCCAACGTTGTTCTAAGTGCTTTATACGGATGTTGTCAAATTGCATAAGAATCCTCAAAACAAGCATTTAAATTCAAGCTAATTAAAAAATACACCGTGCCTAATCTTCTTTTTTGGAAACTAGCCTAGTAAAACAATTCAGAATATGGAAAATACTGTTTACATGATCATGACATGGCTTGGAATATGAAACAATAGGAAATAATTAAGTAAAATATGGCCTATCTACTTGATAAAATACTAGTCATACATGTTAAATGATCGTGCATCTCACCATACTTTTTTTGTGATTATCTCTTTAATGCCCTTTTAGACTGTAACCAACCTATAATGTCTGTTTTCTTCCCTACTGGATTCTTGGTGGCTGCATAGCATCTGTTCATAATTGGTGCTCAATTAAGAAGTCTCCCTTTTCACTTAAATAAGTTTGAAGTGAGGGCTGTCAGCAGAGAGGGCTACAGTAGAGTAATCCATGCTTCCAGAGTTCGTCAAGGCAAATATTCCTGGTGCCTCACATGGAAAAGAGTGGCCATCACAACCAGTAGCCAAGTATGATCTGTCCTGGGATGACGTCATCCCAAACCTGTGAGCAGGGTACTGCCAGAGGCAGGAACTGGGAGTCACTGCAGTGCACCTCTCCACGTGAGACAAAGCTGTGCTGAAGAGTAAGCCGTGGGCAACCAGGAAGTGGAGAGTCGAAGGGTCTGAGAGAGGAAGGTCACCAAAGAACCCCAGGAAAGTGCCCGGGCACAAAGTGCCCCAGGAGAGAAAATCATCACTTAGACCTCTGCCACACAGAGTCAGACCAGGATCCAGAAGAGAAAAGAGGACCCCGTGTCTTCTCCTCTGAAAGGATTCAAGCACGGTTCAGGTGAAATTATAGGCAGCAGAGACAAAGCTTTAGACTGCATGAAACATGGCAGATTGTGACCTGGATGAAGCTGAAATGGACATGAATTTGAGCAAACTCTGGGAGATAGTGAAGGACAGGGAAGCCTGCATGCTGCCGTCCATGGGGTCGCAAAGCGTCGGACACAACTTAATGTCTGAACATAGCACTGTTTATTAATAGGTGAAAGTGATGGGAAAAAATGACAGGGTCTGCCTTAGCTATCTCTGAGTGATGGAGAAAGGAGAGCAGATAGAGCAGTTTGGGAATATTGTGGTTTGAGAAAATAAAGCTATTTTGCAAGACCATTCCACAGACTCTACTCACTTATTAAATTGGCTCTACTGAGCAAAAAACAAAAATATGCTTTATGCCTTTTAATTGTGTGTGTGGCTGTGAATGTGTGTACGTGTACATATATACAATGTGAGTAGTTGTGATTCTTACAGAAAAACACAAAAGTACGTAATGGGTATCTTGATTGTAAGGAAAAGAAGGAGGAAAGAGGCCTATTATAAATCATGGTATAAAAGTGAAGGGAATAAAGAAAAATTCCAATTACCCAGTATTTATGTATCTTCCTAGGTTTGCTTCTCAAGATCTACTTTGCTTTTCCAGATCTACTATCTACTGTCTCTTCCCTGTTCTGAGTCCCAGGAGGCTGACTTCTTGGACAGTTTCGCTTGGCCCCTGGTCTTGGTTGGCTCATCCCCTTAGAGGCTGTAGTAGTAGATCAATGAACAGAAGACAGAGGCTAAAGTATTTATTTCCTGCCCTATTCCCCAAGCCTCTCCCAGTGAAAGGGTTTAGGCGGTGGTTGAAGTCCTCTAGATTCCTCCAGGCTCTTTCCTTTATGTCTTAGCTTCTCTCAGATAGTTCCTTTTCCAGGACTCAGGGTGCATTGTGTTCCAGTAATAGCACTTCTCTTAGATAGCATATTCAAAAGCAGAGACATTACTTTGCCAACAAAGGTTCATCTAGTCAAGGCTATGGTTTTTCCTGTGGTCATGTATGGATGTGAGAGTTGGACTGTGAAGAAGGCTGAGCGCCGAAGAATTGATGCTTTTGAACTGTGGTGTTGGAGAAGACTCTTGAGAGTCCCTTGGACTGCAAGGAGATCCAACCAGTCCATTCTGAAGGAGATCAGCCCTGGGATTTCTTTGGAGGGAATGATGCTAAAGCTGAAACTCCAGTACTTTGGGCACCTCATGCGAAGAGTTGACTCATTGGAAAAGACTCTGATGCTGGGAAGGATTGGGGGCAGGAGGAGAAGGGGATGACAGAGGATGAGATGGCTGGATGGCATCACTGACTCGATGGACGTGAGTCTGAGTGAACTCCGGGAGTTGGTGATGGACAGGGAGGCCTGGCGTGCTGCGATTCATGGGGTTGCAAACAGTCGGACACGACTGAGCGACTGATCTGATCTAATCTGATCTGATCCCCTTCAGGCTTAAGGGTGGTGTGGATTTCTGCTAATTCTTGTGCACCTTACCATCCCCTGTGTTTTGTTTTTTTTTTTTGTTTTTTTTTTTTAACCCTGCCCACATCTCTGTAAAGAGAATTTTTGTTAAACTCTATCCTTAAGCGTCTTGAGTGGGCCTTCTTGTTCTTTCCAGGAATCTAAATAAAACAGTACCTACCTTCAAGGTCTCCTACTATTATTCAAGGGGAAGAGACAAGATAATTCCCTTTAAAGAACTGACTTGAAATAAGTGAAGAACAAGCTTACTGATGTGCCTGACATGATAATAGGTCCTGGGGTGGAAGGTGGGTGTGAGCAATAGAGGTCCCTGTTAGTATAATAGTGAGTTCACGGTCAGAAGACCTGCGTTTTGAGTCTCAGCTCCAACATTTGTTGACAAAATAATTACCAAGGAAAAAGAATCCCTCCCCTAAGTGTTTCATAGGATTGCTAGAGGAAAGAATAAAAGAACATGTCATACACAAGAGTTCTTTGCACATCAGGCATTAGCATCTTTTCAGCGTTTTGCAAGGATATGACCACAGTGCAATGGCTTCCATTGTTCCCTAGCAGGGAAGGAAGCTAACTCTTAGGGGATAGCACTCAAAATGTAGGTGAAATAGCGAGCACAGGAAAATGTTCCCATCATGAACTTCTGTCTAGGAAGGCTCAGAAAGGGATAAAAAAGGGCAGGAGGAAGAAATGTGACCTGGATCTCCTGAGGCTCAAGCCTTTAAACAGACCCTCCTACAACCTCACCCTATAGAGACCCCCACTCTCATTTCTAAAAGCAACAGACTCACCAATAGTTCTGCCTCTACCATCTTTATTCCAGCATTTGAATGAGTTCTCACTTTTCCAGACTGCCCACCATTTCCAGGCCTCATAGAAACCACAAGATATAACAGTATCTGATGTAGACACCGCGCATTATAGGCATTTTGTGGACTGTGGGAAACCACTTAGGCAGATGGTTCAGACAGAGAGAACTCCACAGGCACAGTGCTTGATGGGGTTATGTTGCTGCCATTCAAATGCTCTAGGCTCTTCTGAAGTTCAAAAGACTTCACTCATCTTCAGCCATCAAAAATGGCAAAGTTCACATGAAGGGATGGTTTCTGAATATATTTATTAATGAGAATTTTTAACCATGTACATAATTTTAAACCACTCAGAACATGTTAAATGCTTGTGCTCAAGAGGCTATTAATTTTCCATTGCAATAAACTCAATTGGTTCTGTTGCATGCCTCAATATTTAAGGATCTTGAGGATCAATACATCCCAGCAAGGAGTTGGCTAACTTTTAATTTGCCCTTTAATTTTTAATCTATGTGATTCTTAAGAAAGAAGTTTGATACATTGATTTGAAATTCTGTTCAATGAAAAATTAGCTCTCCCTAGGCTGTAGCTTTAAATTAATCATTAGTGAATTTATTGAGTCACCGTGAGGGACCAAAATTTCTGTTATGTGGGTGGTGGCATGTCACTAAGAAGCCTTCTGTCAAGTGAGACAAAGATGCTCTTGCAAAGGGGGATGGGCAAAATGCTTCAAAAATGGAATGGATTTTATTGAAGAGTTGTATTGAGCATGCATACTTAAAGAATGAGGAAAATAAATAATAAGGCTACTTTGTAAAAGAAGAGTGACTCAAAATGACTGGTAAAATACCATCACTACCCTTTTCATTTGGGACTTCCTTCCCTTCTAAGATTTAAAAGTTCCAATTTGTATGCCATAAGTCAAACCCAATTAAACTTTAGTCATTTAGATAACTTATCCAAATTATATGCCATTTCTTTAAGAGAAATCCATTCATTTATTTAACAAACATGTATCCATCACCTTCAATATAGTAGTCAATGAAGTAATACATACAAAGCACACATAATAAGGTAACTGCTCCATAAACGCTAGTTGCAATGTAAAGACAGTCATCATGATGGTGAGACTTCCAGGCACTGTGCTATCTGCAAGACATAGATTTATGAACAAGAAAGATATGGTTCCTGCTCTTGAGTATCTTGCTCTCTGGTTGGGCAAGACAGAAAATACACAGAAAAACAAGTGATATAGTAACAGTGGGATAAGTTCTATGAAGCAAACAAATTGAGTGTTTTGATGGAAAAACTAGGAGAGTAATTTTTATAGGATTGTCTTATATGAAGGTTTGAGTCGATGAGTCTAGGGTTGCTTTTTTTGTTAAAATTTGTTGTTCAGTCACTCAGTCATGTCCAACTGTTGGCAACCCCATGGACTGCAGCACACCAGGCTTCCCTGTCCTTCACTATCTCCCGGAGCTTGCTCAAACTCATGTATATTGAATCGATGGTGCCATCAAACCATCTCCTCCTCTTTAGCCCCCTTCTCTGCCTGCCCTCAATCTTTCCCAGCATCAAGGTCTTTTCCAATGAGTCAGCTCTTCACATCAGGTGGCCAAATATTGGAGCTTCAGTTTTAGCATCAGTCCTTCCAAAGGATATTCAGGGTTGATTTGCTTTAGCATTGACTGTTAAAGTATCCTGCCTTAAAAAAAAAAAAAAAAAGTATCATTTGAAACTGAATCTTCTAAGACATTTATTTATACCTCTTAAGAATATCAGATAATTTACCCCTCTCTTCTTTCACTTAGGCTGCTTATGGTTAGATATATGTTCATTATCTTTATTTATCAGGAACAGAATGTAGTCTTTAGAATTATCTTCTGAGAGGGAAACACACGACTAGAATCACACTCCCCCAGCAAAGAACTGAGATATTAGAAATAACAAATACTGAATCAAATCTGTCATTCCAATTCCTTCCTAAAATTAGTCATTGGATTCATTTTTCCTTTTTTTTTTTCCTGAGTATAATCCAATTACTTAATGGTTTAGAAAAAAAAATCCTAATGAAGTAAGAGGAAGTTAAAGAGGAAAGAAAATTAAACTCTGAAGTATAAGCCCAAAGACTGATGTTATTTTTTCTGTTTCTTTGCAAGCATGATGTTTTCGCGTAATTTAATTGGCTCATTTCTCATTTTTTTGTCATCTCTTTCTTGTTTCCTAGCTGAGGGGCAGACCACTGTGCTTTATATCATTGTTTTAGCCTCTATCAAAGACCTTATTATGCAGACCCCATCATAAGTAATATCAAAATCCATAATCCTTACCTTCAACTGAGTTAAATACAATTGGACTTAAAACAACCAATTATGTCCTCAATTCAGCTGGTGAGTAAGGTGCAGAATGCAATTTCCCTGGAGGCAGTGGCAACACCCTGACTCTATAAAGTACTTTTAAAGGAATTTTACAATTGTTCCTGTTTCCTGTCAGGCCTGTCTCCCACTGCACTTCCCAGGCACAGATTTCATTCACGGTATTATCCCCCAGATCAGGTCCCCACAACACCCCACCTCCTCCTCCCCTACCACCTCCTTCCCTACCACTTCCTTCCCTGTGGTGCTTTCATGCCTTTCCTCCTCTGCAGAAGGAATGCCTTTTTGCTCTCCCTGCAATTCCCCAGTTGAAATCTTACTTATCCTTCCAAGCACGGTTCAGTCGTTTCCTCCATCTTAAAACCTCCCTCATCCCCAGAATCATTTCTCCCTCCGTTTTTTTGCTCCTGTTACACTAAACATCTCTTCTCACCCTGGGCCTGATTTTAGAGATGTTTGTGGTCTCTTCTGTTTCATTTTCTAGATTGTGCATTCTTGAAGGACAGGAATTTAGAAATGCAAGTTTATATCTCTTTAGTCCCTCACACGTTGCCTTTGGCCTTTGAGGTTTTCCATAATTGTTTTTAGTGAATGAATAATCAAAACCCTTCTACACTCATCATGGTTCTTTTAGGTTCAGAATCGTTGTGGAATGGAATACGGTTTTTCCTTCTCCCCTCAAAATTGCTAATAAGACTTTTTTTTTCTGCTCTCGTTTATAGGAAAATATAAAGGCCGGTACAGAGAAAGAAGCTAGTGTTGGTTTGTTTTTGTTTTTGTTTTCCTTTAGCAAATGCCTGTCTAGAAAAGCATTTTCCTCTAATCTTTGCAATGAACATGTAATGTACTCTGGTAAACACTGCTGTCTGATGTGAGCCTTTCCCCATGCAGTCAGCTCTCCGCCGAGGTTTTCATTAAACATTGCACCATGCTGGGAGCTGTGTCTTGCATGTGCTATGACAAGGAGTCTGAATCTTTTATCGGCACGTATAGGGTGGTTTCAGAGTGGTAGTATTTTCCACCTCTTTAATTATTGAATGTGAAGGTAATTAACATATGTGTATTGGATTGGTAATTTCTTTTAATTAATTCCAGATTCAATAAGGAGTCTCTTAGAGGATGCCCAGCCCATATGAACTCAGTCTCCAAAATGGAAACGTTGTAGACATCAGGGCATTCAATCCTCTCCCTCCCTGATGTTTGGAAGAAAATATCAGCATGCAGAGCCACACACACACACACATTCACGTGTGTGCACGTGCCTGCTTCAGTCGTGTCCAGCTCTCTGCAACCCCATTGGCTATAGCGTGCCAGGCTCCTCTGTTCATGCAATTCTCCAGGCAAGAATACTGGAGTGGGTTGCCATGCCCTTCTCCATGGGATCTTCCCAACTCAGGGACTGAACCTGTGTCTCCTGTATTGCAGACAGATTCTTTACCCACTGAACTACCTGGGAAGTCTCTACACACACACACACACACACACACACACGCTCGCAAATTTTTAGAATACTTGATCAGTTGCGCTAATCTGAAAACAGAGCAGAACATTTGGTTTTTACACATATTGGGCTGATCACCAAACTAGATTAGCTCTCCAATGAAAGGTATGTTTCCTTAAGAATCAATTCGAGATATGTTCCAGTTATGAAAACATTTGCCATAAGCTCCAACTCCCAGTCACCCCTTTTCAGACCCCTCAGAAGGGATCGAAAAGAGTCAGACACGACTCAGCAGCTAAACAGCAGCGGCACAGTTCCCTGTGGTGTGGACTAAGTTACCCCCAACTCTGGCTATTAAATTTTCAGACGAACTTCGGATCCAGTGCTCAAGAATGGATCCAGTGCCTATTTTGGGTCTTCCCGTACAAACTCTCCCCACCCCACGAGGAAGCCAGGTGGTGCCGGCTCCCGCTCCTCAGAAGGTGTCTCGGGGTTGGGTTCCAGTCACCCTGTGACACAGCAGAGAACACGGCAGACGTTTTTCTGCGAGCTTGAGGCTCCACTGTGTCCAAAAATAACTAGACAGGCCAGGTTTGGATCTAGGAAACTTTTCAGCTCATAGACATATTTAATAATGGAAACACTGGTCTGAAATTTCCTACAGAGACCTCTGCTTTGGAAATGGTTTTATTTATACGTAGCTACAAAAATACCATTTCTGAAATAGTTATGTGGGGCCCAGTATTTAATTTTTGTGTGTGTGTGTGATTTCTGGAAAAGTTCTTTCAACTGGTAAAATCAAAAGCGCCTCTGTTTTTCCTCAACGGCCACCTCGGTCAATGTAAACAAGGCTATGAAAAGCCAGTGAGACAGAGCCTCCTCATCTGCTTACACTTTGGTGCTTCATTGATAAGAACTTCTCCCCCCAGAAAACCTGGGTGTGTTTTGTTCTATTTTACAAGTCCTATATTTAAACATGTAAAAATAGTTGTGGATATTTCACTTAATACTTAACCATGCTGTGTATATTGTCATCATGCGGCTTAAAACAAATGTTATAATTCCAAAGGAGTTTTGAATTCCCTGGAAAACCATGTAAAAATGTTTAAATGTCATTAAATCCCCAAATTACTCTTTGTAATCAGCAGAATGTGCAGCACTCTACTTTTCACATTCTGCTACTGCTAAGTCACTTCAGTCATGTCCGACTCTGTGTGACCCCATAGACAGCAGCCCACCAGGCTCCCCAGTCCCTGGGATTCTCCAGGCAAGAACACTGGAGTGGGTTGCCATTTCCTTCTCCAATGCACGAAAGTGAAAAGTGAAAGTGAAGTCGCTCAGTCCTGTCCGACCCTCAGCGATTCCATGGACTGCAGCCCACCAGGCTCCTCCATCCATGGGATTTTCCAGGCAGGAGTACTGGAGTGGGGTGCCATTGCCTTTTCCATTTCACATTCTAACACAACCTTAATTGACTCAACTCTCAGGTCTGCTGTCAATGACCCCTTGTTGGGCATAATTAAATAAAAAAAAAAGGACTGCTTCATACCACAAAGACAGGAGATGTTTGAAACCAAACCAGAGGATGTAGTGTGAGATATTTAGTATGTTCCAGGCTGGCACTGGAAACACAGCCGCAAACAAGACCTAGCCCTATATGACATCAGAGGAGAAAAAGGATTTGGACTTGAAAGTGGTGCCACTGAGGTGCTGGCTTTGCTACTGTTAGTGCAAACTTTAAATCACTTAATTTCACAAAGCCTTTATTTTCTCATCTGTAAAATGGGGCAACCCACCAGGATTGTTAGCAGAATCACGTGATGTATCTGACACAAAAGTGCTTTGCAGACTTATGAAGGACCAGAGAAACACAAGATATTACTTTTCAAAAAGAGAAATGAAATGCTGTTTTCAACTAAACCTTCTGATTTTCTTTAGATGATGGAATATGTAGTCTTTTATTTTCCTAATTATTTTTCTAATTGCTATTAAGAGGCTATCTCGGCAGAAGAAGGCTTTTCTGTCTATCCTCTAACTTTCTGATGGTTAGACACAGGAAACTAATCTGTATCCAAAAAGTTTTGTCAAACGGTTGTCAAAATGCAAAAGGACAGAACACATATTCTGTTAGGCCTTTAGCATGCAGGATAAGCACACAGAAACTAGGCCAGTAATTCATGTACCTCCAGCTGTTGGATGTCTCTGGACTACTGAAAGTAACACTCTCGTGACAAGCAGACCCTCAACATGTATAACAACCCCCAAGTCAACAGAATTTTATTTCTTGTTCATGTGAAGACTAAAATAAGTGTCCCTGAAAGGTAAAGGGTATTCTCCAAGCAGTGTTTGAAGCACCAGCTTCCTTCCATCTTCTGGCTCCACCATCTTCAGTCAACACAGCATTCCCAAGGTTGATATATTTGCACTGAGCTGAAGTAGAAAGGGAAGAAGAGCATGAGAAAACTCCCTGGCTTTCCACCTTCAACCCAGAAGTAATGTTTCACTCTGCTTACAATTCACTGGCAAGAACAAGTCATGTGGGCCCACCTGGTTGGACAAAAAGCTAGGTATTATAGTCCCTGGGTCCATAGCCAGGACTTTGTCTATGGATGGGAGCATTAATTAGGGTTGACCATTTGTTTGCAGTCTCTGTTGCACTATCACTTACACAACAAGTCTAAAGAATGTTGAGCGTCAGTCCAGTCCTGACTCTAGAAGTTATCTACCTTAACGTTACTCAAGCTTTTTTGACAGTGACATACAGAATAAAATAAATTTTACATCATAACCCAGGACACCACATGGGTATGTATGTGTGTATCTGAAACCTAAGTTGCATGAAATAATACTTTTTCCTCTTATGCATGATGCAGATACTTTCCACTCTCTATTTGATTCTGATTTGTTTTTTTAATCACTAATTTTGATACATAACTTGATTTCTTAGCCTAATAGTAGGTTGTGACCCATTAGATCTAGCTCATCTCTTTAGAAATGACACATATGAAGCTTTGAGGAGTTAAGTGATATAGCTGAGGTCACATGCAGTTGGCAGCCATTTTATACCCACACTTGTGAGCACTAGCCATTAGCCCAGGGATTATATTTTTTTGAAACAATATACATTTTCTGGTTAAATTTCAAATCCAAGTATCTTTGCTGGAAATTTTGGAATATATTTGAAGTAGGCAAGTAATTACCTGCAAATTATTATTGAATAGTGTGTCATTCTCTAAATCTACATATTTTTAAAATTTGAAGATGATCGCCTTTAGATATATCAGCTATAGTTTATGAATATTTAGGTATTTTGAATCTTGAGTGAGTTGAAAAACAAGGACTCAATTTTGCCTTTTCTTTTATGCATCTGTCTCAATACTGAACTAACTTTTCTCTCAAAAGTTATTTAAATTCTAAAAACTTCTTGTCTCAGAAATTCTAAGCTTACTTCCCAATCTCCACTCTAAAAAAATAACCTTCTAGACACACAAGTATACAAAACTTTAAATGATATGTGTGCTTCTTTCTTTTTTCACAGTGTTATTTTCAAATTACAGAGTCACTTGGAAAGCTGACCTAAAGAGTAACCTTTGGAGACAGAATAGGACTATCCTCATCAGAAACACAGCCTGTTAGTCTTAAAGGAAGAATGATCATTAAGAAGCAAAAACATCTCTGAAATGAACACACCCTCTTTAAATTCAGTGGTATTTTTATTTTTCTTACATCCTATGCAAGGCTTATGAAGTTCTTATGATCTCTTGCCAACTCTTTTGATTAACAAGATTGTGTGGGAGAAAAAAATGCTTTTTTGAGCACACATCATACATTTTCCTCAAAGAATTGTACTGCACAGGGTAATTAATGTTATAAATAGCGAGTGTTTATTTGTACTAGGAAGCAGCTAGGTGTGGGATCCAGCTGGCTAGGTGAGTGTTTACTCAACTGAGAAATTCACACTGTAGGCACAATAGCGTCCTTATGTTACATGGGTGGATGGGAGAGAGACTGAGAGACCAAAACAACTCTAGGAGAAGAGATTCCCATCATTTTCTCCAAGTTACCAGGAATTGGCTGATGATCCTGGAATTTGATTTCATTTTCTGGTAGCATCACTGTGGTATTAGGTGGACATGTTCCATGTCCTGACTCTTCTTCTTACTGTCTGGGTGACTTTGGGAAATTTGCCTAACCTCTCTGAATCCTCCCTTAATACTCTGAAACAGGAGTACCTACCCTATAGGGCTTTATGAGAATTAGATGACATAATGCAAGGAAAGTATTGGGTTGGCCAGAAAGCTTCTTTGGGTTTTTCTGTAACGTCTTATGGAAAAACTCAAATGAACTTTTTGGCCAACCCAATACTTGGGGAAATGTCTGGTATATGGAAAATGTACAGTGAATGCTATTCTTCAATTACATTTTTAGGACCCGAAAAGGAACATAGAAAGTAGGTATGAGGCTTTTTTTTTTAATCTCTCATTAGCAGATCACTTTAGGTTCGGTTCAGTTCAGTTCAGTTGCTCAGTCGTGTCCAATTCTTTGCTACCCCATGAATCGCAGCACGCCAGGCCTCCCTGTCCATCAACAACTCCCGGAGTTCACCCAAACTCATGTACATCAAGTCAGTGATGCCATCCAGCCATCCCATCCTCTGTCATCCCCTTCTCTTCCTGCCCCCAATCCCTCCCAGCATCAGGGTCTTTTCCAATGAGTCAGTTCTTTGCATCAGGTGGCTAGTGTGTTGGAGTTTCAGCTTCAGCATCAGTTCTTCCAATGAATATTCAGGACTGATTTCCTTTAGGATTGACTGGTTGGATCTCCTTGCAGTCCAAGGGACTCTCAAGAGTCTTATCCAACACCACAGTTCAAAAGTATCAATTCTTCAGTGCTCAGCTTTCTTCACAGTCCAACTCTCACATCCATACATGACCACTGGAAAAACCATAGTCTTGACTAGATGGACCTTTGTTAGCAAAGTAATGTCTCTGCTTTTTAATATGCTATCTATGTTGGTCATAACTTTCCTTCCAAGGAGTAAGCATCTTTTAACTTCATGGCTGCAATCACCATCTGCAGTGATTTTGGAGCCCCAAAAAATAAAGTCTGACACTGTTTCCACTGTTTGCATTATTATTCTTACCAAACTCCATATTTGTTTAGAAAGGCCTCTATATACAGAATTGGCCTTCTCCAGAATTTAATGAAATGACCCTTTATTGGCATCATGTGGCAAAATAATACAGCAGATTAATATATATTTAGAGATGAAAAAGATGCATCATTGGAGTGATATAGCAAGCTATAGATCACATTCCAGAGTGTCATTCATTGGAAAGAGCCGGCCTGTTCCCTCTTGATCACTTGTCTGCCCAGAATCCTTGACAAGACACTCTCTGGGGATTTTATAGATTTCAGTACCACACACTTCAACAGATTCACAGCCCCTGGCTTGGTGATTTGATGCAGTTAATGGTAAATCTCCTTACATTGTTAACAAATTCAGAGAACTAAGCAGTACTAAATAAGTTTTCACATGATCTAGCTTTTCAGGTTATCTTTAAAGGCAGAGAATTAAGACAAGTATCTAGATAATCCATAGGTCACATCGGTCTCAGGGAAGGAAATTACGGCTTTTCTCAACATGATTTCCCTTGTCCTCGTCTGGCTGATGAAATCCAGGTTTTTTTTCTGACTCCAAAACTATTTAAATCTTAAAGACTTGGGAACTTCTGAACTTCAAAAATTATTTTCTATTTAAATGCATTACTTATTTTGAGAGAAGAGTTCATCTATTATAAATCTGTATTAAAATGTGATCTTTTCTGCCTTGGGGAGAACATTGTTTTTCACTCTAGGGACAAAATAATAGCAATTCTATATTTTTTGGTAACTTTCAATTTCTGCATCATATAACATTGGATTGCCCCCATGAAAATACTTTATTTCAAAGGCAATTTCACAGGAAATGCTAGCTTAACTCTTTGGCAATTACTATACCACAGCTTTTAACAGTTTTGCTCACTGCTGCAACTCAGCACCTAGAACTGTGCCTAGTGCATACTTGGCGCAAATAAATGTTAGCTGAATATAATAATAATTTTATTAAATCGATCTTAGACATATAATGATATCCTAAATCATAGTTTTAAAATAAAATTTTTATAAGATCACATGGAATCAAAATAGAAATATTGATTGGTGTGGCATGTGTGTGCTCAGTTATGTCTAACTCTTTTCGATCCTATGGACTGTGTCTGCCAGGCTCTTCTGTCCATGGGATTTTCCAGGCAAGAATACTGGTGTGGGTTGCCATTTCCTTCTCCAGGTGATCTACCCAACCCATGCATTGAACTGGCATCTCTTGTGTCTCCTGCACTGGCAGGTGGATTCTTTACCACTAGAAATATTGATTATTACTCATTAAAATGAGAACATTAGAATACCTGTATCAATTGCTATGCATTTTTCCAGAGTCAATAGTATATAATTGAAGTGAATAATCAGCCAAACTCCTTTACAAAAATAAATCTTCAATTCTTCAAGTTCAAAGTAAAAAGCATCAGGCAGTATAAACCCTTTTGATCAACTGAAACTATTCCTCTGCTCCAGGAACTGCTCCAACGAACAGAATTTTCTTGTTTGCAATTTTCAGCTGGCAGATGAGAAACGCATGAAGCTTTATCCAAATGGAAAACTCAGCCATTCTTGGTAAAGTAGAAGGGGGAAAAAAAACCTTTCAGCTCTAAGAATTTGTCACTGGGAAGAATATTAGGTGATGCAACTTATTTCTCTGAGCAGGAACAAGCACAGACCAACTAACTCCTAATTTTCACGTTTAACTGCACTCTGATCACAATTATCCTTCCTCACAGTTCTCCTGCAGCACACAGCCACCTCCACACACACTCACATCTGGGGAATTTCTAGGGATTTCGTGGTGAGATTGAAGGATAGCAGGATTCTTCTCTCCCACGTACGCTGTCTGCCAGTCCTGCTCAGCCTGGGATTTGTAGAGGAGAGGTAAGGCAAGGGTGAGTCTGCTGACAGTCCCGAGTCAGTTTCCCCTCACCCTCCTGCCTACAAGTTACATGGGAAAGTGCATGCTGCTAATGACTGCAGGGGCCCTCCTGGGAGGAAAGGCAGTGCTTACACAATTATTACTAAGCTGGGGTCCAAACTCTTTATTGTTTTAGTTGTCTGTTTTAAATCAGAGAGATGATTAGGAAGTACTTTGGAAACCAGCTAAAAAAGAAAAGCGACGTGGACTACTGCATGGTTCCCAGACTTTGGGGTTTCATGGACCAGTAATATGTCAAAAATAAGTTGGGAAACCGAGAGACCATGGGCAGCTTTTATTGGCCAAGTAAGGCATTAAAACAACGATACTATGCCTTATTACCCACCATCACCAGGTTTTCCTAAAAGGAGCAACACTAATAACAAAAAAGCAAGAAGAATGTACTCTTGGAATAAAAGACTATTCTTCCCAAGAAAGGCTAGCCAGTAGCCTTAAACAACAGAGTGAGAGCCAGAGAGAGAGAGAGAGGGAGGGAGGGAGAAAGCAGACACTGTCAGGGGTTTCTTAGGTCATCCCAGGTCTCCTCAGACACTTCTTTTTGATTCTGTACCATCACCACCTGTTCTGTGCTTTGTTTCTAACCAATTCTTCCAGCAGCCTTCTTCAGAGGACTGCCCTGGGGCTTCTGGAGTTTCTTTGGGTTCACGTACAGAAAACCAGAAGTACATGGGCGTGCCTGACTCCTGTTGAGTGTGAAAGCCCAGATCCCTTCCTTAGAGGTGGACCCCTCTGATGGGGTGATTTACCTATGACCAGGCTGATGCTAGGCTCACCCCTGAAGTCTTGGCGCTGCCTGGTTTCCCTCCCAACCCACTCTGCTTCCCCTGCTCCTTTCTTGCTTTCTCCCGGGAGCCATTCCTTAATAGTTCACTTGCACATAAACCCTCATTTTCGGCTAGCTTCAGAGGAACTTAATGCCTGGGTAAACACTTCTTCCCGGATCGGCCTCAGCATGTTCACTGAGAGACCCTTTGAGGGACCCTCCAGAGACTGGACTTGGGTGGGAGGGCCCATGTTCAAGTCCAAGCTTCACCACCAACCAGAAGTTTGCTCTTGGCCAAGTCTCCTAACCCTCAGCTTTTCCCGTTCCACTCATGCTACATGATGGCTGGAGAGAGGATACAGAATGAGAGTGAGGTTGGGACTAATTCCACAAATGCAGGTAAGAAAAAAAATAGCTTATTTATCTCCCAGAGCTGTTGCAGTCTCTCATATAAGCCCCTGTTCCACTGTATAAAGAGGACAACCTGAAATTCCAGTCTAGTCAACATTGTCTCATCCAATCAGTTAAACAGACTTTAGATAAACCCATCTTTATCAGGCAGGTGCTGTTCTTTCAGATGCTCCATTTCTGGTCCAGGAGAACAGGGGGAGGGTATGTTTCTTCTGAGTGGCAGAAGAAAGAGGACCTTCCAAGCTGGGCATCAAGGACTCAGACCTGTCAGCCTGCTGCCTGGCCTCTTAGCCCTTGTGCATGGCCTGCAGCGCACCACTGAGTGCTAATCTAGGACGTAGGACTGGGAAGTGGCTGCCTTGGCCCAATCAGGGTATAGCCCATCCCTCTGCTGTCTACACACCCCAAGTATCCCTCAGACATTAGGACACCCTGAAGTCCAGCTGTGACTTCCGTTGAATGGCCACCTTGGATGGCGCTCCGTAAACGTCACTGTGTTCCTGCTGTGGTGTCTCCCTCTGAGAGTTTGTCCAGCCAAACTCTCAGACCATCAGGTCTCTGCAGTGCCACCCAAGAGCAGAGCAATGCCAGCACAATCTTCCTCTCTGCCCAGCCACACTGTGACATCACTTTATAGGGAGTACAAGGTACATGCTGTGAAGGGGTATCCTCTAGAGTCCCAGATACAACAGGAATGGGGGTAAACACCCTCTTCTGTGGGCTTTCCCTTGAACTTATCCAAAATGCCTCACCCTCTGGGATTTCTCTCTGAAGAGGAATGATCGGGACTCATGGTTGATGCTTTTCTTACTTCTGTCTTTCTCCTCCCCCCACAACCCCTTGAGAATCAGAAGGTTGAGCTATTTTTTTTCCTTCTTCCAGTCTAGCAGAGTTTAGCCCTATGTTCCATCAGGGACCACCATGCACAGTCAGAAAGAGGTTGTGGTCTTTGCAGGAATGAGACAACAGTAGGATTTGAAATCTAGGCTGCCCTCCACTCACCCAGCAAGAGCCCTGGCACTGGGCTGTGTAGAGCAAGAAGATCCCTTTTCTCATTTTCACAAAAGAACTACAAGGACTAGCAGCAGCTCTGGTCAGATCTGTCTCTGTTGAGGACATTGCTGTCGCTTCCCTGGAGCCCCCATGGCTATTGGAGGACACGATTTACAAGGGAGAAAGATGACACGCATATTGCTTCATACTTTCAAGTAAGAGCCACATTCAAGATGCTGAAGCGCTTTGCCATGAATCGACCCTGTGCAAAGACTGGGGAGATGCAGGTGGGTGGTGGTGGTGGTGGTCTAGTGGCTAAGTCACATCCGACTCTTGCAACCCCATGGACCGTAGCCCACCAAGCTCCACTGTCCATGGGTTTCCAAGGCCAGAACTAGAGTGGGTTGCATTTCCTTCTCCAATGCAGGGTCTGGGACCTCCCTAAAGAAGGGAAGCTGATGTGAGCTATAGGGAATGATGCAAGAGAGCAGGCAATTAGGCAGCAGTGGTACAGCATGACCTCCCATCCTGGGGGACAAGGGGGAGGGCATCAGAATGGACACAAGCCCACGAGGTCAGGAGAGTCCATTGAAGGCCAACACCCATGACTGGAACACTGGAGGGGTGGCCCTGCTGGTGTCTTAACCACAACACAACCTGAGTTCTCTTTAGAGATCTTTGTCAGTCTGGGCTTTTCTCCATTCCACCTATCTTTATTCAGTCCCTTAAGAAAATGAAGACAACCTCAGCTCCCTGAGGTAGCTGCTTTTCCTATACGTCCCTAGAACAGGAAGTTCCTGAGCCTCTGTCATAAGGAAAGCAAACACTTCAACGGATTTCAACTTGGTGTGTTTTTCCTGGTCAGGGGGAGGGAAAAAAAAAAAAAAACCTAAACCTGATTATTAAATTAAAGCTTTAAGTGGAAAAAACAATGCCAGGCAACTGGGTGTTAAATCCCACCTCCTTAATGTGACACAGACCTGCCATTTAGTTTGTGCCTCTTCCCTCCCCATGCCCACCACAGTCTCATAAGATGTGGGGATGTCTCTGGAAACCTTGTGTGGCCCATGTTCATAGGATGGACATCTGAGCTGTTAAGGCCAGGTCTCTTCTTTTTTTTCACCTCAGATATATTCCTCGGGCTGTCAAGGGTCATGCTTCCCTTACACACTTACTGTTGCCCAAAGGTAATTTGTGTCAATCAGAGCAATCAGTTCACCCAGAGGTGAGTTTGTAATCTGCATAATGGTCCTCCAAAATCTCACAGACCAAGGAAAGGTCAGATCATGTATTTGAACAGGCTGCAGATTCAGGAGATTCACAGAAACTGATGAATGACTCATTTTTTAGTGAACTAAGGTTCATATCAACTATGTCTATGAATAAATGTATTTCTAAACCTATGTAGTATCTATAAATATTACAAATTGTTTCCAACCAGGAGAGAGAGAGAAAAAGAGAGAGAAGAAAAATAAAGAATGTTTTGCTGTGTGTGTGTTAGTCGTGTCTGACTCTTTGCAACCCCATGGACTATAGCCCGCCAGGATCCTCTGTCCATTGGAATTCTCCAGGCAAGAATACTGGAGTGGGTTGCCATTTCCTTCTCCCAGGGATCTTCCCAACCCAGGGATTGAACCCAGGTCTCCTGCATTGCAGGCACATGTTTTAACATCTGAGCTACTAGGGAAGCCAGACGATGATAAAAAGGTATATTTATGGCCCTTCTCAGAAGATGTTTTTGGGTACTTTTTTCTTGTATTTATCAGAATAGATGCACTATGAAAAAATAATGCTGTACATAAATTCTCGCTATATTAGCATAAAAATGAAAAGTAATCACAGGAAATGATTATAGTAAAAGTATGCTTATAAATTTAATATTTTTATTTGTAAAAGATGCAGTTCATGATTTCTAGTGGGAAAAAGATGTATATTTCACATTGAAAATGGACATTTTTTTAGTATAAAAGTGGAAAAACTATCCAGGGTGCTTCACGTGAGTTAATAAAATTACGAATAGTCTGAACAAATCTCCCTACTGCTCCGAAGCACTCACCAAAATTTAATAGAAATGCCGAGCCTGGTGGGCTTTTAAATGAGAACAGTAATATTCAGACTTGCTCCTGCCCATCCTGCAGGGTGGTTCTGGAAGAGAAATGAGCAAGTAGTGTGTACAACAGGGATCCAATCCTGCACCAACACCGAGACTTTTCACATTCCATCACAGCCTCTGGTTGTCAGTGCCTGACACCATCTGTGCATAGGAGGAGGGGTCCAAGTGTCTTGGGTTATTGAAATAGATGAGAAAACATACAAGAGAGTTTGGCTGGAGCTTAGCAAAGTCTCTGAGGTGTGCCAACTTTCTTCAGATGGGCAATCCAGGGCCACTGTGCAGTTAACTGTGGATGAAAGAAACATACCTCACACTTCAATGTTCAGAGCGGTATTATTTATAATAGCCAAGATATATAAGCAACCTAAGTGTCCATCGACAGATGAATGGATAAATAGAGTGTGGTATGTGTGTGGTACACACAAACACACACACATACTTACACGCACATATATGTACATTAGACTATTACATAGCCATAAAAAGGAATGAAATTCTGCCATTTGCAACAACATGTACCTTGGTGGATTTTGTATTAAGTGAAATAAGTCAGACAGATAGACAAATACTTTATGTTTTCCCATGTGAAATCTGAAAAATAAAAGAAGTGAATGAATATAACAAAACAGAAACAGATTCACAAATATAGAGAAAAAACCAGTGGTGAGAGTGAAGTGGGGATTAGCAGATACAAACTACTATGTATAAAATAC
The DNA here is from genome assembly GCF_019923935.1 of Bubalus bubalis. Lineage (NCBI taxonomy): Eukaryota > Metazoa > Chordata > Mammalia > Artiodactyla > Bovidae > Bubalus > Bubalus bubalis. Next base: position 140,920,037 of record NC_059158.1, read on the forward strand.
ATAAGCAACAGGATGTGTTATATAACACAGGGACATATAGCCACTGTTTTGTAATAACTTTAAATGGAGTATAATCTATCAAAATACTGAATCACTGTTGTACACATGAACTTAATATAATAGTGTAAATCAACTGTACTTGAATAAAAAAAGAAAAAAAGAAATGTAGTCCCAGGACCCTGAAGCAACAGCTCACATGGCTCTTACTGGCTGACAGGCAGTGCAACATGCATGACAATGAGCAAAAAAAGATCAGCATCTTAAGATTTCATCTTGAAAAAGACTTAGGCTTTTGTCTTCTCAACTTCTTTATCTCTACTACTTTACAAATATCCTTCTTTCTTGGCCAGCGCAGGGACCAGGTTCTGTGAGGCAGAATCAGGTAAGTGAAAAGGAGAAAAATAGGACCAGAAACGTAAGAGAAAGTGGGGAGGAGACCAGGGCCATGGGGGCTGAGACTGAGAGAAGAGAGCTGGTGAAAAGGTGAGAAGTAAGAGTTAAGAGAATGAGAAGCTCCTCATCTCTTGGTATTTGAGAAAACTGGAGAGAAAGAGAGACCCTCAGAAATGTTAAAAAACAATTGTGAACTTGATCATAAGGTAAAACCATCCAATAACCAGATAATAAAATTTCTTTCAAAAACACAAAGGTGTGAGTGGCTCTTTGATTATCTTTGGATGCTAGGTTGTGGGTTTTCTTGGATGATACACTAATCAGCCGCTCTAGCCAGAGTATCTTTTGATAGCATATATATTGTCTTAATGATAGCATGTCACAACAAAACTCAAATGAGATATATAGTGAGATTTTAGTAATGAGACTTCCCTCATGCACCTCAAACATTCTTGAAATGACAACTAGAAACTCTTTCAGATCCCCACAAAGATAGGGAAAGCAAAAGATTCTGTTTTACATGAAAGTGAGTGTTCTCAGGATGCAATATGGTCTAGTAGGAATTAATATGTGAGTCATGTGTCTTATTATCTATTTCCAGTTACAGCCACAGATTTTTTTAATTTTGCTTTGGCCAAGCCATCCTCTCTTACTCTTTAGAACTCTCCCAAGAATGTAGTAAGAGAATAAATCAGATTATCATTCGTGTCTGTACCATTTGTGTTATATTGAACATTTCAACAAAATGAGCAGTAGTATCACAAGGCTAGTCCATTAGTCAGGGTTCTGGGCACTCCATGGGCCAGGCAAGATGACACATAAAATTAACCATCACAGCTGGATTTATAAAATTATAACTAAAACAGTATTTTTTATTCGATAGAATGTAGTATGGAATGTGTCTCTGCCTGTTTGTCTGAGAACAGCCAGGATTTCATCTTCTGGGGGCAAGGGCATACCCGATATTGAAGGAGTCCCCTCACAGATGTTTTCCTACTTTCAGCAACTCTCCTGAAGGGGCAACCTTCCTGTGAGTTGAAGTGAATAGATTGCAAAGGCAGAATCAGCAGCAGGGTGGGCAGGGAGTCTGGTAAGAGCCTCTAAGGGGCTCAGTGGGATGCCTAAAGAGGCTTCTACCTGATATCTCACTAGACACGTCCAGAGAAACCACTTCTTCCCACATGAAATGCCCCAGACCTTACACCTCCCTATCACAGGTTCAAGAGCTCCCTTTGTTGAACGCACAGCTGAGGGAACGATGAGGTTGTTCAAAGAGAAAACAAAGGGAGCTCATGGCTGATTGTTGACTGGGCTCATGGGTCAGTCCTAGAGAGCTGATTATTTCTGCTTTGCTTTGTCTTTCACAGTTCATTTCATTTCATTTTGCAATCAGAAATACATTGCAGCTTCAAGCCACATCCAAGCCGTACCCTCCCTCTTATATTAGGGTGCACCAACTCTTCCCAAGGCTTGTTCAGGCACTTGTGTGTCTTGCATCCAGATGAAGAATCCATGAATATCATTCTGGAGTAATAGCTTCTTTATAATAATGACTTACAAGTAACTTATTACCTTCTCACCAGCCAAAAATATGCACTTCTCTAGGGCATATCTACATGACAGTAAGTAAATATGGAAGGAAAGAATTGACTGCTTTACAAGGAAATGTGCACTAATTTCTCTTCATGCAAACCAACTAGACAAACTGATAGTTCTGCCCTGATTCCTCAATAGGTAAGTTTCTTAGTTGATTAATTCTCATAACAAACAAGACTCTGACATACTGACTTGTTGTTCAGTTCTGCAGCTGGAATGAATTTCTTTTCTTTTTCCATAGCATTCATCTGCACATCTCTACTAGGTTATGGGTCTTGTGGGATAATTACTGAAGTACATAGCTACTCTTTCCTAAGGTAAACTCTTCAGTCTTATCTCATCTTTATGTCTTGCACAGCACTCAGCATGGTACTTTGCTTCTGGTAAGTTCTTTATAAATATAAACAATATAATGAGAATGTGTATTTGTCATGCAAAAGCCAACGAACAAGTAACCAGCACTGTGTTATCCCTCTGAAAGCACAAGATCTCCAAAAAGGAGGGATTTATTTAAATATTAGTGAAATGAGAGTTACTAATACCCAGGAAAACCAGATATTTTGCATACAGGCCATTAATAAGCTACTTTCAGCTTCAGCTAATATATGCTCCAGCTTAGGAGGCCTGGCGTGCTGTGGTCCATGGGGTCACAAAGAGTCGGACGTGACTGAGCGACTGAACTGAACTGAACTGAGTGCAAAGACAATTACCAGAAATTGCTCAAAATAAAGGTGTCAATATTATGCAATGCACAGTTTTTGTAACTATCACTGCAGTGTATTGAGAAATACTGACTTATATATAGGCAAGTAAATATTAAATATAACTTAACTACCAAGATACTTCTGTTTTAGTAAAAATCATATCTGTTAAGAATGAGAGCTTTACGCTGATTTTAAAGTTTATAGGTAAGAAAACCCACTACAGTACTCTTGCCTGGAAAATCCCATGGACGGAGGAGCCTGGTAGGCTGCAGTCCATGGGGTCTAGAAGAGTTGGACACGACTGAGCAACTTCACTTTGACTTTTCACTTTCATGCATTGGAGAAGGAAATGGCAACCCACTCCAGTGTTCTTGCCTGGAGAATCCCAGGACAGGGGAGCCTAGTGGGCTGCTGTCTATAGGGTCGCACAGTGTTGGACGCGACTGAAGCGACTTAGCAGCAGCAGCAGCAGCAGGTAAGAAAAACAAGCAAGAATAGCAGGGGGAAATCTTTTTAAAAGGATCAATTGTAGGGGAACCATAGTTCAATCAGTTGTTAAAATATGTTATCAAGCCTCTATAATTAAAATTGTGTGCCACTGGCACAAGAAGAGAGGGAAAAACCAGAGGAAAGGAACAGAAAATGCAGAAATAGACTCAATTGCATATGAGATTATAACGTATGATAAACTTGACATCTTAAATCAGTGAGGGGAAAATGTATGATTCAGTCAATGGTTTGGAATAATGAGAGAATTACAAGAAATAATATAAAATTGGATCCATCCTCATGCCAACACCAGGATAAAATCCAAATGGATTGGAGACTTAAATGTAAAAAAGTAAAGGGGGTTTCCGGGCAGTCCAGTGATTAGAACTCGGCCTTTTCACTGCATTGGCCCAAGTTCAATCCCTGGTGGGGGAACCAAGATCCCAAAAGCTATGCTGTGTGGCCAAAAAAATAAATAAAAATGGTAAAAAAAAAATTTTTTTTAATCTAAAAAAGTACAGTCATATAATAACTAGAAGAAAAATGCGTGACTGAATTTAAAATCTGGGAATGGGGAAAACTTTCTTAACCAGAATTCAAATATCCAAAAGCAGTAGGAGAAAGATTGATGCATTTGGCAATATATAATAAAAATAACTCTTAAATGGCAAAAGTATACTATAAGCAAAATATGAAGACAAATGACAAAGTAGGAAAAATTTTGATATCAAAGGGGTTAATATCCCTACTACATTTGATAATATAAAGGAATCATTGTCAGATCTTTAGATGTGATCCTGCTTTTGTGATTATATTTTTGAAAAAATAGCCTTTATTGTTTAGAGATATTTATTCAAATATTTATGGATAAAATTATAAGTTGTCTTAAGGCAAACCATTCAATATCATGGTTATCCAAGTCTGTGCCGTGAACGGTAATGCTGAAGAAGTTGAAGTTGAACGGCGCTATGAAGACCTACCAGACCTTCTAGAATTGACACCAAAAAAGATGCCCCTTTCATTATGGAGGACTGAAATGGAAAAGTAGGAAGTTAAGAAACACCTGGAGTAACAGGCAAATTTGGCCTTGGAGTACAGAATGAAGCAGGGCAAAGGCTAACAGAGTTTTGCCAAGAGAACACACTGGTCATAGCAAACACCCTTTTCCAACAACACAAGAGAAGATTCTACACATGGACATCGCCAGATGGTCAACACCAAAATCAGATTGATTATATTCTTTGCAGCCAAAGATGGAGAAGCTCTATTCAATCGGCAAAAACAAGACTGGGAGCTGACTGTGGCTCAGTTCATGAACTCCTTATTGCCAAATTCAGACTTAAATTGAAGAAAGTAGGGAAAATCACTAGATCATTCAGGTATGACCTAAATCAAATCCCTTATAATTATACAGTGGAAGTGAGAAATAGATTCAAGGGATTTGATCTTTTCAAATCCCTTGATAGACAGAGTGCCTGAAGAATTTTGGATGGAGGTTTGTGACATTGTACAGGAGGCAGTGATCAAGACCATCCCCAAGGAAAAGAAATGCAAAAAGCAAAACGCTTGTCTGAGGAGGCCTTACAAATAGCTGTGAATAGAAGAGAGGCGAAAGGCAAAGGAGAAAGGGAAAGAGATACCCATTTGAATGCACAGTTCCAAAGAATAGCAAGGAGAGATAAGAAAGCCTTCCTCAGTGATCAGTGCAAAGAAATAGAGGAAAACAATAGAATAGGAAAGACTAGAGACCTCTTCAAGAAAATTAGAGCTACCAAGGGAACATTTCATGCAAAGATAGGCTCAATAAAGGACAGAATGAACACATGTATACCTGTGGCGGATTCATTTTGATATTTGGCAAAACTAATACAATTATGTAAAGTTTAAAAATAAAATAAAATTAAAAAACAAAAACAAAAATGAAATAAATAAACAGATATTTTTAAATGCAAAAAAAAAATAAAATAAAGGACAAAATGGTATGGACCCAACAGAAGCAGAAGATATTAAGAAGAGGTGTCAAGAATACACAGAAGAACTGTACAAAAAAGATCTTCATGACCCAGATAATCATGATGGTGTGATCACTCACCTAGAGCCAGACATCCTGGAATGTGAAGTCAAGTGGGCCTTAGGAAACATCACTACAAACAAAGCTAGTGGAGGTGATGGAATTCCAGTTGAGCTATTTCAAATCCTAAAAGCTGATGCTGTGAAAGTGAATTGCACTCAATATGTCAGCAAATTTGGAAAACTCAGCAGTGGCCACAGGACTGGAAAAGGTCAGTTTTCATCCCAATCCCAAAGAAAGGCAATGCCAAAGAATGCCCAAACTACAGCACAATTGCACTCATCTCACATGCTAGTAAAGTCATGCTCAAAATTCTCTAAGCCAGGCTTCAACAGTATATGAACTGTGAACTTCCAGATGTTCAAGCTGGATTTAGAAAAGGCAGAGGAACCAGGGATCAAATTGCCAACATCCGTTGGATTGTCGAAAAAGCAAGAGAGTTACAGAAAAACATCTGTTTCTGCTTTATTGACTATGCCAATGCATTTGACTGTGTGGATCACCACAAACTGAAAAATTCTTCAAGAGATGGGAATTCCAGACCACCTGACCTGCTTCTTGAGAAACCTGTATGCAGGTCAGGAAACAACAGTTAGAATTGGACATGGAACAACTGACTGGTTCCAAATTGGAAAAGGAGTACGTCAAGGCTATATATTGTCACCCTGCTTATTTAACTTATATGCAGAGTACATCATGAGAAACGCTGGGCTAGAAGAAGCACAAGCTGGAATCAAGATTTCTGGGAGAAATATCAATAACCTCAAATATGCAGATGACACCACCCTTATGGCAGAAAGTGAAGAAGAACTAAAGAGCCTCTTGATGGAAGTGAAAGAGGAGAGTGAAAAAGTTGGCTTAAAGCTCAACATTCAGAAAACTAAGATCATGGCATCTGGTCCCATCACTTCATGGGAAATAGACGGGGAAACAGTGGAAACAGTGACAGACTTTATTTTAGGGGGCTCTAAGTCACTGCAGATAGTGACTGCAGCCATGAAATTAGAAAACGCTTATTCCTCAGAAGAAACGTTATGACCAACCTAGATAGCATATTCAAAAGCAGAGACATTACTTTGCCAACAAAGGTCCGTCTAGTCAAGGCTATGGTTTTTCCAGTGGTCATGTATGGATGTGAGAGTTGGACTATAAAGAAAGCTGAGCACTGAAGAATTGATGCTTTTGAACTGTGGTGTTGGAGAAGACTCTTGGGAGTCCCTTGGACTGCAAGGAGATCCAGCCAGTACATCGTAAAAGAATCATTCCTGAAAACTCATTGGAAGGACTGACGTTGAAGCTGAAACTCCAATACATTGGCCATCTAATGTGAAGAACTGACTCACTGGAAAAGACTCTGATGCTGGGAAAGATTGAAGGTGGAAGGAGAAGGGGAAGACAGAGGATGAGACGGTTGGATGGCACCACTGACCCAATGGACATGAATTTGAATAAACTCCGGGAGTTGGTGATGGACAGGGAGGTCTGACGTGCTACAGTACATGGGATCTCAAAGAGTTGGACATGACTGAACGATTGAACTGAACTGAATTGGATTTGCTTCAAAATTATCTAGAGAAAGGAGGAAAGGACAAATGAAATTAGCATGGCCATGAATTGAAAATTGTTGCTATTGGATGAAAAGTACATAAAGGCTCATTCTACTACAATCTCTCCTTTTGCAGACACTTCAAATTTTTCATACTTAAAAGAAAATATTTTCCAAAATATATTTATCTAAAGCACACAGTTACCTCAAAAAGCTCTTTTAGAGTCATGCTCAATACATGCATGTAAATATGAATAGAATAAGAACAAGTTCTCACACATTTGGCTTAATAAATCCTTTTCTATTGTATTTTTAAAACAAAGATCATCACTTCCATCAATATTGCTGACTAGATGCTCCAAAGGACTCTTTGGCTAAAACAACTAAATTCTCTTGAAGGCACACTGAGACATGACCAGCTTCACAAGAGACAGGGGATGAGTTCAGAAATCTTTTCCCTAAAATCACCTGAGATGAGAAATAGCAGGAACTGGTGCAGCTGGAAGGGACAGTATTGCCTAAGACTGGTTGGCCAATGACATGGCCCACTGTGCCAACAACAAAAGGAACTTCAGACACCTTATGTGAGCCCAGACCTCCAAGGAGGCTGAAGAAGTGAATTGCATCTGGGGAAACACGGCCATGCCCATTTGTTTATTATATTGTCGGTGGCTACTTTTTGCTACAGGAGCACTTTTCAATAGTTAACAGACTGTTAAGCCCACAAAGCCTTAAATCTTTGTCATTTGGCCCTTTAAAAGAAAGTTTGCCAAGTTGCTTTAGATACTTCAAAGTGACACCAATCCTGACTCATTCCCAGAGGAGTTTCAGAGGCCTCCACTTTGCCTTCCTCTCAGGAAAAAAGATACAATATGGAAATCATTATAATGGCCATGCATAAGAATTCTAACTATACATTCCAAGACCAAAGAAGTGAAGTGAAGTGAAGTGAAAGTCGCTCTGTTGCGTCTGATTCTTTGCGATCCCATGCACTCTACAGTCCATAGAATTCTCCAGGCCAGAATACTGGAGTGGGTAGCCTTTTCCTTCTCCAGAGGATCTTCCCAACCTAGGAATTGAACCCAGGTCTCCCAAATTACAGACAGATTCTTTACCAGTTGAGATTCAAGAGAAGCCGAGACCAAAGAAATGACTATGAAACAGGTGTGCCCATGAACCCAAGGGACCCGCTGTGAGTTGACATTGGCCAGGGCTTCACTGACTACCTAGCCCTACTGTGCTCCCTGCTAATAGGCCATGATGACACCTCTCCAATAGTCTTGGGACTATGTGAGTACTTCCCTTCCCCAAGTTACCAGAGTAAATGGCCTTGGATCCCTGTGGGAAAGCTCCAGGGTAGTCATTCCCATGTGTACTTGTCATGGTATACTTAGTTCTTCCTCCTGGGGACCTGGTCTTCAGTTTCTAAGGCTGACAATCAGTGAAGGTTCAGACATTAAGCAAAGGATTATGACTTTTTATTGCTACTACCCTTAGGCTGTTGGTCATTTATCTGATTTTTTTTTTCTGACAGTATGAACTGAGTAGTACCCTTGTCCCATCTATTTTGCATCTAAGACTGCCATGTTCTATTACACTTCTCTATAAGTCTTTGTAGGATGATCTCCCTCAACTGTCCCTTCAACCTACCCAATCATTACAAAAACTGTGTCCAATTGGACTCCTTTATGACAGTCCTTTGTAAGCTACCCAAGAAGCCTTCTGTTTTCACACCTAGTTTTTTAAATTACCTGTTCATCTCTTACAGCATTACATCATCTTTTTCCAGGGCATCAACACTGGGTAGCAATAGCCATCCAATCTCATTGCCCTTAAGGTTACCATTTCCCCATATACTTCTCAACTGCCTGTTATGTCATACCAGCTAGCGAACTACACCCAACTATTACATCATCCCCAGTTCACCTCTGACGAGAATGTTAACCATGGATTGTCACCTTGGGCCAGAGATTATACTTACTTGTCCCACCTCAGTGATGGCGACCTCATTGCCAATAAGTAGGTGCATGATCTAGCTTCAAACTCTCATCTTATCACCCTTTCTCCAACCACTCTTCATATCACAGCTGTCTTGATAGGGTTACCTCTGCAGGAGAAATGGAGGCTATACAGAAAAGGAACAAATCAATTTGGAAAAATTATAGCTAATGCTCCTATTCTTGGGTGGGTGGCATATTCTCTATTGTTTATTTTATTATCTGGTAATTAACATACACTTACTTATAATCTTTGGGTATATCTAACAGCAGTTTTTAATGATAAGAAGGCAAAAAATAAACCAATTATTGTTTATATTGCATAGCATCTTCTGCTACCATAATTTTTAAAATTATGAAAAAATATTACTGCATTTAAATTTTTTCTTTTAGTCTTCGAAATACTTTAAAACAGTATATGTGTTATTTCGTTGTTGTTCAGAGTATACATGGTCAGTGGGAATTAACCAAGCATAATGGTAGTTCATTATCTTTGTCACTCTTTAATGCAACCTTGATTAATTTTGAATAGAAAAATGACTCAACCTTTAATACTATTGTCTGCCTAGCTTTTTACAAATTAATATTTTTAAATCTCTGTTTTGAGGTACAAATAGAAATTAATATGTCTCTATAAGAAGTCGTGATTTTAACAGGGTTTTGACCTAACTCTAAATGTAATAAAGGATAGTTTCCTGGGCTAAGTTTTAAAAAACTGTCTGTACTGATCTTGCTTCACTAAGTTTCACCTTCCCATAAACTTTGTTTCAATATTGTAATGATTCTCAATTCTTTGCCTGATGCAGTCCTTAAATACTGATAAGATTTTTCATGGACCAAAGTTATCAACAAAAACCTTGGATGACTGTCTTTTGTTTTTTAGGCAGGGGAGTAGGTACTTGTGTCTATGCTTTGTAAAAATATAAAGTTTGCTGTTCTGTGGACAATAAATAAGAAAGAAGAATTCAGGGAAATAAAGAGGGAAGCCATAGAGGACACTTGACCAAAGTCAAAGCAAAAAGCAGTTAAGTGTCTAAATTCAGACAGTGACAACGACATGACAGTGATAATAAAAAGATTGAAACCAAGAAACCATTTGGACATATACTTCCCTAGTATACTAGGGAAGTACATGTGATCAATTTGATACAGAGATAAAGGCTAAGGACAAGTCAAAAGTGATTCAAAGCTTCAAGTCAGGTGGACTGGATGGAGATGTTGCCATCAACACATAGTAATTAATGAGGAATTGACAGGTTTGGCAAAAAAAAGATTAGCTCGAGTTTTAGCCATGTTGATTATGAGAAGTTCACCGGGCATAGAGGAAGAACCAACAGGAATTTTCAAGCAAGGACATTTGCCAAAGGAATACTTTGTAAGAGTTGTTAACTCTCTTAAAAGTTTTTCTCTGCCATTACTTCAGTTATGCCTTTCTTATTTCCCTAGAGGAAACCAGACAGATCTCTTAGATATGTAGGAAGGGAGAAAAGACAGCTATACAGATAGTCTGAGCTAGAAGCAGCACCAGGCCAATCCTAGTATCATGTACAGGTCCATGGAACTCTAATGCAGGCTGATTTTTTCCATATTATTTTAAATTTTATTCTTTTTAAAATCATACCACAAAATATTTTCAAAGTTATGAAATGTATAAGTTTTCACGTTTGCATCATACAGCTCATGCTAAAAAATGAATGATTGTGTACAAAAAACCATACAACCCATAATTTCCTGTTGAGCCAATACAGAAATAATCAATATATAACAGCAGACATATCAACTATCAATATATAGCATTACACCAACCAGTCCTTTTATAAATGGAATATGTAAACCATTAGCAGCAGGCCAACTTGGGTGTTATTTTTTTTTTAAGTTGAGTTTAGCTTACCTTTAAATAGATTTGCATTGGGAGAAAGGTAAACGTTTCTCAAATATAACACTACTTAATTCAACACAAGCCATTAGGAGTGGGAGGTTTTTCTGTTACTTTATATTTCAGTAACACATTAAAAAATAAAGGTTTCAGTTAAGCTATTTCTCTGAAATTTTCATAGTCTAGCAAAGATTATTAATGTGTCTTTGTGTTTAATAAAAATGTGACTGAATGCTGTTGGCTCCTCAAAGCTGTTCTCACCTCTGGGATTAGGTTTCTTGGCATCTAGTTTCAGGTGATGCTGTTCACTTTGATAGCTATCCCTGCAATTTTGTTATGATGCCACAAGATGGCGATAAAAATATTGTGATCAAACTGTAGAGGCTGGGCCCCAAAGATGGAAGATGGGGAGGAAAGTAATTAATGGGCATCCTCTCCACCAATGATTTTAACTTTTATAGTCTGCTGCTGCTAAGTCACTTCAGTCGTGTGCGACTCTGTGTGAACCCATAGACGTCAGCCCACCAGGCTCTCCTGCCCCTGGGATTCTCCAGGCAAGAACACTGGAGTGGGTTGCCATTGCCTTCTCCAAACTTTTATAGTCACGACAGTACAAATACATTGTTGTGGGCAAGTTGTAAGTGGATGAATTTTGTCTTCTGAATCTTCAACTTTCCCATTCAAACCCTTAACACCCTAGGTACTTCTTCCATTTCCTGGCCCATCTATCAGTACCTGTCTCTGTTCCTTCAACAATAACTGTCTAGTTGTTAGGTATAAGATTTTTTTATTTAATAAAATATTATTTCTGCTTTCCTCATATCAGTCTGTAAGACAGGTATTATTATTACCTTTTCACTGAAGATAACAATGAGGGAAAACTGAGGATCCATAAGATTAAATTACTTGCCCAAGATAGCCCAACGCACTGAAAATTTTATTAAAATTGGAATTTTTTTTTACTGAGGCATAATTGACATATAATATTATATCAGTTTCAGGTATATGATATAATGACTTGATATTTGTATATACTGCAAAATGATCACAATAGTAAACCTAATTAACATCCATCACCAAACAGAAAAAATTTTTTCTTGTGATGAGAACTTTTAAGATCTACTCTCTCAGCAACTTTTAAATATGCAATACGGTATGATTAACTATAGTCACTATGCTATACACTATATTCCTAGGATGTATTTACTTCATAACTGGAAATTTGTACCTTTTGACCTCTTTTATCCATTTCACCACTGCCAACTCTCCATCTTTAAGAACCACCAAACTGTTCTCAAAATATATCTATGAGACAGTATTTCTCCCTCTGTCTTATTTCACTTAGCATAATGCCCTTAAGCTCCATTCATGGTGTGACAAATGACAGGATTTCCCTTCTTTTTACGGCTGAATTACATTCTATTGTGTATACACTGCTTTTTCTTATCCTTTCATTCATCTGTGGATATTTAGGTTGTTTCCATGTGCTGATTATCAGAAATAATGCTGCAATGAACATGAGGGGGCACATATCTTTTCATACAAAATTTCAAATTTTCTTTTCTTCAAATAAATATCCAAAAGTGTTATGCTGGGTCATATGATAGTTCTTTTTCTTCATGTTTTGAGAGACCTCCATGCTCTAAGACACTGGAAATTTTAAAGCCAGGTCTAATCCTCAAAATTTAGCTATCATAATACGCTGACCTCATATGTTACCTGCTTGGGTTCTCTCAAGGTCTTTAGTTAAAGGAATCCTTTTGAAAAAAAATCAGGGTTTTGGTTTGGAAGAGTTTGAGGGAACTAAGAGTTCTCAGAAGATGTAGATTCTCCTATTAAACAAACAGAAAACATGTTTGCTTACATTATTCAATTCAAAACAATGATCTGGGGTTCCCATGTGCTAGACACTGTGCTCAGTGTTATAGAAAAAACAAAGATAAGTGAAATCAAGTTCTACTTCCCAAGGAGCTCCAGTGCTAAGTCGCTTCAGTCATGTCCAACTCTGTGTGACCCTCTGGGCTGCAGCCTGTCAGGCTCCTCTGTCCATGGGATTCTCCAGGCAAGAACACTGGAGTGTGTTGCCGTGCCTTCCTCCAGGGGATCTTCCTGACCCAGGGACTGAACCCATGTCTCTACCTGCATTGGCAGGTGGACTCTTTACCACTATTTCTCTCCATTTTGGTCTACCAAACATCACTGGATGGCATGTTATCCTAACAGAAGAATTAGGTTTAATGAAAGTAGCAACAACCTAAGTTTTATTAGTTGTAGAGTAATACATAGCACAGGACTTATTAGGACCTATTCCAAATCGATACATTTAACAAGGACTATGCGATGGCACCCCACTCCAGTACTCTTGCCTGGAAAATCCCATGGATGGAGGAGCCTGGTAGGCTGCAGTCCATGGGGTCGCTAGGAGTCGGACACGACCGAGCGACTTCACTTTCACTTTTCACTTCCATGCATTAGAGAAGAAAATGGCAACCCACTCCAGTGTTCTTGCCTGGAGAATTCCAGGGACAGGGGAGCCTGGTGGGCTGCCATCTATGGGGTCACACAGAGTCGGACACGACTGAAGCGACTTAGCAGCAGCAGCATACATCAAGGAATGCCTTGAAGGGCAGAGGAAAAGCATGAGTGGAAAGGAGAAACAGTTGGTAATCTCCAATTTATTTTTAAGACCATTAGAGTTTTATGGATAACTCATATGTTATAGTGGACATTTAAAAAAATTTATCTTCATCCCTTCCTTGAAGAATCTACCCCTTTCATACATGGTGAGACCCCAATGGAACTATTAATCACAACACAGCCCTGCCCTTATTGGCCATAAGAATAGGCACATGACTCCTCAAATCATCCAATCATGTTCTTCAAGGCATTGTGATAGGTCCAGAGATGTGCCTGTGTTCCAAGTAGAGCCAATCAGAATCCATTTGGGGCATTGATACGTAGACAGAAGTAGAAGATATTTTGTTTACACTGTGAATTCTAACCACAGACCAAAACTGCCCACAATATGGAACGAGTGTATAAGTGAAATAAAGCCAGGCAGAGACAAACAGTGCCAAAACTTGGAGAGAGTAACAGGACCCTGAAGACATCATTTGAACTCTTGGATATATTTCTTAAACTTTCAGTCGTATGAAACACACACAGACATAAGCAAAACATTTTGTATGTACTCATTTTTTCAGGGTTTGTTTGTTTGATGTAGCTGCAAGTTTAAGAAGCAGCATGAGTAGTTAGGTTGAAAGTATAAGAAGTTAGATTGAGTATCTGTTGCTTGGACCCAAGAGTCCTAACTTAAAAAAGAAAAAGAAAATCTATACTATCCTTAAACCCTGCAGTTAGTGGAGCTGCAGCCTTTAATCTCTTGAGAGTTACGTGGTGCAAAGTAGAGAGCCTGGTACAGCTGCTCCACTCTTCGTTTGCTGTTCCCAGAAGTACAGCTCTCTTAAATACCAGTTCACTGTGTTTCCAGGTCTCTTCCAAAATGATCTGGTGCAATCCCTGCCAGTCTCCTTCAATATCAAGGATGTTACTGAAAGCAGCATCTTGAATCCTGCGCAACCAAGGCAGCCTTCGCCTCCCTATTAGCAATTTGAACGATTTGCCATCAGGTCTTGGGACTTGACCCTTTTTCTTCGTCTGACTCCCTGCAGATGCTGAGCAATGAATTGAGATCACTAATCTAAGGTTTCTACCTCCACAAACAGAAATATTTTAGCTCATTCCTCCTTGTGATGAGTAAATAGACTTCCAACTATGAACAATCTGAAAATAAGCATTTTATGGGCCCTCTTGGATCATTGTTAAATTGGTAAGTCATTAATCAATTTCAATTACCTGGCAGGATGGGAGGATGAGGTCTGGAAATCATCATCATGGCTGATAGGCAGTGTGTGGTGCCCTGGTCTGGAATTCGGCTACTGAAAACACATGGAAAAAGTAGCTGAGGTTTCAGCCTCACAAGCTCTGATAATTTACCACTAAAAATAAACATGTGCTCAAGAGACAACTACTATGTAAATACTCCCAGAAAGATTTTTCAGCATCTGCATACAGAAGCTTCCATCCAATACACAGGGAAGCTGGGGGCACAGCACACAAAGAATGCTTTATCTTTGGTGGGGGGGTGGGGGAGCCAGCATCTGCTGAGTTTGAAGGAAAGGCAGGACAAAGAGTCGCTGCTCTTGTTCGGGCAGGGAAATGAAACGTGATTCATTGTTCTGTCTGAAGCAGCCTCACGTTTACTGCTCCACAACCATGCTAAATACTGGAGTTTGCTTTTCCGTGTTAGAAGTATACTAGTCCTTAGTGTTGGTGTCAGGCTACAAAATACTTCTTGGGAAGCTAAGACATCAACACACCTCATTCTCACTGAGTGTGCCATGTACAGCATATTACTTGGCACTTAGTGGGTGCTTAATAGTTTGTATTTTCCCATTAATAATGTCTAGTGCCCTGCCATGCTCAGTCGTGTCTAACTCTTTGCGACCCCATGGTCTGCAGACCATCAGGCTTCTTTGTCCACTGAATTTTCCAGGCAAAGATACTGGGGTGGGTTACCATTCCCTTCTCCTTGGGATCTTGGACTTTCCTGGTGACTCAGAAGGTAGAGAATCTGCCTGCAATGAGGAAGACCTGGGTTTAATCCTTGGGTAGGAAGATCCCTGGAGAAGGGAACTGCTACCCACTCCAGTATACTGGCCTGGAGAATTCCATGAACAAAGGAGCCTGGCAGGCTACGGTCCATGGACTCGCAAAGAGTCGGACATGACTGAAAGACTTTTACTTTTTCTCCTTGGGATCTTACCAACCCAGGGATCCATCCCTCATCTCTTGCATCTCCTGCATCAGCATGCAGATTATTTACCACTGCGCCATCCGGGAAGCCATTTTTCCATTAATAATGTCTACTGAAGGTAACTATGATTTGTGAAAATCAAAACATTTTAGGCTGCTAAATTAGAACACAAATACTGTAAAATCAAAGGACTCTTTCCTTTACCACAGGATCATTTTAACTGAAAGTTCCCTCTCTTGGGGGTACATTTAAAATGCACAATTTACATCCAACTTTTCCATGATACTTTGAGGTAAGAAACGGCATATATTGGTGTGTACCATTTTGCCTCCATCCAGTTTTGTAAAGGAAGGGCTAAAGGAAGAACTGGCTGAAAGAACACTGTTTTGTGAAACACAAAGCTGAAAACTTAAAAAGCTTCTAACTTAAAATTAAGCTTGGGGATTATCTAAGGTCTTCAAATATTCATACAAACTGTATTCTTCATTATAACAGGTCATGGGAGAGCTGTGTGATGCTTAAGGATTTTACTGCACAGCATTGTGACAGGAAAACCTCCAGAATCATCAATTTATGGATTTATGGGGTTTGAATATGAATTCTTGCCACAGATCACAGACTCACCTTGATGGGGAGTTGCTTTGGCTGAGCTATGAGAGACATGGAGACCCCTGCCAAGATAAAGAGGGCTGGGGAGCCATATGTGGAAGGGAAAGAACATGTGCCACTTGATATTCTGCCTTCTTGGTTTGTCTGGAAGTCTAGAAGCCTAAACCTGCCCCCCAAAGTAGATCAGCCTTCCTAGCCTCCCAGTTGAGCCCAGTTCCTCACCAGCCCACCCCAGCCCTCAGATCAGATCAGTCGCTCAGTCGCGTCCGACTCTTTGCGACCCCATGAATCGAAGCACGCCAGGCATCCCTGTCCATCACCAACTCCTGGAGCTCACTCAGACTCACGTCCATCGAGTCAGTGATGCCATCTAGCCATCTCATCCTCTGTCATCCCCTTCTCCTCCTGCCCCCAATCCCTCCCAGCATCAGAGTCTTTTCCAGTGAGTCAACTCTTCACATGAGGTGGCCAAAGTACTGGAGTTTCAGCTTTAGCATCATTCCTTCCAAAGAACACCCAGGGCTGATCTTTAGAAAGGACTGGTTGGATCTCCTTGCAGTCCAAGGGACTCTCAAGAGTCTTCTCCAACACCACAGTTCAAAAGCATCAATTCTTCGGCGCTCAGCCTTCTTCACAGTCCAACTCTCACATCCATACATGACCACAGGAAAAACCATAGCCTTGACTAGATGAACCTTTATTGGCAAAGTAATGTCTCTGCTTTTGAATATGCTATCTAGGTTGGTCATAACTTTCCTTCCAAGGAGTAAGCGTCTTTTAATTTCATGGCTGCAGTCACCATCTGTAGTGATTTTGGAGCCCCCAAAAATAAAGTCTGACACTGTTTCCACTGTCTCCCCATCTATTTCCCATGAAGTGATGGGACCAGATGCCATGATCTTCGTTTTCTGAATGTTGAGCTTTAAGCCAACTTTTTCACTCTCCACTTTCACTTTCATCAAGAGGCTTTTGAGTTCCTCTTCACTTTCTGCCATAAGGGTGGTGTCATCTGCATATCTGAGGTTATTGATATTTCTCCCAGCAATCTTGATTCCAGCTTGTGTTTCTTCCAGTCCAGCCTTTCTCATGATGTACTCTGCATAGAAGTTAAATAAGCAGGGTGACAATATACAGCCTTGACAAACTCCTTTTCCTATTTGGAACCAGTCTGTTGTTCCATGTCCAGTTCTAACTGTTGCTTCCTGAACTGCATACAGATTTCTCAAGAGGCAGGTCAGGTGGTCTGGTATTCTCATCTCTTTCAGAATTTTCCACAGTTTATTGTGATCCACATAGTCAAAGGCTTTGGCATAGTCAACAAAGCAGAAATAGATGTTTTTCTGGAACTCTTGCTTTTTCCATGATCCAGCGGATGTTGGCAATTTGATCTCTGGTTCCTCTGCCTTTTCTAAAACCAGCTTGAACATCAGGAAGTTCATGGTTCACATATTGCTGAGGCCTGGCTTGGAGAATTTTAAGCATTACTTTACTAGCGTGTGAGATGAGTGCAATTGTGCAGTAGTTTGAGCATTCTTTGGCATTGCCTTTGTTTGGGATTGTAATGAAAACTGACCTTTTCCCATCCTGTGGCCACTGCTGAGTTTTCCAAATTTTCTGGCATATTGAGTGCAGCACTTTCACAGCATCATCTTTCAGGATTTGGAATAGCTCAACTGGAATTCTATCACCTCCACTAGCTTTGTTGGTAGTGATGCTTTCTAAGGCCCACTTGACTTCACATTCCAGGATGTCTGGCTCTAGGTCAGTGATCACACCATTGCGATTATGTGGGTCATGAAGATCTTTTTTGTACAGTTCTTCTGTGTATTCTTGCCATTTCTTCTTAATATCTTCTGCTTCTGCAAAGGAGAAAAGGAAAGATATAAATATCTGAATGCAGAGTTCCAAAGAATAGCAAGAAGAGATAAGAAAGCCTTCTTCAACGATCAATGCAAAGAAATAGAGGAAAACAACCCCTGCCCTAGGCTGTGGTTATTCACATCTGTCCTAGAAGTTGCTGTAATGAAATCCTCACTGGAGACAACTGAGACTTATATTTCTATGGGCTTCTTTCTAAATTTAGCAGATGGTTTAGTTTCTTTTCTCTTGTTTTGAGTTTGTTTATGATTCTGTTTTACCATAACATTACTTAAGGAGGATTGAGGTTTTTCATGGATTCTGACTACCTGAAGTCTGATTCTTACTTTCAGCATTTACTGAGTAATATTTCTGACTAGCTCCTTCCCATGCTTGCTCCCTACATCAGAATTTATGAGAATCATCACCTAATTCTAATGTCCAGTAAGTCTGTCATGGGAACGAAATGTCAGAAGCTCAGAATTTTAGGAACAGTCTTGTGACTAATTAACTCCATAGGCTTGAGCAAGTCCTGGACTCCAGGATTCTTGTGATGGTTAATTGTATATATCAATTTGGCTGGGCCACAATGTCCAGGTATGTGGTCAAATGTTATTCTGGATGCTTCTGTGAAATATTTTTGCAGCAGTGGACTTTGTATAAAACAGGTTGCCCTCTATAGTGCAGGTGGGCCTCATCCAATCAGTTGAAGACCTGAATAGAAAAAGACTGATGACCCTGGATCAGGAAAGAATTCTACAGCAGACAGACAACCTTTGAACTTGAACTGCAACAACAGCTCATCTCTGGATCTTTAGCTGCTGGGACTTGCCAGCCTCTGTAATCATGTGAACCAGCCCCTTAAAACTCTGTCTCTCTCTCTCTTTTTTTTCTTTTTTTAATTTATCAGTTCTGTTTCTGTGGAGAACACTAACTAATACAACCTTCCTTTTTTACGTTTTAAATTATGGGATAAATTGAATCCATTCTATAGATATCATGATGAGCTAAAGAAATAATGTGTGCAAAAGAAATATAAAATAAAGCACTGAACAATACAGGATTTTTTTAAATTATACCTTCAACTCAAGAGTTTATAGTTAAAATTAACAGTTTACTTAAAGATGAGCACCAGAAATTTCTCCCTCTGCAAACAGCCCTTGCATGAACTTCTAACCTTCAGTCAGGTCTCCACTATTGGGCTCAGACAAGTCTGACCCAAGTATGGCCCCAAGGGCCTCAAAAGAAGTGGTGCTATTTTAAGATGAATGTCAAAGTTGTTATCTCTATGTCATTTACCCAGTTATAGTTGGGGAAGGGGGGGTCCTAACTAGTCCCCACTCTCTTCACCAAGGCACACAGGGGTTTTCCAGGTGACCTCTGATTTTATGAAGTCTTTATTCACCAAGACCAGACTGATGGCACAGTGACTTCTTTGTTCATTGATTAAAAACAAACAAACAAAAAAAACCCTATACCTCCAACAAGGCTTTATAGAAAATCCATCATGTGCCACAAACAGGGTTCAAATATGATGAAGATATCATTCACATGAAGACACACTGTCCAAGGGAGATGATGTGAGACATTCTCAAGTTCCTAAAATCAAAAATATGGAAGTGCCTTTATAGCTTCCCAGCTTTTCTCCTGAATCTTTTTTTTTTTGCTCAGAGTCACATAGAATCTATGAATATTTCCACATCACAAGTTAGTCACCTTTTCAACTTCACTAAAGATTAATATTAACATCTTTTATAAGGCAGTCACTTTTTTCCTTATAAATGGAAATAATTGCTATGTTTATTATGCTTGCTCCTTTAGCAGAGCAGAACCTTACATGGACCAACGGACTGGTTCAAAATTGGGAAAGGAGGACAAGGCTGTATATGCCACCTTGATTATTTAACATATGCTGAGCACATGGAAGGAATGATGCTAAAGCTGAAACTCCAGTACTTTGGCCACCTCATGCGAAGAGTTGACTCATTGGAAAAGACTGATGCTGGGAGGGATTGGGGGCAGGAGGAGAAGGGGATGACAGAGGATGAGATGGCTGGATGGCATCACTGACTCGATGGACGTGAGTCTGAGTGAACTCCGGGAGTTGGTGATGGACAGGGAGGCCTGGCGTGCTGCGATTCATGGAGTCGCAAAGAGTCGGACACGACTGAGCGACTGATCTGATCTGAGCACATCATGTGAAATGTCAGCCTGGATGAATCATAAGCTGGAATCAAGATTGCCAGGAAAAAAATCAACAACCTCAGATATGCAAATGATACCACCCTAATGGCAAAAAGTGAATAGGAACTAAAGAGCCTCTTGATGAAGGTGAAAGAGGAGAGTAGAAAAGCTGGCTTGAAACTCAACATTCAAAAAACTAAGATCATTGCATCTAGTCCCATCACTTCATGGCAAATAGAAGGGAAAAAAGTGGAAGTAGTGACAGATTTTATTTTCTTGGTTTCCAAAATCACTGTTGATGTTGACTGCAGCCATGCAATTAAAAGACGCTTACTCCTTGGAAGAAAAAACCTGTGTGTGTGTGTGTGTGTGTGTGTGTGTGTGTGTGTGTATGCGTGCATGCGTGCTAAGTTGCTTTAGTCGTGTCTGACTCTTTGCAGCCCCATGGACTATAGCCCACCAGGCTCCTCTGGCCATGGGATTCTCCAGGCAAAAATACTGGAGTGTGTCACCATGCCCTCCTCCAGGGGATCTTCCTGACCCAGGGATTGAATCTATGTCTCTTATGTCTCCTTCATTGGCAGGTGAGTTCTTTACCACTAGTGCCAGCTGGGAAGCCCCCATGAGAAACCTAAACAGCATATTTTAAAAGTAAAGACATCACTTTGCTGACAAAGGTCCATATGTATAGTCAAAGCTATGGTTTTTCCAGTAGTCATGTATGGGTGTGAGAGCTGGACCATAAAGAAGGTTGAGTGCTGAAGAATTGATGCTTTTGAATTGTGGTGCTGGAGAAGTCTCTTGAGAGTCCCTTGGACAGTAAGGAGATCAATTCTAAAGGAAATCAATTCTGAATAGTCATTGGAAACTGATGATGAAGCTGAAGCTCCAATATTTTGGCCACCTGATGTGACGAGCTGACTCGTTGGAAAAGACCCTGATGCTGGGAAAGATTAAGGGCAGGAGGAGAAGGGGATGACAGAGGATGAGATGGTTGGATGGCATCATCTATTCAGTAGACATGAATTTCAGCAAACTCTGGGAGATAATGAAGGACAGTGAAGCCTAGTGTGCTGCAGTCTGTGGGGTCACAAAGAATTGGACGTGACTTAGCCATTGAACAACAGAACAACAGAACATAATGAGTGGTGAACAGAGGACTCGGGTAACTGATGGGTCAGTAGATTCGTAGTCTCTTTCTCATCTTTGTGATTGAATCTACTCTCCCAACTGCCAGCCTTCTAGAAACTCAGTCAAATCTCACTGAAGGATTAACACAGCCTGAAGTGCATCTCTGATCAGAACATATCCTAGAATCGCTCACAGACTACTAAGGGCTCACTCATTTATATAACAAGCATACATTAATAGTGTTAGTTGTTCAGTTGTGTCTGACTCTTGGCATACATTAATACCTACACTGTGGTAGAAACCCAGGAGGGGCACCCCTTGGCAGTTCAAATAAATATCAAATTCAGTAGCCTTGCAGCTGTGTTAGTCGCTCAGTCATGTCCAACTCTTTGTAACTCCATGGACTATAACCCACCAGGTCTTCTCTGTCTATGAAATTCTCCAGGCAAGAATACTGGAGTGGATAGCCATTCTGTTCTCCTGAGGATCTTCCTGACCCAGGGATTGAACCCAAGTCTCCTGCATGCAGGCAGATTCCTTACCATCTGAGCCATCAGGGAAGCTGAGGGCCCCACCTTATGGTTCCAGCCTCCTTTTGGGGAGTATCTTCACATACCACACACTCACCTTCCAACCACAATCCTTGGTTCCAAGGATTCCCTGTACCAGTCTCAACCTCCAGGTAGGTCTGGGCAGGACTGGAATCCCTCCTGGTCTGCAATACCAAAGGGAGAGCCAACCTTTGATCTCAGCCCTCAGGCAGCATTTGTGATGCTGATAATACTGGAGAAAGGCCTTGGAAAAGAATAGGGGAAGCTCTGGGCTGAGAACAGAGAGAGCAGAGTTCAAGACCCTATTCTTCCTCTTATTGCTTTTGTGATTTGAACTAGTCACTTAATCTTTCTGAGCCTCATTTGTATAATAAAGAGATCAAACTAGATTGATCTAAAATCCCTTATGGCCCTATTGAAGACTCCAACCTACATGATTAAAGAGAGAAGAGAGACAGTACTGCTACGTTTGGCTGCATAATGAGCCACAGGGTGTACTGAATGGTTCAGCTACTTTCATTTGTCATTTACTTGGATATAATCTCCTGTGTTGCTTTGCCCCAAATACTGAGTAACCCTGATCTCCATCTGGTACCTATTCTGTGGGCATTTCAGGAACTTTCATTTCCTGTATTCAAGTCTGGAATCCTTGAGAGCCCTAATTTCCATTTGAAGGGAGACATTTCTGAACTTACAAAAGCTGAACATTCTATGATTCATGTCATAAACAGATTCACACACACTCATAAAATCCAATTTAATTAATATGTAACAGCTATTCTGCCTATTAATAACTGGGATTTTTTTTAACTTATAGGTTTATACAATTGAATCTTTATATCATTTTGTATGAGTCTAAAATTTTCAATTGTAAGAAACAAATATTCATAATTCTAGGACTGCAGGATTAGTCATTTTAAATTTTTTTGGTTAGAATTTCTGCCAATGATCTAAAAATAGTTAAAGGAGTTCTTTTACTTTTATTTTAAATATGAATTCCTTTTTACTTAAATCATCCGTCATCTGAGGCTCCCAACTTCCCTCTGAATTGAATTCTGTGCATAAATTTATAACACCTACAAATATTAGTTTAAAATGTAAACATCAACAACATACCCACAACTATGCTCAAGTTAAAATTCTTACTATTAGTGTATGTGATTATGAAATATTTTAAACACTTAAGAGCACTAAAAAGATTTTTTCTTCATACAGCTCTAATTTTCCCTGGAGGTTTAATTCCATTTTCAAGCATATCTACTTGTTCTTTTAAAAATTGCTAGAGAAAGCCAAGATAAATATGTGACCAGGAATTTAATGTCTCTTTAAGTTTATTAAACAGGGAAAGAAAAGAAACAGCCATTTATTATGTACATATGTGTTAACTCATATGCTAGGTACTTTCATACATTTTCTCTCATTTAATTATAGGTAAAAAGCTTATAGGAAAACAAAGGAAAAGTAATGAGCTTTGAGGATGTAACAGAAGTCTGATGATTCTACTGAATTTACAAAGATTTTTTAATGCCTTATTCATTTATTTATTTATAACTGAAGTATAGCTGATATACAATATTATTTTAGTTTCAGAGGTACAACATAGTGATTTGACACTTAAATACATTACAAAGTGACCACCATAAATCTAGTTACTATCGGGTACCATACAAAGTTCTTACAATATTACCAACTATATTCTTTATTCTCTTTGTTATTAATATATCCCTGTGACTCAATTATTTTGTAACTGGAAATTTGCACCTTATCTATCTCTTCTCTCACCTTTCTGGCAAATACCAATTTGCTCTCCTATGAGCTTGTTTCTGTTTTATTTTGTTTGTTCATTTGTTTTGTGTTTTAGATACCATGTATAAGTGAAATCATATGGTATTTGTCCTTTTTGACTTATTTCACTTAGCATAATATCCTCTAGATCCATCCATGTTGTCACAATTGATAAGATTACATTATTTTTTATGACTGAGTAATATTCCTGTTTTTGTGTGTGTGTGTGTGGGTGTGTGTGCGTGCGCACGCCGCATCTTCTTTATCCATTCTTCTGTCAATAGCCAGTTAGATTGCTTCCATATCTTGGCTGTAACAAATAATATTGCAGTGATCATAGGAATGCATAAGTCTTTTCAGTCTAGTGTTTTTGTTTTCTTTGAGTAAATACCCAGAAGTAGGATGTATGGTAGTTCTATTTTTAATTATTTTAGGAACATCCATACTATTTTCCAAAGAGGCTGCACCAATTTACATTCCCACCAACAGTGCACAAAAATTCCTTTTCTCTACCTCCTCACCAACACTTGCTCTTTGCTGCTTTTTATGATAGCAATTCTGACAGGTATGAGGTGATAACTCACTCTGGGTTTGATTTGCATTTCCTTGATGATTAGTGATGTTGAGCATCTTTTCATCTCTTTTCATCTTTTGGCTGTCTTTATGTTGTCTTTGGGAAAATGTCTATTCAGGTCCTCTACCCATTTTCTAATTGAATTATTTGTTTTTTTGATATTGAGTTGTATGAGTTTCTTATATATTAACCCCACATTGGATATCTAATTTGCAAATATCTACTCCCATTCAGTAGGCTGCCTTTTCATTTTGTTGGATGGTTTCCTTCCCTTTGCTGAAGGTTTCAATGCCTACTTAAAGGTCAAGTTGAATAATGAGTATTTATTTGAACTTCCTAAAAATATCACCACTCGTGTATAATTAAAATAAAACCCCCTGGGCTCATCTTGATAACTGAAAATGTGTTCAGCATTTTTACTCTCTATTTCTCCTCTTCTGTCATATTAATTCAATATTAAAATTGCATTTTACTTAGTCCTCCCTTTGTTCAGCTTATTTTCTAGGAAATCTGAGAACAGATTTGCATTAGGTGTGATATGTTCTTCTTCGAGTGTTGTAAAAATGGATTTCATTTGTATCTAATAGACTCCATTGACATAAAGTAAGACATTTTTAGGTTACTTCTAATTCAAGTTTTGAATTGTTAATGAGTGTGTAGCAAAAATAGCAATTAAAAAGTAATAGCACTTATTAGTATCTCTAAAGTGTACTGAAATTGTCCAAGTATGTTACTGTAAAATAGAAATTATTAGTGGGGCAAGATTTTTTTGATCCTGATTGGCAACTAATAGTTACTAAGACAAAAGACTTAAAAAAAAATCCAATCTTCTAAGAAAAAAAAAAAAAAATCTGGTCCCTTCTACAAGCAATCTGTGGAAGATAGAGTATAAGAAGACATTCTTTAATTATCCATAGAGAGAAAAAATATGAATAAATATATTCAAATATTAAAACTTATAATAGCGATGTCAGTGGCATTTTTATTGATTGATTGAAAGTTGGCATTATGAGAAATTGATGCATACTATTGTAGTTTACGGAGAAGGCAATGGCACCCCACTCCAGTACTCTTGCCTGGAAAATCCTATGGACGGAGGAGCCTGGTAGACTGCAGTCCATGGAGTTGCTAGGAGTCGGACACAACTGAGCAACTTCACTTTGACTTTTCACTTTCATGCATTGGAGAAGGCAATGGCAACCCACTCCAGTGTTCTTGCCTGGAGAATCCCACGGACAGGGAAGCCTGGTGGGCTGCCGTCTATGGGGTCACACAGAGTAGGACACGACTGACACAACTTAGCATTGTAGTTTACTAAAGTGGAAATTTAATAAACGGGACTCAAGTGACTCAAAAGATTTATGTTATTAATAGCAGTTATTGACATTTGGGAGCAAAGAATCATCACATTATTTTTTCATTTGATTTTCACAAGAACCCAGTAAGTTCTCTGTCATCATCATCATTCCCTTTTTACCGCAGATACTGAAATGGCAGGCCAAGATAAGAATGGCGGGTCACTGATCTTAAACTCACTATTGGTCCCATTTTCCAAGAGATTTAATTGAGAACATCAGATGGACACAATTATTAGCCTTTGTTATGTCTCACCTATATTCAACTCCCGTTAGCTTAACCAAACTCAAGAAATTGTGTAGATTATAGCCCAGTGCTTTTCAAACATAAAAATCACCTAGAAAGCTTGTTAAAACACAGAGTCCCAACAATTCTGATTCGGTAGATCTAGGAGAAACCTGAGCACCTACATTTTATCAAGTTCTCAGATGATGCTTTTGCTGCAAATGGCATTATTTCATTCTTTTTTTTATGGCTGAATAGTATTCCGTTGTATATATGTACCACATCTTCTTCATTCATCTATTGATGGACATTAGGTTATTTCCATGTCTTGGCTATTGTAGATAGTGCTGCTATGAACATTCAGTTTAGTTCAGTTCAGTGGCTCAGTCGTGTCCGACTCTTTGCGACCCCATGAATCGCAGCACGCCAGGCCTCCCTGTCCATCACCAACTCCCGGAGTTCACTCAGACTCATGTTTATCCAGTCAGTGATGCCATCCAGCCATCTCATCCTCTGTCATCCCCTTCTCCTCCTGCCCCCAATCCCTCCCAGCATCAGAGTCTTTTCCAATGAGTCAACTCTTCGCATGAGGTGGCCAAAGTACTGGAGTTTCAGCTTTAGCATCAGTCCTTCCAAAGAACACCCAGGGCTGATCTCCTTTAGAATGGACTGGTTGGATCTCCTTGCAGTCCAAGGGACTCTCAAGAGTCTTCTCCAACACCACAGTTCAAAAGCATCAATTCTTCGGCGCTCAGCTTTCTTCACAGTCCAACTCTCACATCCATACATGACCACAGGAAAAACCATAGCCTTGACTAGATGGACCTTCGTTGGCAAAGTAATGTCTCTGCTTTTCAATATGCTATCTAGGTTGGTCATAACTTTCCTTCCAAGGAGTAAGCGTCTTTTAATTTCATGGGTGCAGTCACCATCTGCAGTGATTTTGGAGCCCCAAAAAATAAAGTCTGACACGGTTTCCCCTGTTTCTCCATCTATTTCCCATGAAGTGATGGGACCAGATGCCATGATCTTCGTTTTCTGAATGTTGAGCTTTAAGCCAACTTTTTCACTCTCCACTTTCACTTTCATCAAGAGGCTTTTTATCCTCTTCACTTTCTGCCATAAGGGTGGTGTCATCTGCATATCTGAGGTTATTGATATTTCTCCCGGCACTCTTGATTCCAGGTTGTGCTTCTTCCAGCCCAGCATTTCTCATGATGTACTATGAACGTTAGGGTGCATATATTTTTTTAAATTATAGTTTTCTCTGGATATATACTCAGAAATGGGATTGCTAGATCATATGGCAAATATTTTCTTAGTGTTTTTAAGGAACCTGCATACTGTTTTTTTAAAGTGACTGTGCCAGTTGATATTCCCACCAACAATGTAGAAGGGTTAGCTTTTCCCGTGGTCCACTCTTTGAGTTATATTTTATATTCTACTGGTTTTATTTAATGTAGTGGCTAATAAATAGATTGCTAGAGCTGCAAGGAAATAGCCAATAGGTCAGCAATAACGGCTTTAGTGCTAATTGGGCCATGTGGTGTGAGTGTGAGCTGCACAACTCTAGAATGTTCTACTTAGCATACACCCTACACAACTGGTAGTCTCATCCTTAGGTACTAAATGAGTGTGTTTTAGAAGAAAGAGAGAATGGAAGAGGCGGTGGAATGAAAGAAACAGTATTATTTTAACCATTGGATTTTGGGGATCTCCCAGATCCAGGAATATTGCCATAATCTGTCTGATTAGGCTGTTTTAGGATCAGAAAGTTTATCTAAGGGGAAAGTCTTAGATCAGTTTTAGAAGCCAGGTACTAGAGATTAAATGTTTGTGTCCCACCACTCCCCAAAATTCATATGTGGAAACCTACTTCCCAATGTGATGGTATTAGGTGGTGGGGCTTTTGGAAGATGTTTAGGTCATGAGGGTAGAGCCTTCAGGAATGGGATCAGTGCCCTTCTAAGGAGTGACTTTGTAAAAGCTCCCTCACCCCTTCTGCTATGTGGAGATGTAGCAAAAAGACAGCCATCTATGAACCAGGAAGCAGACTCTTATCAGACATCAAATCTTCTGGCACCTTGACCTTAGACTTCCAGTCTCCAGGACTATGAGAAACAAATTTCTGTTGTTTATAAGCGACTCAGCCTATGGTATTTTGTTTAGCTGTCCAAGAATCTGCGGAGTCTTGAAGTTCATGTAATACTATTTGGGCTCCAGAAGACAAAAGTCATCACAGAGTTGGGAAAAAAATCATTCAACCCATTTTTTTTCTCAGAACATCTGTGGCTTTGGTGGCAGGAGGACCTCGAAAGCATTAGGAGGCAATATCAAGGCACTATCAGTGAGGATACCAGCAGCAGAGGCCATGAAAACCTGCCTCCTCCAAGTAGCTGGCAGACAACTGCCTCCCACCCAAACCTCCCAGAAAGTGAAAGTGAAAATGAAGTCGCTCAGT
Source organism: Bubalus bubalis (assembly GCF_019923935.1). Lineage (NCBI taxonomy): Eukaryota > Metazoa > Chordata > Mammalia > Artiodactyla > Bovidae > Bubalus > Bubalus bubalis. The sequence continues at coordinate 140,948,258 of NC_059158.1, forward strand.
CGTGTCCAACTCTTTGCGACCCCATGGACTGTAGGCTCCTCCATCCATGGGATTCTCCAGGCAAGAATACTGGAGTGGGTTGCCATTTCCTTCTCCAGGGGATCTTCCTGACCCAGGGATCTCCTGCATTACAGGCAGATGCTTTAACCTCTGAGCCACCAGGGAAGCCTTGAGGCAGGGTCAAAAGAACTGAGCAACCCTGGGATACCAACTAGGAACTCCCAGGAGGGAGCCAGGGGAGCTCAAGGAGATTCCAGTGGAGGGTGGGGCTGAGATCTGAGAGCAGTGCAAGGGGGAATAAAGAGCTTGCTGAATATTATTAATAAATGCAACTTCTTTCATGTTCTCAGGCTGGTGAATTCCAAGCACATTCAAAGGAAAGAAAATTGTAAAAATTACAGCAATCCTAAGAATGCAGATTATAAGCATTCCCTTTTGTGATAGGAATAGCTTTATTATTTAATATTAGTCACACACTATAAGTAATTCACTTTTCTAATCAATATCGGCTGCTTGTAAACTGACATTTCAACTAACACTTCAGTCTGCTACCAGGTTTTGACACCTGAGACAAACCCACAGGGGCTTCCCTGGTGGTTCAGTTGGTAAAGAGTCTGCCTGCAATGCAGATAACCTGGGCTTGATCCCTGGGTTTGGAAGTTCCCCTGAAGAAGGAAATGGCAACCCACTACCGTATTCTTGCTTGGGAAATCCCATGGACAGAGGACCCTGGTGGGCTACCATCCGTGAAGTTTTAAGAGCTGGACATGACTTAGTGACTAAACCTACCTCCCTACAAACCCACAGCACTGTGAGTGTGAAAACATCGTACGTGTAGATTTTACTGAGCTCAGATTTACTGAGTGGTAGAGATCAGTTTCTCCTCCTCCTCCCAGTATTCCTTCCTTGGCCCATAAAGTCCACTTCTTTGGAAGTAATGGGAAGAGAGCGTCTGTCCTCATTTCACTTCAAAAAATGAGGAGTGATGTATCTAACTGATGGATTTGGGGAAAGGAACAGAACTGTTCCTAGCTTAGTGTTTTCTGCTTTTGGTATGGTGAGCCCTCAGGAAAAAAAATTATCCTCTTCTGCAAGAAAAGGCTCACCCTCCATGGGGGAGAATCTTACACTCGTGTGGTGGATCTGAGCGGGTAGTCTAGTTCAAAACCATTTAGCTGCTGTTGCAAACCACATTCTCCCATCAGGGTCCCGAAACAAAAGAAGCAGATGGCACATTCAAACTGGAATAATTTGAGGAGGAAATATTTACAAAGGGACAATTTACAAAGATGGGAGCAGAGTGTAAGAAAAGCGCAAGGGACTGTGCTAGACAGAGCTCACCAATGTGGGTGGCCACCATCCAACGTGTTGAGGACCCAAATAGAACAATAGGACAAAAGAAGGCTGAATTCACTCTCAGCATGAGCTGAATGTCTTGGTCTTCTCTTGCCCTTGGTGTTCCTGGTTCTCAGGCCTTCAGACCCAGACGGGAACCTACACCATGGATTCTCCACTTCTCAGGCGTTAGAACAACACCACTGGCTTTCCTGGTTCTCCAGCTTACAGACAGCAGATTGTGGGATTTCTCAGCCTCCATAATGATAAGAGCCCATACCTTATAATAAATCCCTCCTCCCCTGCCCCTACTTATTGGTTTTGTTTCTCTAGAGAATTCTGACATACAAATAGGCTATTGCAGCCCCACTTACATTATCTTGCCATTTTGGCTCCACCCATTGCAAGGCATGCTACTCAATAGCTTCTAACGGAAAGCACTGGCAACTCTCTGTCTGATGGATTTCTCAGACCAATAGAATACACCTGACCTGCATACTGAGCAGCTGAAAGTGCCAGACAGATAACAGGTTCTGAAAGCACCCCTCAGTCAGTGACTGATAGGAGTTGAAGGACAACTGTCTCAGGCTCTTGCTCCTCAGAAATAATTTCAAGGCATCTTCTGTGCTATCTCCCAGAGCTCCCCAGTAGGATGGAGTCCTAAGTGTCCATGATGGCAATATACTTGATTGTACACTCTCTATTAGGCTCCTTGTCTCATTTCCCCATTGTCTTATCTATACTTCTAAGGATTACCTCCCAAATAAACTATTTTCCTCAAGTCTTTGATTCAGGTCTCCTCTGGGTGCACCCAAATTACACCAGTAGTATAAACAGGGTGGGGCTTCCCCAGTGGCTCAGCAGTTAAAAGAACTCACCTGCAATGAAGGAAATGCAGGAGACGCAAGTTCGATCCCTGGGTTGGGAAGATCCCCTGGAGGAGGGAATGGCAGCCCACTCCAGTATTCTTGCCCGGAGAATCCCATGGACAGAGCAGCCTGGCGGCTACAGTCCATAGGGTCGCACGGAGTCAGACATGACAGAAGCAACTAAGCATGCACATATACAGGGTGAAAGGATCAGTAAGTAACTGACTACGTGAGTTTAAGCATATTGTTTAGAAACATAGAGGATTGCACCAGAAGAAACATGTAAAACAATTGAAAGTGATTGCTTTGGGGAGGGGATTTGGGAAAAGCCTTAGGAAACAGGTGGGCAAGAAACAGCTGGTGTTTGTTAAAACTTTGTAATATTATTTGACTATCTGATACATATACGTGTATTTCTTTTATGAAAATAAAGATAATATTAGAACATGCCTTTGACTTACTTTCAGAACAGAGCAGCAAGGGAGTAAAAGAAAAATAAAGAAATATAGGCTGATTAAGCTGGAAGAAGAAAGAAATTTCCTTGGGAAAAAATGGATCTTAGTTAGTAGTTAGGCCAAAAAGATATGAAGAGAAAAATAATATACTAAAGGCCAGACAATCAATGAAGTATGGAAAATCTAACTTGTTAGAAATACGGGAGTATAAAACAGGGTGATGTTTTGTCATTCCTGGTTCTTGAGAGGCCACTGGGGCCCAAAAGAAATGTAAAAGGGAAACACTCATAATTTCAGGGAGCAAACCAGAATGGCATTTCTTGAGAGGATTCAGATGCAAGAAGTACTGAACGGCATTCCCTTAAAGCCATAAATAGGATACCCATAAAAACGTAAATTGGAAAGTACCCTTTGGAGAATGAAATGGCTCTAATAAGTCGTAACAGAAAACTTGGACAGCTTGTAGAGAAAATGAGTGAGAAAAATCAACATAGAATATGCTACCTACATTGTTAGGTATCACAATCTGAAGGTGAGAGAGTATATGAAAGAGCATGGATTTTGGAAAGGAGAAGACACGTAGAAGGATAGAATGGCATACGGTGAATTTCCCACTTTTATGGCTTTTAGCCCAGGGACAGGCTGCAGTTGGCACCATGCAGAACAGCTAGAACTCTGGTAGAAAGCTCAGAACAACTCTGAACAACCAGAAGACAGAGTGCAGAGAAATACAGCTGCAAGAAACAAGAGAATTATCCCAGAAAGTATCTACATAGATGGAGTTAATGCTCTCCACACAGTGCTGCCAGACCCCTCAAGTCTAGCTAACAATAAAAGAACTGAACTGAGATCTGAACTGCCTTCTAAGGAATAGGAAGTCTGAAGTCTGAGTCGAGCCAAGTCAATTGCCTGATAAACCAAAGCCAAGTGAGAAAGAACACAAAGTCAAGCTCTTCTGAAGAATTTAATACAATCCAGTCTCTACAACATAATGTTCACAATGTTTAGGATACAGCCACAAATACCCCCAACATATAAACACCAATAAATTGCAATTGAGTCTCAAGAGAAACAACAATCAATACAGACCAAAACCAAAATGATTCAGAAATCAGAATTAGTTGACAAGAGTTTTAAAGCAGCTATTGAACTATTTACAGATTGAAGAAGCTCAGCAAAACTCAAGCAGTACAAATATAAGGAAAACTGTACCCCCCGCATGAAAATCAGACTGCTTTAAAAAAGAAAATAAAAGTCTTTGAATGTAGCTTGAGACAGAAATAAATACCACATTTCTTCTAGGTTATTGTTAACATTGTATCTGAAACAATGGAGGACAGAATACAGTGCAGCAACATATTCAAGGTACTGAAGAAAATTATATTCAGCAAAAATTTCCTTCAAGAATAAAAATGAAATCAGAACATTTCAGATTTAAGAAAAAGAAGCTAAGAGTATCCATCATCAGAAGTCCTGTACTACAAGAAATACAAAGGACATTCTTCAGGCTGGAGGAGATAATATCAGAAGGAAACTTGGATCCTCAGGAAGGAATAAAGAACATTGGGAATAGCAAAGAGCTAGGTATTTAGAAAAACCTTTTTTTTCTTCAACCTTTAAGGATTCATAAAGCAAAATTATAACATTCTTTTTGAGGACTTACTCTATATGGAGATGCAATAAATAGGGCCATTATAGCATAAATTCCATGGACAGAGGAGCCTGGCAGGCTACAGTCCATGGGGCTGCAAGAGTCAGACACGACTTAGCGACTAAACCATAACATAAAGGAAAAGGCTAGTAAATGCAATTTCTATGGTCGCAAGTTTTCTACATTTCACATTAAATGATAAAGAATAACCTAAGAGGGCCTTAAAAAGTTAAGAATGGTAGTTTAATTCCTAGAGCAATTAGTTAAAGCATTTAATGCAAAGAAGTATAGCTAGTAGATTAAAGGGGAATTCTAAAATATATGCAATTGATCCAAAAGAAGGCATAAAAGGAGAAACAGAGGAACGAATGATAACAAGAACATAAAATGAATATCAAAATGGTAGACATAAATCCAACCATGTCAATATAAGCTTTTCAATGGTGAAAAGAGTCTTTTCAACAAAAGACACTAGAATAACAGGATTATACATATGAGGAAAAAATTGACCCTTAGCTCACATTGGACACAGTTATTAATTTTCAGTGGATCAGAGGTGTAAATACATAAGTAAAAATCATAATGCTTTAGGAAGAGAACCTAGGGAAAAGGTTTCAAGATTTGGGGAGGGATAATGTGTTCTTGGGGTACAAAAGCAATCACTACTCTGGAAAAATGATAAATTAGACTTCATCAAAACCAAAAACTTCTGCTCATCAAAAGACACTGTTAAGAAAAAGAATAGATAAGCCACAAATTAAAACAAACTGAGATTTATTTGGCAGAGGACTTTTTATAAAGGTGTAATCAGGATAGAGAGAAATCAAGAGAGATAATTCCAGACCAGAGTTGGTAACAGCAGAGGGCAGGCAACAGTTGCCAGAAACCAGAGAGAAGTGAATCATATAGAAAAGCTCACCTTGGGAGTAGCTGTGACCTTCAGAATGCAAAGCAGTGACCTTTGGTCAAGACAGCCAGACTGAGGCAATCCCATAGGAAGGAAGCAGGGGCATAAATAGCCCATATATCACTCTCCTCCATCTCGCCCCTTTCACCATGGTTCCCTTTGGACTGAATCCAACTGAAAGCCAAAGGCAGGAAAGCTATTTAATAGTCATATGGGACACTGTCAAGGCCCCACCCAAATCACCTGGGCATTTACATTCCAGTGTGATTTTTGTCAAAATCATATTTTAACATTTTTATTATATGATTACATAGGAACTGCCAACAAGACCATTCCAGAAGTCCCTATAGACACATGGTCAATCCCTGCCAACTCTCAGCTCCCCATCTCATTCAGCTCTCTCCTAGGATCCATCACCAGTGCAGGGATTCCAGAAAGCACACTGCCTGGCACAGCCCATTCATGGTGCCTAACAAGACTCCCTTCTGAGAAAGCTCAGAGAGACTTTCACACTTGCAGAGCTTACGAAACAATTGAAGATTTCCTTACCCCCTCATCACCATTCACCATGCTTTTTAACACCCCAACTTATTATCTGCCAGGGTGGAGTGGGCCAGGCAGATGTCTATGTTTGCCAGTGATGTTTGAGAGGGGTTCTGGAATTGTAACCAATTGACTGGACTAAAATTTGAATGTGAAATAGAGTAGAAGATAATTGGGTAACTGGTAGCATTTGGGGCAGAAAACAGCTAAATCACCAACATAGCTGAGCACCAGAATAAAATTAGATGCTAATTTCTGAGGAAGTTAAAAAATTAGATTCAAGCAAGTTTAACTGTTTCTTAAACCAATATTTACTTGTTCAGAAGACCTGCTGAGGCATTGTGTTTTATCCTAACAACCCTGAGGAGACCTCAACAGATCTCAGTTCTTTGCAGCCTTAAGATATCCCATTATATCTTTCAGTTAAGCAACAGGCATAAAAGAAAAAGGAAACATACTGCCTTACACAACTGGACAGTCTTGAAGTAGTCAAGTGAAGTTTGATCTAGCAGTTCAATGACACCACCAAGAACTTTTCTTATTGACTATCCCGTCAACCATCTACAGGGTTGGCTTGATTTTCAGGTTTCAAATAGAAGCTTTCCTCTCATGGTGGCAGTGATTTCAACCCTTACAGTTTTATAATTGGGTGCTTGGAGGAATAGTTAAGAAACTTCTGGTAGTTTCCACACAAATCATGGGATTTACTCCCCCTGAACCACCTCATGTAAATATTCCCATCCATGAACCAATCTCAAGGGCTAGGAACATTGAAAGAGCTAATTTGTCAATGTTCCACACCGGAAGTTAGAAGTGGCTTCAATTTTCATAGAGGTTCATGGCTTCCCAAAGACATTGGGGCCTATGAAGAATTGCATAGTGGGAAATGAATGCTTGGAAGTAACCCAGTATCTGCCTATGTCCACTTCCTAGCCTAAATGGCAACCCAAGGATATACCACTTCTATTGGTTTATTGAGCCCTAGCATTCCAAGCTGAGAAAGCCCTTTGGTTAAGCCTTGGTCCTCTACTAATGTGCAAGTATCCCTTGTAGGATAATATATTCAGACATAATCATAAATCATGGGCAGATGTAGATTTCAGGAAGCAAGAAAGCACTCGAAAGCATGAGAGCCTCGGATACCTAGAAAGGAGAAGAAACTACCAAAGGGGAAGTAGAGAAGAAGAGACTTAGGATGCTGATGACAAATTGTGTCTCATTTTAAACAGTGGATACTTTTTTAATGGTCAAAATTACTTCCCAATACCCACAATAACACTTCTCTCAACTGCACAGAGCAGGCTGAAAATGCCCATTTGTCATCTCTGGCCCAAGAATGGCTTTAGGACTTCACAGACCACTCCAGATATTTGAGTCATTTTTTATTAAACTCTGGTGGGTCATTCCAAAGAGGGAAGATGGGTTTGTCCCAGGATTTTTCTCTTTACTAAACTGAAATAAGCAAGATCCATAATCAGCCATTTTCTCCCTGCCTTCTAATAAAATACACAGACACATACATACTGTTAAAAGTATTCCATTCTTGCCTAAGTCAAAATCTGTACAGAAAAGATGCATCAGGCAATAATCCTAGAGGCTCCTCAATGTGCCAGCTCAGAATTATGAGCATTTTAATGAGATGTCAATGAGGCACATTTATCCCTACTTCATACTAACCTGCTTCCCATTATTCCTCTCCCACTCTGAAAGGCCTAAAAATAATCTTGATAAAAACAAGCTTATAGAACTCAAACCTGATAAGCTGATAAGCCAATAGGACATAAGACATAAACATCAATTTATTCCTTTATAATAAAAATTTAAAAATTAGTCCTATTGTATAGCACAGGGAACTATATTCATGTCCTGTGATAAGTCATAATGGAAAAGAATATGAAAAAATAAAAATACATGTGAAACTGATTCACTTTGCTGTACAGTAGAAATTAGCACAACATTGTAAATCATTTATACTCCAATAAAATAAACTGTAAACAATTTAAAAGTTAATGAGTTAATTTGAAAACAGAATAAGTAAAGACTACGCTTATAAAAACTAGGCAGTTTGAGTGCTGGCACATTATTTTTGACTTAAAAATTTTTAAATAAGGACACATTTAAAATAAGGACAGACTCCCTCATAATTTGTTTAAATGTATATGTGTTTCAACAAATTAAATATCCACTTTTGAAATAACAAACTTCAATTCATAGCTCCCACCATATATAAAAATTAACTCAAAATGGATCATATGTTTAATTGTAAAATGTAAAATAATAACATTTCTGGAAGAAAATATAGGATTTTTTTTGTGTGACCATTGGTTAGGCAAAATTCTTTTTGAGTATGATACCAAAAGCACAATTCATAAGAGAACAAAATGAACTTCACCAAAATTAAAATTTTCTACTCTTCAAAAGACATAGTTAAAGGAATAAACAAATAAGCCACAGACTGGAAGAAAATACTTGCAAATCATATATATATACAATCCCAAAGAAAGGCAATGCCAAAGAATGCTCAAACTACCGAACAATTGCACTCATCTCACACACTAGTAAAGTAATGCTCAAAATTCTCCAAGCCAGGCTTCAGCAATATGTGAACCGTGAACTTCCTGATGTTCAAGCTGGTTTTAGAAAAGGCAGAGGAACCAGAGATCAAACTGCCAACATCTGCTGGATCATGGAAAAAGCAAGAGAGTTCCAGAAAAACATCTATTTCTGCTTTATTGACTATGCCAAAGCCTTTGACTGTGTGGATCACAATAAACTGTGGAAAATTCTGAAAGAGATGGGAATACCAGACCACCTGATCTGCCTCTTGAGAAATTTGTATGCAGGTCAGGAAGCAACAGTTAGAACTGGACATGGAACAACAGACTGGTTCCAAATAGGAAAAAGAGTTAGTCAAGGCTGTATATTGTCATCCTGGTTATTTAACTTCTATGCAGAGTACATCATGAGAAATGCTGGACTGGAAGAAACACAAGCTGGAATCAAGATTGCCGGGAGAAATATCAATAACCTCAGATATGCAGATGACACCACCCTTATGGCAGGAAGTGAAGAGGATAAAAAGCCTCTTGATGCAAGTGAAAGAGGAGAGTGAAAAAGTTGGCTTAAAGCTCAACATTCAGAAAACGAAGATCATGGCATCTGGTCCCATCACTTCATGGCAAATAGATGGGGAAACAGTGGAAACAGTGTCAGACTTTATTTTTCTGGGCTCCAAAATCACTACAGATGGTGACTGCAGCCATGAAATTAAAAGATGCTTACTCCTTGGAAGGAAAGTTATAACCAACCTAGATAGCATATTCAAAAGCAGAGACATTACTTTGCCAACAAAGGTTCATCTAGTCAAGGCTATGTTTTTTCCTGTGGTCATGTATGGATGTGAGAGTTGGACTGTGAAGAAGGCTGAGCGCCGAAGAATTGATGCTTTTGAACTGTGGTGTTGGAGAAGACTCTTGAGAGTCCCTTGGACTGCAAGGAGATCCAACCAGTCCATTCTGAAGGAGATCAGCCCTGGGATTTCTTTGGAAGGAATGATGCTAAAGCTGAAACTCCAGTACTTTGGCCACCTCATGCGAAGAGTTGACTCATTGGAAAAGACTCTGATGCTGGGAGGGATTGGGGGCAGGAGGAGAAGGGGACGACAGAGGATGAGATGGCTGGATGGCATCACTGACTCGATGGACGTGTGTCTGAGTGAACTCCGGGAGTTGGTGATGGACAGGGAGGCCTGGCATGCTGTGATTCATGGGGTCGCAAGGAGTCAGACACGACTGAATGACTGATCTGATCTGATGTAGAACTTATATTCAGGATGCATAAAGAACTCTCAAAATACTGTAACACATTTTTCAAATGGGCAAAAGAAATGAACACCTGACCAAAGAAGATATGTGGATGGCAGATAAGCCATGAAAAGATACTCAACATCATTAGTCAATGCTCCTGCTAAGTCGCTTCAGTCGTGTCCAACACTGTGCGACCCCATAGATGGCAGCCCGCCAGGCTCCCCTGTCCCTGGGATTCTCCAGGCAAGAACACTGGAGTGGGTTACCATTTCCTTCTCCAATGCATGAAAGTGAAAAGTGAAAGGGGAGTCGCTCAGTCATGTCTGACTCTTAGGGACCCCATGGACTGCAGCCCACCAGGCTCCTCCGTACATGGGATTTTCCAGGCAAGAGTACTGGAGTGGGTGCCATTGCCTTCTCCGTCATTAGTCAATAGGAAAAGGCAAATTAAGACCACAATGATATACTACTTCACATCTATTAGAGTGGCTAAAATTAAAACTACTTACCATACCAAATATTGTGAAGGATGTAGAGAAATTAGAACATCACAGACTGCTAGTGGGAAGGTACAATAGTTCAAAATTTGGGAGAAAGTTTGGCAATTTCTTATAAAGTCAAATATACACCTACCATATATTATAATGGGCTTCCCTGGTAGCTCAGACAGTAAAGAATCTGCCTGAAATGCAGGAGACTCCGGTTTGATCCCTGGATCCGGAAGATCCCCTGGGGAAGGGAATGGCAACCCACTCCAGTATTCTTGCCTGGAGAATTCCATGGACAGACAAGGACAGTCCATGGGGTTGCAAAGAGTCAGACACAACCAAGCAATGAACATACATACATATATTATAATCATTCCATTCTTATTTATTTACCTAAGAGAAATAAAAGCATATGCCACACAAAGACTGTCCCACAAATGATTCATAGCAGCTTTATTTGTAATAACTAAAAATGGAAATGACACAAAGATCCATCAACAGATGATAAATAAACAAATGGTGATATACCAATAGACGAGAATGCTATTTGGCAATAAAAGGGCATGAACTATTAAGACATGAGGCACAAGAACAATTAAAATAATCATGCTGAGTGAAGAAAGCCAGGCCAAAAACAAGAGTATATAATGTATGAGACCATTTACATAAAATTATAGAAAATGTAAATTAGTATGGTGACAGAAATTGGATCAGTGGTTGCCTAGCGGTGAGGGTAGGGTAGGGAAGACAGAAGGAGGGGTTACAAGGGGCACAAAGAAGAAACTTCAGAGGTTATAACTTTATTCCCCATCTTGGTTGTGGTGAAAGGTATGCACATATTAAAACATCAAATTGTATACTTTAAATATGTGCAGTTTATTGTATATCAATTGTATCTCAGTAAATATATTAAATAAATAAATGAAATTTAAATGTTTGTTGAAAATATCCAGCCATGTTGTCATTTGACAATAGTTGCTGAACCCTGTGTGCAGTGAAGCTATAAAAATAGGCATGAGATGTAATGTCTATACTCCAAAGTCTTTCAAAGTTGATGGAGAGTTCTAATTTTGGACTGGGGGAGTGGAGTTGTTTGTGGGACATAATTACATAGATTTAGGATCGAGAAGTCTAGAGCCAGGGACAGAGCTGTGAGCTAAAGATAAAGATACTGGACCTACCATTTGTACAGAGCCAATGAAACAACTTACATGGAGGAGGTAATCTAGAAATATAGATTGACGAGTGAAACGACCGAAAAAGGACACTAGTAGTAAGAGGAAGATGCCCCAGTGTGAGACCAGAAAGAGACCAACCCGGAGCTTGGAGAGCAGCTTAGAGTGACAGCACAGGGAAGCAGTGCTCACTCCGTCATGTCTGACTCTTTGGGACCCCATGAACTGTAGTCAGCCAGGCTTCTCTGTCTGTGGAATAGTCCAGGCAAGAATACTGCAGTAGGTTGCCATTCCTTCTCCATGGGATCTTCTGGACTCGGATTGAACTTGCATCTCCTGCATCTCCTGAATTGGCAGGCAGATTCTTTATGTGTTCTCAAAAGGAGGACAGTGTCAGATCATTCAAGGAGGTTGGGGAAGATAGAGTGGCACTGTCAAATGAATTGGGCAAATTGGAAGTCTCTGGTGACCTTGGGAGGGAGATACTTGGCGTGTCATTGCAGAGGTGAATGCTCTAAGACACCAATGCTCTAATACTCTTGCCTTGTACTTTGGTTATTATAAAGCAGGCAGAAAAGAAGCAGTTGGGCAGTCATATCATCCCTTCTCAGGACGTTACAGCACACTGGAGCACTGAAAGAAAGACATCTGTGTGTCTAGACTACTAGCTTTCACTTCTCTACTTTGTCTTTCCCCAGATAAACATACTCATATGCCTAATTTGCAGTCATCACTTTATTATTCTTTTTCTCCTTCACTCAAGCCCCTAGGTCCCTTATTTCTTTCTATCTCCATCTCTCTCCTTCAAGCTGTTAGAAAGAGTGGTCCACATCCATCATTTCCATTTCCTCAGACTCCTTCCACCACTCACCATCTTCAGACATCCAGAAATTTGGTCCTGATATGATGGGGAGCAGGGAAAAGATTGTACTGTCAGACCAGGAGTAGCCTAGAGAGTTTGGTCACCAGGCTGTGAGATGCTAAACATAATTTGAGTTTCCAGACAAAAACTACACTGAAATGTCTGAAGTCTTCACAACCAATGCAGTTTACTCTTCAGTATAATGACCTACCTGTTCCCTTGTACTGAGACAGGACACGTCTCTGCTCACAGCTGCAAGCACTTGACTGCCACGGGTAGACCATCTGTTCTTCCGCTTGTGGCTTTTGGCAAAAGGGGATGTCTGGTGGAAGCTTTTCAGATTTGGATTTAAGTAGCTCCCCAGTGGCTAAGACCGTAAAGAATCTGCCTGCAATGCAGGAGACCTGGGTTTGATTCCTATGTCAGGAAGACCCCGTGGTGAAGGGCATGCTACCCACTCCAGTATTCTTGCCTGAAGAATTCTGTGGACAGAGGAGCCTGATGGGCTACTGTCTATGGGGTAGCAAAGAGTTGCACTCAAGTGAACAATTAATACACACACAACTCTCTTTCAGAGAAGTAGACTTTGAGTAGGGTTGTTAGTTTGGCTTTTGTCTTATGTCCTAGTCCTAGTCCTAGTCCTAGTAACTGTCTTTCCTCCTTCTTCCTCATCCTGTACTAGAATTCTTGGAATGAAATCCCCACTCTCTTCCTGTTCCTTAGTATCTAGCTTGTAAGTTGGCTATATCAGACAAGAATTTCGATTGGTACAGAAATACATCTGGTCTGGGGTGAGCAGATCCTCACTGTACTTGTACTGCATCATCTTCCTCCCCTCTTCTCCTTGTCCGATTAGTCATCTTCTCTGTGATAAGCCCCTGGATCCAAGTCTTTCATTCACAGTTTGGCAACCAGATTGCTGCCTTCCAAAATGTCTCCTCTTTGTAGCTTTCTTGGTTCGGGGTCATTTCTGGCTATAAGTCATCAGTCATAGGCTTCATCTTAGAAACTCTGTTTTCTTGACTTTATCCTTCACCTGCCCGGTCAGATGCTCGTTCTCATCAATAGCATCTCCAGGTTCTATCTTGAGACTACTGATAAACAAGTTTGTTCATTTCCAGGGATTTGATGGAAGAGGCTTATGGTGGCTTAATAGAGCCAACTGTTAAGTACAAAAATATATTAAAATAAATATAAATAAATAATGTTGTCAAACTGTTGGTAGCTTGAAATTGGCCATGGTAGAAGTATTTATAACATGGAAATTGGTAAATGCTACCAACTGGGGCCATTTTTTCCCCTTAAAGGTGGTATACTATCACACCATTGCTTGTTTCTCCTCCATAATTGCCCCCTGCATAGCTGCACATGTACACACACACACACACAGGCACTCACTCAGTGGACAGCTCTAATGCCAGATCCTCATCTCTTCAGTCTACCTTAGCCTCCAGCTGCAGAGAACACTTTCACACTCACCCAAAACCAGTGACTTTTTTTTTTCCTAGTTTAAAACATTCACTTTAAACATTTAGTAATGGAATATATATATTTAAAATACATTCTGGACCTTAACTGCTGCTGCTGCTGCTAAATCGCTTCAGTCATATCCAACTCTGTGAGACCCCGTAGACGGCAGCCCAGCAGGCTCCCCCATCCCTGGGATTCTCCAGGCAAGAACACTGGAGTGGGTTGCCATTTCCTTCTCCAATGCATGAAAGCGAAAACTGAAAGGGAAGTCGCTCAGTCGTGTCCAACTCTTAGCGACCCCATGGACTGTAGCCCACCAGGGTCCTCCCTCCTTGGGATTTTCCAGGCAAGAGTACTGGAGTGGGGTGCCATTGTCTTTTCTTGACCTTAACTAGACCTATCCAAAACTACTGACCACACTATTTGAGAAATACTAATGTAGCTAAAGCTGAAGCTCCAATACTTTGGCCACCTGATGGGAAGACCCAACTCATTGGAAAAGACCCTGATTCTGGGAAAGACTGAAGGCAAAAGGAGAAGAGAGCTGCAGAGGATGAGATGGTTAGATAGCATCACCAACTCAATGGACACGAATTTGAGCAAACCCCAGGAGATAGACGAAGATAGGGAAGCCTGGCGTGCTACAGAACAACATCAACAGTGTAGTGCATCTGTGTCTTCAGAGTGTACTTAATCACATGGAGGAATCATTCTTGGGGGAGGGGGGAACCTACTTACTATGATGTCTCAGTAGAAGGAACTCATATATCAGTACCATAGATGATTCATCACAGGATATTAACTTCTGTGAACTTCAGAGTGGAAGGAAGACCAGCTAATTATTACAGGTATTTCAGAAACCTTGGTGCAAGCCATGCAGTGATAAAACTGCATGAGCCAACCAAAACATCAAGTTGTTTGCTTCTGACAAGATTTTTATGAGATCATGCTGTTACTTCATATTGATCTGGAGCTCTGTCACATACTTCTTTGATTAACAGCAATGAAAAATAAATTATTATTTATCACTGAAGTGCTTTAGTAAATAAAATCATTCAAAACATGAAAGGTAAAAACAAAAAGGACATTAAATGGCTGGGGACCACTAGACTGAATTTTTAAAGAGCACGCCACATTTTTATTTTTAAAAATCTAATGTTTAGTTGCTATAAACATGTAGAGGTTGCTAGTCAAGTGACTAGAAACACAGGCTCTGGAGACAGATGGGCTGGATTTACTCTGGAGTTTTGTTACTTACTATCTCTATGATTTGGGGGCAAGTTACTTAATTTCTCTGTGTCTCATTTTTCTCACCTGTAAAATGGAAATAAAAGCACCTACTTCACACGATTATTGTGAAACCAAAATGAAATAGCACATGAGATGCTTAGAATAACAAATCAGAATTTTAAATATTTGCTCTCAAGTTCATTAATAACACTTTCTGGAGTGCTTACAGTGTGCTTGGAGCTTACTACATGCTTGATATTCAATCTCTTACTACTCTCTGAGGTAAAAATTAAGCCCATTTTATGAGTAAGGAAACAGACTCTCAGTGAAAACATGTAACTTTTCCACGGTCTTGTGGCTAGTAAGTGAAAGAGCTTGGCTACCTATATTTTAGTTTTCATTTAAGTGATAGAAAGATGCAAAACTGAAGCTTGTATTGGAATCCAAGCCACCCTGATATTTAGTATTCTATCAGGAAATGGCAACCCACTCCAGTGTTCTTGCCTGGAGAATCCCAGGGACGGGGAAGCCTGGTGGGCTGCCATCTATGGGGTCGCACAGAGTCGGAAACAACTGAAGTGACTTAGCAGCAGCCCCAGGAAATGCTTCCTTCATAGTCAACCCAACCCTTGCTTGCTGTGGCATAAGCTATTCTTGTTCTGCCTTCAGCAGAGACAGAAAAACTCATCAACATCCCTGTGTTTCCACTTGAAGACTGTTACAAAGTTGCCCTTCTGACTTGGTATTCTCTTGGTTTTAAAAACCCACAACTCCCATAGGCCTTCCTCATGAACTCTATTTACTAACCATTGAATAATTTCTACAGCAGCATTTCTGCTTTATCTAACTGTAATTTTTAAGTTAGACTTTAAAGTTCATTATGAATGTAAGCCAGGTGCACTATCCTTTGGCTGAACTTGCTTTGCTTTTGAAGCAACTATATGTAAGGACTCCTGTTTGGGACTTCCTTATTCCACCACCCCATCTAGAAGGTTCTGTCCACAATGGGCCTCAATATACTTAGTAAGGATTTTTAAGTTTTTCAAGGTTTCATGTCACTTTGTTTCACAGGGCTGAGTCTGGAGGTACTTATATTTAGTTGTGCGATCAGGAAAACAAATGGCAGTGTGGACTGGCCCTCTTTACAAGACAGATGTTGCTCTTCATTCAGTTACCTTGTCTGAGTCAGGTACTGTGCTAGACCCAGGAACAAAAGACACGGTCCCTCCTCGCAGCCAGTGTTTATCTCTCACCAGGGAGATAAATGCCCAATTACCTAATTATTACATTAGAGAAATGCCCTGGAATCAATAGGAACCCTGGAAAAGGGGCAGGAAGACTGCTTGGAACACAGAGGTAGGGGGGTCTGATTAAAAAAAAAAATCCTGGGTAACTAGTCAGACAGCCAGGTTCTGACCCCACTTTTACTGTTAACTTCATTATGCCATCAATTGTGGTTGAATTGTCCCTGCTGTCGTGCCCTACAAAAATTTTAAAAAAAGAGAGAAAGAAAAAAAGAAAAAAGATATGATGGGGTCCTAACCCCCAGTACCTGAGAATGTCATCTCATTTGGAGGTGGGGTCTTTAATATGAAGTCATTGTGCATGCTAAGTAGCTTCAGTCGTGCCCGACTCTGTAACCCTGTGGACTGTACCCTGCCAGGCTTTTCTGTCCATTGTCTAGGCAAGAATACTGGAGTGGGTTCCCAGGCCCTCCTCCAGAGGATCTTCCCAACCCAGGGATCGAACCCACATCTCTTATGTCTCCTGTGTTACAGGCAGATACTTTACTGCTGAGCCACCATGGAAGCCCATGAAGTCATTGGGGTGAGCCCTAAACCAATATGGTTGGTGTCTTTATAAAAAGGGGAAATTTGTACATGAAGACCGATGCACATAGATAGGACATGATGTGAAGAGACACAGGGAAAAGTCAGCCATCTATAAGCCAAGCAGAAAAGCCCGAAACAGATCCTTCCCTCACAGCCCTTGGAGAAATCAAGGCTGTTAACACCAGGCTTTCAGACTTTCAGCCTCCAAAACTCTGAGACAATAAATTCCTGTGAAAAGCTGCCCACCCCGTCTCTGTTGCTTTCTTATGGCAATCCTAGCAAACTAAAACATCATTTCCCTATCACCACCATATGCCATGTTTCAGGTTCCACCCCAGGCAAGGCCAGTCCCACGGGCGGGAAGGGTAAAGGCACGCAGAGTACAACCAACCAGAAAAATGCCCAAATCTGCCTTTGGATCATTCCTATGGTGGGCTTTTGTTTATAAGGTAAAAAGTAACAGTCAGTAATACGGGGACTTTTGGAGTACAAGCTATACCCAAGAGATAAAACTTTCTGTTAAGTAACACATCAACATGGCTTTACTTAAATGGTCAATAAACATACATGAAGTTCCATCTCACTAGAATCAGACTTGTGACAAAACTACTCTTGGTCAACAGAAATTGCTAATACACATCAGAGAACGAATGAAAGGCCTCCTGAATGAGTGACAACCTATACATCTCTAACACACACTGGGGCCATGTCTTCCTGTTGGCACAACTAAGGTTGAATGAACCTTGAATTACCTTCCTAGAATACACAGTGACATGGAAACTTTAAAGCCAAATAAATAAAGAAATAAGAAACCTTTCTATTAGGTATATATTCATTTCAGCTTCTGAGAAGATTTTTAACCTAAACAAAATCTGGAGCAATGAAAATATAACATAATATTTAGCGCCTGTATAGACTAAGAAAGTTCAGCCAAGGGACATTACTTGGTTTTTGTGTTTCCAACATGTTTTGCCCTTAGGCCAGCAAGGTTATCCTTTCTCTTCTCACCCTAAGTGTTCCTCTTTCCTGGAAAATTTCCAAGCAGAACCCTGGTTCCAGGTCGTAACAACTCGGTCTGCTGCCACTGGAACTCCAAGGGAGTGACTCATGCCTGTGGATTTGCCTCAGCAAGTCTACAGCAAGTCTTTGTTCTTATGCCCGTCCACCCCTCAACCTCTCAGCGTTGGCCAGGCTCCACAACCGGCTTCTTTTTCAGTCTCTCTTGACTTCGGTCCTTTCGCTTTTTAAAGACATTGTAATTATAAAAATGATATACAAAGGGAAAAAGAGAAGTGTACAAAGTTAAAAATGTTTTAATATAAGGGTTACCAAAGTCAACAGGGTGCATATTCTTCAAGATAAGTAGACTTCCACCCTCTTTCCCCTTTTTTTAGAGCACATATTGTACATATTGTTCTGATTCGCTCTTATCACTCAAAAATATGTCATGAACACTATTCTGTGTCAACACATGCATAGTTCCCTGATTTTTAAAGTTATTTATTATTCCACAGCGTATATACATTCAATTTTTCTAACCATTCCTTTATTCATAAGTGTTGAAGTGCAGTCTGATTTTTTTTCTCTTACAAATAACGCTGTAACAGACATACATGTAAGTACACTCTTGCACACATAAGTATTTCTGTAGGATAGCTTACTTGTAGTGGAAATGCATGGCCAAAGTATATATGCATTTTTAACATTTACAGATACTGCAAACTGCTTTCCAGAAATGTTCATCCTATATCATCAATTCATACTACAGTCGGTTGAATATGAAAGCTGTATTTTTAATGTGCACTCACAAACATCTTATATTAAAACATTTCCTTGCCAATGTAATAAGTAAAAAATGCTCTTGTAATTTACACTCTGATCGTTGATGAGGCTGAATATGTTTCCATATGTTCATTAGCACATATTCCTCCTTCTGAAAAATTACTTCTTCATGTCCTGTGTTTGTTTTATTTTGCTGCTTCTCCTTTTTGTATTGATTTCTAGAAGCAATTTGGTATTTTGCATATTAATCTTTCCTATTGTGAATATATGTTGCATTTATTTTTTCCCCTTTAAGTAATATTGTTCATGGTACCTGTCACTGTATAAAAATGCTTGGGTTGTTTATTCTGTAGTCAAATCTGTTTAATTTTTTTCTGTTACAGTTTCTGGGGTTTTATATCATGATAAAAACTATTTCTAACTAGTTTTACAAAGATAACCAGTGTTGTTAAAGAATTTGCTACATTTTCTTTTAGTCTTTTACAGTTTTCTCTGTTTATTAATCCATCCAGAATTTTTTCTGCAATCTGGGATAAGATAGCATATTAATTATGCTTAACTCATCAGAAGTTTGCTTTTTTAACTCAGATAACATTTCAATGTGTGTGTTCAGCAAGTAAATACCATAGAGGAACTCAGAGACTCAGGATCCCTCCATCCTGTGTTTCTACCCTCCACCCTGTGTTTCTACCCTCCACCCTATGTTTCTACCCTCCACCCTGTGTTTCTACCCTCCACTAGGTAAGAAGTCAGCAAATAATCACCCCGAGGAAATGTGGACCCACTGCCTGTTTTTTTAAATAAAGTTTTATTGGAACACAACCATGTCCATTTGTTTACATAATGCTTATGACTATTTTCCTGTAAAACAGCAGATAGTTATGACAGAGAACTCATGACCCACAAAGCCTAAAATATTTACCATATGGCCCTTTATAGAAAAAGTTTGCTGACTCCTGCTCTAGAATCCTTAGTTTCCATGTGGCAGATGGAGATGAGAGATCATGCAGGTTTTCCACAGTGGAGACTGGAGGTGGAGCACAAAACTTTCATCTACATTACACTCGGCAGAATTCAGTCCTATGGCCTCACTTCACTACACAGGAGGCTGAAAAATGTGAATTAGCTGTGCACCTGGGAGGAAAGAGTTGTAGAATTATTAGCCATTCTCTGCTTTGATGTGCCCTGCAATTATTTATATCTTTTTTCCTCCCTACTTTTAATCAGAATGGTCTAGATTATACTGCAGAGACAAACAACCCCTAGATTTCAGTGACTTTATTTCTCACTTATGCTCAGGTCCAGTAAGGGATGGTAGGAAGGTATGGCATTCCTCATGGTCATCATTCACCGCAGTCCAACAGAGCAGCCACCACAAGCACCTTGCTGGCTAGGTGCTACAGGGAAAAGCAGAACAGGGTCATACCTGCACTAGCTCTTAAGTTCTGCCCAGAACCGATACTCATCACTTCCATCTACTTTTCACTGGCTGAAGCGAGTCCCAGAGCTACTCTGTACATTAGCAGGCTTTTGTTATTGTTCAGTTGCTAAGTCGTGTCCAGCTCTTGGCAACCCCATGAAGCCAGGCTTCCCTGTCCTCCAGTATGTCCCAGGGTTTGCTCAAATTCATGTCCACTGAGTCAGTGATGCTATCTAACCATCTCATCATCTGCCACCCCTTTTTCCTTTTTCCTTCAATCTTACCCCGTATCAGGGTCTTTTCCAATGAGTCAGCTGTTGGCATCAGGTGGCTAAAGTATGGGAGCTTCAGCTTCAGCAACAGTCCTTCCAATAAATTTTCAGGGTCGATTTACTTTAGAATTGACTGGTTTGATCTCTTTGCAGTCCAAAGGATTCTTTAGTAGGCTGCAGACAGGCAAATCCTCCCATATGCTTTGAAGGAGGTAGAGCTGGAATATTTGTAAACAGTTCTAATGAACACCACACTCACACACACAGAGTGCATTTATCTCCTCCCCCAAGGAGATCTGCCAGATACCACCCAGTCCCTGCACCTAGTCAAAGTCAAGGCTCTCTAGATAAAAGGCTTTCCAGCAGGTCTGAAGAGCACTCTGGAGCCCAGTGCTCAGTGGTCTGGAGCCAGGCAACTAAAGTCACTCTCTGTCCTCACACTTATTTGGATGCCCAAATCCTAAGGACAGCTGACCACGCCCTGAAACAGGCTTCTGGGATCTGAGTGGTGTCCATGTCTGTATGGCCATGCCTAGAGAATCAGGACAATCTAGAAGCTGGAAAATAAGAACTATGGCATTTTGCTGAAATCTTGCAAGGAAAAGGTCAGCCTCCTTGCAGGATACGTATTGTTCCCCCATGTTTATAATTAAGTACATCAGATAAAGGGGGTAAGTGACTATATGGAGGGAAGCAGTAGATACAGATGAAAAATACCTGTGTGAAAATAGTATACAAACTACTATACTTTGTTCATCTTTCAGAAAATGTTTACTCTTACGATTCTGTTTGCTTAAGGAAAGACTTTCACTTTTCTATTTAGCTTAGAAAATAGTAAAATGGGATTCATGGATTATAATCACAGAATCATTTTGAATAAGTCATAATAGCTTTAAACATATTACCTTCTGATTAAACTTTCAAATAATGTAATTTTGCAAGTAAATTCTCAATATCTGGTGCCAACACCAATACATATCTTTTTCATATTCTACTTCTTTGAATATTTCTATCTCCATGAAATTATAGGAATGTTAACTCATGTTTTAAAAATCATTTACGCTTTTTTTTTAAATTTTATTTTATTTTTAAACTTTACATAACTGTATTAGTTTTGCCAAATATCAAAATGAATCCGCCACAGGTAACTCATCACAATACTGCTTTGTTAGTTATTTGATGTCCAAGAAATTTTTACATATTTTTCAATACTCAATTTGAGTGCTTATTGAGTAAACCCTCCCTCTCAGAAACAGAAGTTTTCACTTTTCTTTCCCCTAGAGTAAATTAATCTGAGCACCAAAAGGTTGAAGTTTTATTTGAAACTCACTGTGTGTAAACTTTTAAATATTTATTATTTATCTACTTTGGCTGTGTTGTGGCTTGCAGGATCACCGTTACAGCACATGGACTTCTTAGTTACAGCATGCATGCAGGATCTAGTTCCCTGACCAGGGATCGAACCAGGGACCCCTGTACTGGGGGCATGGAGTCTTACCACTGGACCACGAGGGAAGTCCTTGTATAAACTTTTAAAAGTCTGACTTCTTTTGCTAGGTCCCTTAAGTGACTAATGAAAGTTGTAATTATTTTCTTTTACTTTATAATTGTCTCTTGATGGACTAGGCCTCCATTCCCAGTAGAGAATCAGCTTTAGTCTAATTTGTGTTACAGTGGCTACTACTATACACCCATTCTCCATTTATTTAATTTTCATCAAATTCAATGCTTTAATATTTTCACCTTCCATACACATACCAGTTACCTACTTTGCCTTGAAAAAAATCCCATGGACAGAGAAGCCTGGTGGGCTATAGTCCATTGGGTCGCAAAGAGTCAAACTCCACTAAATGGCTAAGCAAGCGTGACTACCTACTTACTGAGAAATAGCCCTTAAAGGTAAAAGGCCACGTACAGGCCTCTGAAAACCCTTTCTTCCCTCTTGTCATATCCAGGTCATGAAGGCTTTCTTCTCTCAGACTTTTAAACAAATTGGCTTTGGAGTCCCAGGAGGTAATGAAGTAGAAGAATGGAATGAAAGGACTGAGTTCAATGTTATTTCCAAAGCCCTTCCTAGGAAAACAATAATTTATTACTCATTTTGGAATTCTGAGGAGAAACTCCTCAAAACTTAAGTGAATTATTTTGCCAGAGGACCTAAAAAATGCATCAAATTCCAAGTCAAATTGTTCCAAGTTACCTTTCCATCTAAATTCGATAAGCAGTATGAAGTTTATCCTTTATATTTGCATATAATACGACTTCTAAAAGCAAACTTTCTTTTCAGTAGCATCGGTGGGGCCAGACTGTGTAGGTTCAAATCCTCCCTCTACCATTTCTCCTCTCCTTGACTCAGTTTATCTATTAAAAAAAAGTTCAAAAATACTACCTATCTGACTGGACTGTTTAAAGGAGTAATTGAGTTAATACTTACAAAGCTTTTACAATTTTTTTTTTTTTATATTATATGATCCCATACTCCCATCCAGGAAAGCAAGAACCACCACAAGTTGCGTGAGAATTTAAGTTTCTCCACTTTCGGCTCCTTTATTCCTTATTAGAATAGTGCTTTGTCAACATGAGCACACTACGTTAGCAGATTTGAGCTTTGCCAGAAAGGTGTTTGTATCTAATTTCAAATTATGAATTCCTGAACATTGAATGATGTACCATGCTGCTAAACACTCAGGGGCCCCTTCGAGTGTTGGGCCTGAGAGTCGTAACTCTGGCCTGCGTATGTCTAAGTTTTGACAGCCAAGGAGCCGCTGAGAAAGTTATTGGTATTGAGAAAAAGGGAGGCTAAGTCACCCTGAAGAAAAAAACAAAAAACAAAAAAACACTGAATTGGAGAGCTGCCTGCATTTCACTCTGCTGCCTCTGGAAGAGGTGTGTTATCTAAAGTGCTTCCATCATGAATAATGATGGAGAAACTGCCTTTACTCTCCGACTACTGTACTTTCAGGCAGAAATCCATGGGCTGGTGCCCACGGCATCTATCTGGAACTTGGTTATCACACACGTTTAGAGCAACCAGTACTCAGCGTGAAAGGCAGCGAAAGGGAGGGGCCGGGACACTTCGGGTGAGCAGCGTTTCTAAGGTCAGACCCAACCCAACCCCCCCTACTTTTTCCGTGGCTGGTTCTTCTGGTCATTTCGGAAATCGGCTACCCTTGTTTACATGTTGAGCTTGGCTCAGTACTAGAAAGCCTTAGTGCTTTCTAAAAAAGAGAAATCTCTTGCGTTTATAGACAGTGCTGGGGGAGCAAAGTTCCTTCTCCTGGGCAGGGGAGGGTGCCTCTCCTGCAACACGTGCCGGTGGTGGCAACAGCTCTGAATCGCACAGAGGCAGCTTAAGTGAGGGAGAGGTTCGGGGGAAGGCGAGGAGGGTGGTGTGGGGCAAGCAAGCAAAGTGCGGAAGCTGTACGGGGATTCTTCTAGAAAGTGGGGTGGGAAAGGAGCTAGGGAGGGCGTGTGGAGGGAAGGGATCTGTGTCAGAACGTGCGTGTGAGCGGATACAAAACCCGAGAGAGGCGTGAGCAGCGCTGTGTGCGAGCGGGAGCGAGGGGCGCCGGCTCTGGGTGTGTGCGCCTGGGTGAGTGACACCGAGGGGCGGGCTGGCCGGCTGGCCGGCGGGCGGGAGCAGCCTGCGAGGGGCGGGAGTGTCCCTGCGTGGAGCGGGCCGACCCGGAGTTGTGTCAGTGAAGGAATCTAGCCCCGGGGCCGAGCCGGCTGCGCCCTCCGCCGCGAGCGCCGGCAGCGCGGGGCTAGCTCCGGACGGCGCGCGGCCCAGGCAGAGGCTCCTGCTCCGCCCGCCCTCCGCACCGCAGGGGCCGCCACCGCAGCCGCGCCTCCCCCCGCCGGCAGCCGCGCCCCCGATACCCGTCCCCGGTCTGGGACGGAGAGGCCGGCGCTCGGCACAGAGGTAAGCCCGGGATCTCCGGCCGCCACCGCCTCCCGGGACCCACTCCCTGCCCGCCCGCCGGGCTCGGGCCGGGACGCGGCGGGGCCTGCGCAGCCGGGACGGTGGCTGAGCCCGGGCCGCGAGATCCGCAGCCTGAGTCGCCCAGCCCCCGCCGCCTCCCGGGGCGCTGGGTGTGGCCCCCGCTCGGCGCCGACGCGGGCTGGCCGCGCGGACCGGACGCGGAGGTCGCCGTCCTGCCTTTCTCCGGCCGGCACTGGCGAGCGAGCCGGCGGGCGGGAGGAGGCGCCGGGTGCGGCGCACATTCGCGCGCCCAGGGCGAGCGTGTGGTGGCGGCGCTCCGACGTGGACCCGCCCGCCCCGGATCTGAATCGGCCGCGGTCTCTCGCCTGCCCTCCCCTACGCGAGCGCCCCCTTCCATCCGCCGGGCGGACGGAGACCGATCCCCTCCTGCCGCCGCACTCCTGCTCCGAGCCTCCTCTGCCGGCAGCATCACGCCCTCGATCGCTGTCCGGCCCGGGGGCAGCCGGTCCAAGGAAACCCGCGCCCCTCGGTGCTCGGTGGGAGCCGGATGCGGCGGCTCCCGGAGCGGGTAAACTCGCCGTGGTGGTCCTCAGGGTGACGGGAGGCGATGCCTGGAGACTTGGCCGCGGGAGTAAGCGTTCGCATCGCCGCGACTGGGCGGGCGGACCCGGAGTCGGCCGACGTTGGCCAGAGCTCGAGACAGCCGTGGTTCCGGAGATGCGAGAGGGTCTTCCCGCTCTATGCCCACTCTCTACTTTTCCGTGCCTCGGAAGATCGGTCCCGCTCGCTCGCACTGTTTGGTGATTAATACTTATTGCAGACGTGGGAGATGAAGGGTTGAGACTTTTACCTGGACAGGGATGCGACTGAAACCTCCTATCTTGTCAACTTCAGGTTTCCACCTCTTAGGAGGTTGGTGTGTGTGTTTGTGAACTTCCTGAGCTTTTGATTCCCAGTAGTCCGGGTTTTAGCAAATGCCAAGATTTTGGAGCCCTGACATTTTAAAGATTCTTTCTGTGCAGCATTTTCCTTTGAGTGAGCTACAAAATCTGTAGCTTGAGAACTAGGGAAAAACCTTGAACTTCAAACACAGCCTCTTTCATGAAATGTTATGTGCAATATTTTTTACTTGCTTATTTAATTTTTAAAAAAATGTTACATTAAAAACTTTTACCAATCCTCTCGCACATCAGAAAAAAATGACTCAAATTTTAGAACCTATGCAGAAGAAGAGCTTTATGCTAGTATTTGAAAGAGTAAGGTCGTGTGACCTTTATGACTGGTTTAGTTTGTCCTAAAGGAACGATTCATTGCCGTATCTGATTGATTTTGTTTTCTAGAGATTAAGCAGATGTGTAATATGGCAGAGAGAAGAGACAGGAAGTCAGAATTGCTTCATTCTGAAAAAAGAAAAAATATTATCCAAGTAACAAATCCATTTACTTTGAAAGATAACTCTGAAATGAAGTCTCCAGTCGCTTTTTTGTATAAAGTATTTGATTGGCCTTTATAAAATTATATCAACTAAAATGCAGTGTGTTGTATAGATGGGGCAGGTTTTTTATCAAGTAATTGTAGTATTAAAAAAAAATACCTGTGTATGAAAATATTTGTTGGATCTCTAGGGGAGATCAACTAGGGGAAAATCAACTTTGGGAATGATTTTCTATTTGGACAAGGCAAATGCTGCTGCAGTCTCTAGAGTTTTGGATTAAACTCAAGCTTTGTTAAAACCTATTTTATGGAGCAGCAGAACAAAAAATATGTCCAATTCTTTATCTGTGTGTGGCTTTAAACACATACGCGCACACACACACACACATTTACACACTTACACAACTAGCTCCAAAGGATAATTTGCATAAAAATACAATCACTTGAATGCAGAGAATATCTAAGAGGATGGTTAGAAAAAAAAAAACCGAAACTCAACATCAGGG
Source organism: Bubalus bubalis (assembly GCF_019923935.1). Classification (NCBI taxonomy): domain Eukaryota; kingdom Metazoa; phylum Chordata; class Mammalia; order Artiodactyla; family Bovidae; genus Bubalus; species Bubalus bubalis. The sequence goes on from NC_059158.1 coordinate 140,974,238, forward strand.
AAAGGAGTATATTAATTGGCAATTTTCTTTCTTTAATCCTTGCCTGTGAAAATATTAAATAATTTTCTAGGAATCACTTTAAAGTACTTACTAAGGCAAAATGATCAAGACTCCTTTTGTATTCATTTTGTTTTAGGGAGCCCCCTAATGAAAGTCTCCAACTGACTGTTGCTGTGCTTGCCTGATTTTCAAGTGGCCTTTGTGGGGATAGATTTCTGTGGGCTTGTGAGGCTGCTCAGCCAGTCTCTGTAACGATCAGGAAAAGAAAATGCTTAGGCAACACCATTGCAGTTTTTGATACTCTGCCAATAGGAAGCATCTCAAAGACCTACTTTGCCATGCAGATGGAAATACTTTCCATCAGAAGTCAAGCTTTAGAAATGTTTGATTTTTGGTTCTAAGTTTTATCGGTTTCTCTGTCTCTGATGATAGAATTGTGCTGTTATCAATGAATACTCATTTATGGCTTTTGTGTTGAAGGCACTTAGGTGATCTTCAACCTGTTACCTGTGTTATCTTTACACAGCTTTAATCAGCATCTTATGAGGCAGGACAAAAACTTTGGGTTACTGTTTGATGGATAAGTGGAAGAAGTTGAGATTGCTCATGGTATGATCTAAACGGCAACCATGTGTCTCCCCATGTGATGACAGAGTGGAGTGGGTTTTGTGTGACATGGAGACTGCCTGCTCACTGCTCCCTTGTGCTTCTTCACTAGTCATTTTCTGTAGACCCTTCACTGTTATTTAAAGGTGATAATTGAATCAGATGGCTGTTTCAGTGTTTGTACCCAGAACAGTTGCTTTCACAAGCATGACACAGGACACGACGGCAGCTGCATAATATGGGCAGATTTAAGTGATGGAGTCTGTTTATTGATCTCTGAATGATTGTGCATAATTCAGCCAATCAATTCATTCCATCACTGTTCTGTCTTAGTGTGTAATCACACAATTAAAATGTGATTTTCATGATACAAACAGTTAAAAAACACCAGTACACATAATTATAGAACAAAAACAAACCTTTCTTTTTTTTCTTCCTTTTTTTTTTTTTTGAAGTAGTCTGCTGTGAAGGTGTTATTTCCTTGACACATCAAAATGGCTAATTTGAAGTTGTGACGCTTGTTATGTAAATAGGCCATATGTTGAATTTCTACAGAAGTTTATTCATTCAATGTTGTGATAATGGATAGGATCCCCTAAGTACCATAGCTAAGAAAAATAGCCTGTGAAGATGCATTTCTACTGTGTATATCATTCCCATTATTTTTGTTTAACAGCTAGTGTTTTTATTTTCTAATAAAAATATTCTTAAATGTGATGTTGTCATCTATCCTTATATGTACCAATTATTGTAGTCCTGATGTGACTTAGCAGCAGCAGCATTGTAGTCCTGACTCAAACTTTCTTCTCATTTATGCACTTGTTTAATAGTTTTCATGATTGATGTTCTGTAGTTAGGGCAGAAGCTACATGCCTGATCAATTTTTTATATTTTTCTGCTAAACCTCTTCCTTTCACCATGAAAAGACTTTCCTTTTCTTTCTACTGTTAGCGTTCGCTTCATCACTCAGACTCAGACCTAGGAACCATCCTGACTTCTCTCTCATTCATTCCATTAAGTAAAGAGAAAGTGAAAGTCGCTCAGTCGTGTCCAACTCTTTTCGACCCCATGGACTATAGAGTCCATGGGATTCTCAGGCCAGAATACTGGAATGGGTAGCCGTTCATTTCTCCAGAGGATCTTCCCAACCCAGGGATCCAACCCAGGTCTCCCACATTGCAGGCAGATTCTTTACCAACTGAGCCACCAGGGAAGCCAAAGTGGACACCAAATCTTGTCAACTTTTCCTTTGTAAGAGTTTCTCCGAACCAGCCCCGACATTCCTCACTGCCTCCCCCAATAGCCGAGACCCTCGGCCATCACTATTCTAGGGTGATTATAGTCAGCTACATCCTGTATCTCAGTAATTGAGTTCTCCCAATGCAAAGCATTTCATCTTATCAATGTTCCTAAAACTCTGCTGTTTAGAATTCTTATCCAAGGATTGTCTCACGAGAAGACTGAATTGAATTTAGGTTTGTCTGATTCCAAAGTTCGTACTCTTTTCACTAGTTCAAATATTTATTATGCCCTCTACCCACCACATTTGGTCCAACCTCTCAACCTGGTTTTAATGTACCTGCTGCTGCTGCTAAGTCGCGTCAGTCTTGTACGACTCTGTGCGACCCCATAGATGGCAGCCCAACAGACTCCTCTGTCCCTGGGATTCTCCAGGCAAGAATACTGGAGTGGGTTGCCATTTCCTCCTCCAATGCATGAAAGTGAAAAGTGAAAGTGAAGTCCCCCAGTCGTGTCTGACTCTTAGCGACCCCATAGACTGTAGCCTACCAAGCTCCTCTGTCCATGGGATTCTCCCGGCAAGAGTACTGGAGTGGGTTGCCATTGCCTTCTCCATTAATGTACCTGACTCTTGCTCAAATTTTACTTACCAACTTTATTTCCTACTTTTCTAACATGAAGCTTCTATTCCTACTAATTGAATCTCACTGCCCTTCTAATTGGAGAAGGCAATGGCAACCCACTCCAGTACTCTTGCCTGGAAAATCCCATGGACATGGACAGAGGAGCCTGGTAGGCTACTGTCCATGGGGTCTCAAAGAGTCAGACACGACTGAGCAACTTCACTTTCAGTTTCATGCATTGGAGAAGGAAATGGCAACCCACTCCAGTGTTCTTGCCTGGAGAATCCCAGGGATGGGGGAGCCTGGTGGGCTGCCATCTATGGGGTAGCACAGAGTCGGACACGACTGAGGCGACTTAGCAGCAGCAGCAGCAGCCCTTCTAATTTGTTCATGCTCTCTGTTTTAGAATGCCTTTTCCTTTTTCCTCTGACCTAAGCACAATCTCCAGGTTAAGTCCACTTGCCCTAATCATGTTACTGTCCTTGGATTCTTCTTCTACCCTTTTGCCTGCATCATTCTTTAGAACACTCTTATATACTCTCTCTTATACTCCCTTATACCCTTGTGTTCTTAATTCTTGCTTTCCCAACTAGACTGCAAGTCCTCAGAGGGCACTGATGGACCTTGTATGCTGTCTTTGAATCGTCTACCAGCCTTGGGCACAGCACACCCTTGACAAGTAGACCTGTAGAATCAATAAATTAGAAAGGTGATTTTTTTTGTTGTTTTTTTAAAAGATGGGCTTTGATATTGCCTGTGTACTGCTCATCATTGTGTCTTCAGAGCCTAATTTGCAGCTTGACACCTAGTCATGACCTCAATAAATATTTGTTAATGTAGAAATTAATGTTGACATTGGATGAAAGGGACCAGCATTTGAAGAAGAGTCTGTCAAGGAGTTTTTTCCCATTTTTTTTCAGTGGTTCTAATCAGTCTCTTCATTCATCAGCTATGAGGATTCTGAGACCTCGGCATTTTCCAGAGTTGAGATAATGATGGAGGCTGGCAGTTGTGAGTTAGAATTAAGGAGGCTGTCATTATTTTAAGGTGGAGTGATGGGTCCCATTAGTGAGCACAGATGAAAGCACTGAGGCCTTAGGCCAGTATTTTATACAGAGTTATCATTTCTATAAATGGGCTTCCCAGGTGGCGCTAGTGGTAAAGAACCTGCCAAAAGGGACGTGGTTTCAGTCCCTGGGTCAGAAAGATCCCCTGGAGGAGGGCACGGCAACCCACTCCAGTATTCTTGCCTGGAGAATCCCATGAACAGAGGAACCTGCCAGGCTACGGTCCATAGGGTTGCAAAGAATTGGACACAACTGAAGCAACTTAACTTGCATGCATGTATTTCTATAAATATTCAGGCTAATCAGCTCTAAGGGTTTCCTGGGTGGCTCAGTGGTAAAGAATCTGCTTGTGAAGTAGGAGACGTGGATTTATCCCTGGGTCGGGAAGATTCCCTGGAGAAGAAAATGGCAACCCACCCCAGTATTCTTGCCTAGGAAATCCCATGGACAGAGGAGCCTGGCGGGCTACAGTTCATGGGGTCACAAAGAATCAGACACAACTTAGTGACTAAACAACAGCAACAACAGTTGCAGAGCTACCCAATCGTTTCATTTAAAAGCTTCTTGAACATTAAAAAAAACTCCGGGAATCCATCTAAGGATGAAAAGTGAGGTAGGAAAAATTGCCACACCCATTCTGTTGTATCAGGACAAAATTCAGTTCTTTCAACTTTTAATAAGATTCACTTTGTACAAGGCCCTGTTTCTGCCGGGAAGGAGTTTATAGTTCAGCAGGAGAAAGAACATATGCATCCCAGAAACAAAGGTCTAAGAGAGCTCAGAAGGGAAAATTTCCTGCTGCTTGGGGAGTGGTGAGGGCCTTCCAAGAATGACGGTTGTTTGAGCTGATTATTGAAAGGCTTCGGGTGCGATTTCAGTAACTATATTGGGAATATAGAGGTGGGGAAATGGCCACAGCGTTGGGAGGAGCGCAGGGCAGGCATCCCAGGGTTTTTTGACTCTAACATCAGTCCTCTTACATATTTAACTACCACTGCTCCAAAGCTGAAATGCTACTAGGACCCTCCTGGGTAGTAGTAATGAAGCTTAAAAGGATATACGAATACCTGCAATTGTTACTTTTGGTGCCAAGTGCTGAACTGACCATGACAAAGCGCAAAATAAATCTTGTAAGGATTATAATTGGTGTGTTTCTGGGTAGCATCCAGCTTGCCTAGAATTCCTGAAAAGGATTCTTGCAATGTGGAAACACCACTGAAGGCTGAAACTTTCTTAGTAATGTAAACAGGTCAGCCCTGATCGTGGTCCTAAGTAACCAGGCATCTGTGGGACACTGCGATCCTCGCAGAGCATGAGTAAACATGCTGTTCTGTAGTTCCCAGGTTCTGATTCTGACCCCATGGATTATAAAACTAGGACAGATGGGTATGAGTTTCAGGGAGACAGATTTGGGGTCAGTATAAGGAAGGTGGTCCTGTAATGGATTGAGCTATTGCACGAGGTGATAAGACTCGGACTAAATGTATTCAGGCATGGGCTATACCAGGCAGTGTCTACATACATGCATTATCTCCATCTTTCCTCAAATCACTGCTATTGCCACCTCCCACCTCATTGTACCCATGGGCCATCCTGAAGCCTAGAAAGGCTGAGTGGTGAGTACATTACAGAGCAGGTGTCAACCCTGGCAGTTTGGAAGCAGAGACTGAATATGTACTGGATGAGGAAAGGGGGCAAACCTCAGATGGCCACTAGGATTTTTAAGGATGCTTCCTCACGCTAGGATCGAGTCTTAATTCTCCTTGCGGGATCAAGAATCCTGCTAATTGTTGCCAAGCACTAATTCATCAACAGCAGCACCCAATTCCTAGAAATTCAGAACAAAGAGAATGCAACCATCACCATCATGATGGCTACCACTCACTGATCATCTCATTTAAATCTAACAGCCATCTTGCAAGGTAGGGATTATGTATCCTTTTAAGGAAGGGGCACCGTAGCTCTGCCAAGTTACATAGATTGATCAAATCTACAGAGTTGATGAGCGGCTGTTTTCTCATATCACCCTTTAAGGTAATGCATGGTGATGATGTCAGACATATTTACCTATCAGTTCAGCATAGACACCAACCATTCAGAGAGGCCACCAGCTATACACAACACTGTGATTCTTCTCAGAGATGGGATTCCCATGAGGTCCTGTTGAGGCAAGGTCTGAAGGGATGTGAAAGCTTGGTAGTTCACCAAGACGACACATCTGGAGTTCCAGAAAACTGTAGTGCCTTCTTTTTATGTTCAGCATTTATCTGATTTTACACATCATACCTAATAGGGATTTCCAGGTGGCACTAGTGGTAAAGAACCCACCTGCCAATTCGGGAGATGTAAGGGATGCAAGTTCGATCCCTAGGTTGGGAAGATCCCCTGAAGAAGGGAATGGAAACCCACTCCAGTATTCTTGCCTGGAGAATTCCATGGACAGAGGAGCTTGGTGAGCTATAGTCCGTGGGGTTGCAAAGAGTCAGATACAACTGAGCAACTAATACACGCACACACTATAATTGTATTTCACACAGATTTCTGAATAAAGGAAAGTAGTTTCACAATGGTGCTTTCGTGTCTTCCTTGTAAATGTGTCTTCTTCCTCACTCCTTCTCTTCCTTTTACTTTCTGTACTCTGAGGCCCATCTGTCTGGACATCATCCCCTCTTTCTTCCTTAAGTGTCTCTTTCCATCATCTCTCTTTCCCTCAGGGTCTCAACCAGCCTTCATTTTTGTCTCATAAGCATTCATGAATCTTTCTCATTCTTTAATAACAAGAGAAGTCAAGCAAAATCCTCTTGGTCCCTTCCTTGTCAGTCTGGTCATGTTCCATCTCCCTCCCTGGTCTGAGAAGGCATCTCCTTGAAGAACAGGTCCTCACACATCACTTACCGTGCCCCAACTCCCCTTTCTTCTCCACCCTCTACAGCTCTGTCCTCTTGTAACAGCTGCCTCTGTGCTTCAAACTGCCAGACCCATGGCCCAGGATTTTCTTATAATTCTTGACCTGTGCACTGCCTCTGGTGTTACTGATCTCTCCACCTTGAGACCTTGCCCACCTGTTTTCTGAGTCATGCCTCTCCTGATTTCTTTCCTATTGCCCAACTGCTCTGTATTAGAGTTCTCTGCAGGCGCCTCTTTTCCTCCCAAACCTCAGCACCCTTGAAGGTTCATCCTTCAACCCTCTCTGCTCACCTACTTCTTTATTCTGTTACCACCTATAGCTGTCGATTCCTCAGTCTGCAACTCTGACTGTGAACTCTCCTGATACCTGTGCCAGGCATCTTAAACTCAGTGAGTTCAAAACTCTACTTCTACAGCCAGCCTACTCCTTCTGTGTTCTCTGCCTCAATTAATGAAGCCATTTGATCAATTTTAAAATCTAGGAGCTGTTTCTTATTCTTCTATTCTTATTTCTTATTCCCCTATTCTTCATTGATGACTCAGCCATGTAAAAACTATCTTCTCACACCCTTGATTCTGCCCTCACCTCTCCAGGCCATTACCTCTACAACTGCCTTGGTTCAGGCCCTTATCACTCTCTCGAGGGTTACTGCAGTAGCCTTGTAACTGGTCTCGCTGCCTTCTGCCTGGCCTGCTTCCAATCCCTTCCCCACACTGCCGCCTTTCTAAAAGGCAAATTTGATCACGGACTCTCTGCTGCTGAAAATCCTTCTGCAGAGTCACTGCTCCTCCAGGATAAAAATCGAAGCTCCCTAGCCTGGCACAAAAGCTCCTTTGTGATCTGGCTCTCCCTTCGGGTGTGTATCAAAGTCTTCTCTAATGATCCTGGTCCCCACTGACTACCCTTGCCCATAGCATCCCTCCTAAAGGAAATGAGTTGTTACAGGAGAGAAATGAGAGGAGGTATGGGAACAGAGAAGAGATTACAGGGCTGTGGTGTCCTGTACCATGACCACTAGCTGCCTGTGGCTGCTGAGCACCTGAAACACACTTGGTCCAAACAGAGATATGAGTGTGAAATACATCACGGATTCAAACTCAGCATGCAAAAAAGAGTGTAAAATAACTCATTAACAAATTTTAATATTGATCCCATGTTAAAACAGTAACATTTCAAATATAGTAGTTTGAACACTATTAAAGTTAATTCACGTTTCTTTTTATTTTTTAACATGGCTACTAGGAAATTATAAACTACCTGTGTTTGGGCTTCCCTGGTGGCTCAGATGGTAAAGAGTCTGCCTGCAATGCAGGCATCCCTGGGTCAGGAAGATGCCCTGGAGAAGGAAATGGCAACCCACTCCAGCATTCTTACCTGGAGAATCCCATGGACAGAGGAGCCTGGTGGGCTACAGTCCATGGGGTGGCAAAGAGTCAGACATGACTGAGAAACTAACACTTTCACACTTTCACTGCGTGGCTCGCATAGTAGTGCTATTGGACAGCATCAATGGAGGACATCTCCTTGCTCCCAGGAGATACATCCTGTTTGAACCACTCCCAAAAGCTTTCTGAATGATTAAGTCAACCCTACAGGTGTAGAGAAGCAGCAGTTGCTCCATTTCATAAATCCAGAGATACTAAGTTGGTATAGATGGACAGGGAAGTCTGGCGTACTGCAGTCCATGGGGTTGCAAAGAGTCGGACACGACTGAGCAACTGAACTGAACTGAGATATTAAGTGCGTTAGATAACATTCAGTTTCACAGAGACAGATTGTGAAAATTGCAGCAGGGAGCCCTTCGTACCACGTATTCAGGGCTGAAATCCCAAGTCAGGCACATCTGTCTCCCCCGACCCCCCAATCACCCTCGGGAGAGGGAAGCAGGAGACTGCGTTGGAGGGAGGCTTTGAGGTAGGCCGGAGGAGCAAGGGCAGGGCAAGAGGTGCCCCATTCCCAGGAAGCCTCCTGCTTGTAAGGTGCAGACAGAACACCAAGAGCCACGATCTCTGAGATCCCCCATCCTGCCATGGCTCCTTCCCCAGTGGGAGAAGTCCCAGCTCCCCCACTGTCTTGAGTCTCAATAATATGTCCCTGATGAAGCCACTGTGCGTCAAACAAAATGACCTGCCTAACAGCTGGTAAGTTCTCAGTTGTGCCTTAGGATACCGGGGGCAGCAGTCTGTGGATCATTTGGCCTAAAAGGCTTGGAGTAAGGTATAGAGCTGTCACAAGGACCCGGAAGATAATAAGTCCTGAGAGATTTGCAGAGCTTTCTGTCTTCAAGTGGAAAAGCCAAACAGTGATAGGAAAGCAGAACTTATCAGGTTGGAGCCAGGAGAGACATGAAGGTAAAGGGAAGAAGCCATGACTATTAAGGGAAAAGTCCCATGGAATCGCATGCCAGTGAGGCTGATAGGCAGTGGGCCTCAGCGCTTGTATTCTGGTGGTTTGCATGCTGTGTTCTGTTGAACCCCTTGGTTCTAATAAGACTGCCCTGGGCAGTTGTTCTGACTTGCGTTTATGTATCAGGCATAAGATTCTGGTAGGGGGAGAGGTGGTTGTGTTAAAAGTTTGAAAGTCATACTGTACAGAGACTGGCCTGAGAAAGTGGTGACCACCCAGGTGTGGTGACTGCTCTCCCATTGGCAACATCTGGGACTAGTTCAGGCCCTTAACAGGGGCTCTAGCTCCTTTCCATCTGAAGCTGAGTGACTCTCCATTGGACTGACTGTGCAGTCTGCCTCCCCTTACCCGGGACGCCAGAACCGTCATTCTTGGGTACCAAATTTCCACTTTGCACCCCAGGTTCTCTTTCACATTCCCAAGTCCTCACTTTGAGTTCTTGTGTAGGAATCCCAAATTGCCTTTGGTAAGGGTCCCATCACTTACCTCCACGCTTTCTTAAGCCGATAGTCATGCCTCGGAGCTACAAGCGCTACAGTAAGTGCCTGCTGCTCCATTTCAAGCTTCTTCAAAACTGACTCCTGCCAGCAAAGGGCCAGAAACTCAGTTTGGCTGCCCTGCTGGTCTCTGGGGTCCCATTTGTACCATAAATGCAATTTGGGAAGAGAAGGGGAAGGCAAGTGTAGCCTGATTTTCCTAAATTATGGTATATCTGCTTCTTTGTTCCCTGTGGAAAAGTTGGTCTTACATGTAGACTAGAAAGGTAGCTGCTGCCTTTATAATGGTGTGATTTCAGAATTCATTCCACTTAAAAGAGCTTTTCAAATATCAATACTTACTCTTTCTTGCTCTCTAATATGCAAAAGCCTACATTATAAAAGCTCTGTTTTCTTTCCCAAGACCACTATGGTTTGGAAGAGAAAGAGGGCAGATTTGATGCTTGGAAAGCCTAGTTTTGACTCATGTAATTGACTGGCTGTAATGAACTTGAGCCAATTACTTAATCTTCCTGAAGATTAATCTTTCTGAACCTCAGTTTTCTCATTTATGAAGTGAAATTAATAGTACCTACTTGCTTTGTTACGATTTTTTTATGACTAAATAAAACAAGGTATAAAGTGCCCAGCAGCAGGGCCTAAAATGCAATGCTAAGGAAGTGGTAACTTACCAGATTTTACAGACCCTTTCCTGAGACTAATAAGGAAGAAGATAAGAAATCTGGGTCTAGAGACCCAGAATTCAGCCATCCCTGGGTGAAAAAGGATCAGAAGGAAGTTGCCTTCACATTTTTGCTTAAGGCCAGTCCTGCCTAATGGTTTGCATTTGTGAAAATATTCATCTGGGATTATGAATGCAGCATGCAGCCATGGGAAAAAAAAAAAAGAGAGAGACATGTTTACATCCTCTGCCAGGATAATATAAGAATAAACAAAGCAAGTTTTTGAATCTCTGAATAGTCAGGTGCACTGCCATCAAAATAAACTTTTATTTCTATTCTTTGCTGATAAATTATAGATAAAGGAAGCCACTAAAATAACCCAGAAAAGGAAGATTCATATACAAATTAGATACCAGAGACAGGCTTCACACTTACTTTGTTGGAGCCATTCTTTCCTTAACTGTGGGTGTTTGGGAAGTTCTTTTATTGTCACCTTTGTTGCTGACAAAAAGAAAAAGCTTCAGTATACTCAGGAGAGAATGGTTTTGATTGGAGGCGTGTTGTTCTCAGTGTGGGCTAACTTTCCTGTATTGTAGTGATTGCTAATACATAACTGAGGAAACCCGTAAACAGGGCTGGATCTGACATACTGCCGCTTCTGATTGACTTGTGTTTATTATAGGAATGGGGGCAGTTCTATAATTTTTAAAGGGGAAAGTGGAAGATGTTATGCTGGCTACTGTGACTGCTAGTGTCCTCATCTGGAAGGTCTTTGGCCTTTTTCCTGTATGTATCCTGTGAAATCTAAATGATGGGCTGGATTCAGTGCATGCAGGGGCTGTCAATGGCTTACGGGGCCCTTGGATGCAATTGATCGCCCCTGGCGATACTATAGTATCAATGGAGTGTCATATTCAACCCATGAACACTCACAAAGAGTATAAACCCGCTACCTTTAATGCTGTTAAAAATAATAGCATTAAAAATATTATTTAGTGTTGGTTTGTGGCATTAACATATAAACTCACTTATTGTTCTCCTAGTCTCGGAATAAGAACTGTTGCAGGTGCAGTGGGTGGTATCAACTGAGGTGGTCATGACAACATTAATTTATCATTTCCAAACCTTGGTAGGATTTCACCTTCTGAATCTTCTGGATTGTGTGTAGTTATTTCTCATTTGTTAAGGCAAGGCATATTTAGCTGTTCCTTATGGAAATGCACTAGAAGTATCTTCATGAAGGTTGATGAAAATTGTTCCTTTTTTTGCAAATCATTTTTTCTCCCTATCAAGACATTTTTGGATTCTAACTTCTAAAAATTTAATCTCTCAGTGGTACATCTTTCACTTGTTTGTCGATTATACTTTTGAGAAAGGTGTTTTCTTTGTCATTGATAAAATGTGGACCAAGACAGTCCAAAGACAGAGTTCTGTGACTTTCTCCACGAGACTTCTTGACATCCATACATGAATTGTTAGCTGTGTTTTGTTTGTTTGTTTCTTTGTTTGAACAAGTTTGATCATCTTGCACTTGGGTTTACTTTCTTGCCCCCAAGCTCTCTCTAGGAGGATACAACCAGGAAAGACTTAATCCGATGCCTTAGTGATGCCATCATTATTGATCCACTTACTGCCAATCATAGAACCTGTATTATGAAATGTAATGAGATTAATTTGGAGTAACTTGTAGATTGCATACATTCTTCTTTTGAAAAGTTTACTCAAGAGCATATGTAAATGACCCTATTTTTTATTTTTAGAAAATAATTTTGTAAAGTAAACTCATACTTCACCTCTAATTTCAACTCATATGAGCTTGTTTGGTTAAAAGGAATTGCTTTCTTGTGTATCACTCAGTTCTCTTTATGGAATCATTGCTTTGAAAACTAATTGGTGGTGGGATGGGAAATCAGACCTTGGGTGTCACTCCAGCACATCATTATACTCACTCCTCCTGGGACAGACATGAATCACACTGAGGCATGTCCACACAGCATGCTGGCATCTATGTAAATGGCTCCATGACAGCTTCACTAACTGTGACCATGACAGAGAATGCACTGATAGCATCATGTTGCTAACGGATGTGTTTTCTCTAAGTGGAAAATTCTGTATTATTTGAAAAAGTTCCCCACCCCCTGCCACCCACTACACAAACTCTTTGACTTTTACATTAATATCAAATGTCAAATATACAAACAATATTTGTGTACTGTATTTTGTTTTCTTTGTGTACAAAATAGTCTTCTACATGCTTTTTACCTTGGACTCAATGGAAAGAAATAATGTGAAAGAACAGTAGCACCGAGGAATTCAAACCTGCAATAAAAAGAAATAAACTCTTGCTTCCTAGAAATACTGCTCTTTGGTAGTGCTTTATATTTTACAAAATACTTTCAACAAGTTTTTTGTTTTTTTGCAAAAAAACTTTTTTTCTGACTATAAAAATAATTGCATATCATTGAATTTGGAAAAAATACTGAAGTGGGTAAAAGAATTAAGTCAGCTAAAATTTCACCACCAAGAGATCATCTTTGTTAGCACCTGGTATATTTTCCTTTCAGATATGCATTCATGTGTGGTTGTGAGTATGTGCATACATTGTGTGTGTGTGTGTGTGTGTGTGTGTGTGTGTGTTTAAATTAGCTTCGTGGTGGACCTGAGAAGTTTGTACTGAACAGTCAGTATGACTTAAAAATGGCTTGGAATCAGACAATTTGAAATTTTAGACCTGGCTATACTACTTATGTCGTGACTGTAAATTGCTTAAACTATCAAAACTTCCATTTCTACTTCTATAAAATGAGGATAATAATAGTATTCCTCTACTAGGTTTATTGTATAAGAATTAATAAAATAATACATATAAAATACTTAGCATGGTACATGCCTCGTAGTAAATGCTCAGTAAGTGTGAGCTATTGTTATTATACAGGTTTTCTTGTCTCTTGTCCTCACTTTATTTTCTAGTAGCAATTTCTCTTGTCAAAAAACATTACTTGAGAAGTATTTGGAATGACTGCATATATTTCAATACATGAATATACCTTAATGTAATCATTTCTCTATGCTTAGACCATTTCCAGTTCTTTGCTGTCACGAAGAGCGCCACAGTTAATATCCTTTACATTCATTTCTGTGCATAGACAACAAAATGAATTACTAATGGCATTTTACAGAGAAGCAGAAAAAAACGAACAGTTCTTTAGTATCTGCTAATGTGCCAGGTGATATGCTAGGGATTTTTTTATCTCAAAATTCTCATTTAACTCTTCCATAACCCCGTTGAAGTACATCTGTTACCCCAGTTTTTGGATGAAAACCCTCTGATGGGAGACAAGCAGCTTGCCCAAGGTCACAGAGACAGTGGTGGTGGAGATGGTGTGTGAAGCCAGCTGTCTGATTTCAAAGCTTAAGCCTTTCCATTCTGGCAGGCAGCTCATGCCTATCTTTTTAAGGCTGGCGGGATGAATAGTTACCATTGTGTTTTTCACTAAATGTTACTTGGTGCCACATAAAAGATAGGACACTTGGCTGGAACTCTGAGCTTGCTCAATATAGCACCTCCCATGTGCGTATGTTCTTATATGTTTTGGAATCAAGCCTCATTAAAATAAAGTGTTAACTAAAGGAAATAAAACATTGGTGTGATTATTTGATGAAGCAAACCTTGAGGAAGAAAACATTTATTTAGTCAAAAAATACAGAAATCGTCTTTGTTTTAGTTGGATGGGCTAGGCCGGAATTGCTTACCTCCCTAGCAATCTGAGTATTTCACACACATCAGTATAGGAATTAAACAATAACAGCCAAAGTAAATGGATGCTGTCAAAAGGGATTATAAGTTTCATTACTTGTATATTAAGGGTTGAAAGGAAAAATCTTTAGCCTTAATTGTAAGATGATATATCAGGAAAGAGCCAAAACAATTGCTATAGGTATAAGTATAGGTATAAGGGAGACATAAAAGTGCTGGGACAAACCTCCAAAGAATTATTTGGTGAACTGACAGGTTGTCTTTAAAAAGTCAGCCATTCGGAACATTTATCTTGGCAGCTCTCAAATCTGACTTACAGTGTGTAGTGTGGCAGTCAATTTTTGTAGGAAAAATGCATAATTAATACGAAGATCAAGGTAGAAAGTATTGCCAGTCAGTACCTAACACACAGTTTCTTAGAACAAAGGAGCAATTGAAGTTGTCTTTTAATAGGGTAATCCTGGCTTGTCATTTTGTAGGTATCAGTTCTTAGTGAAAAATGAAAGAGAAAAAAATGCCCCGGTAGTAATATTTCATATCGAAGAGGTACTTTGTTGCTGAGTTTATAACCAGCTCTTGTCTAGTCAAGAAAGCTACCTTTGGTTTCTGAGTTCTTGAATTTTCATAGTCCTTGAGCTTACACACACTTGCCTTATAATTGTTTCAGTTTCCCTTCAGATCATTTTAGTTCCTGCAGGGGAGAAAGAGTGTCCCTCATAGCCCAAGAACTAAGAAGGTTTTGCATCTTGACACAGCATGACCACCAGCTCAGGCTGTGGAGAGTATGTTGCCCCTGGTCGGGTAGCAGGTGGGAAGGGCCTGCGAGTTGAGTGTGGGCTCTCTGCACAACTAGTGAGCAGTTACAACTGTGGACAGAGGATGGACTCTGGATCTGCGGATTGGATCTGAGATGTGGCTTCATCCAGCCCTCGGTAGCTATGTAACGCTGGGCTAAGTGCTTTACTGCCTCTGAGCCTTGGCTCCCTCTGCTCTCGCACAGAGATAATGATTCCTGCACAGTCAAAGGTCATAGGGAGGATTAAATGCATTGAACCAACCAATGGGTTAACTCAAAAGTGCTCTGATGATTAGCTCCCAAGTTACAAATTAATAGTTACAGGTCCTGCCTCCCAAGGAGAAGCCAGTTTACCATTTTAAATATTTTCAAATGAATAATGGGAATATTTGTAAAAATATACCATTCCTGGTGCTAACCTCACTTGAGTCTCCTAACTCTTTGCTTATACATTTTGCAATAATATAGGGATAGGCTCCATGCTTGCCCAGGAAGCACCTGGTGCCCAACGAGCATGGCATCTCTCAGAGCTTGAATGCTCAATCCCATGGCACATCCCTCTGATGAAGGAAGGAGGCCTTGGCATCAGTAGGTGGTTCCTTTGAACACAATATAGACCTTTATAAAAACAGGCATTTAAGTCTGCTGTGTTGTTTCAAGATAGAAGCAAAACTTGTATGTTTGATGCATTATTTTAGCTTTCAATAAAAAAGATTTATAGAAAAGATATCAGATAGGAAAACATTCCAACAGGGTTGCATTATAAATAATTATAAGCAGCTCTTTGATTATTAAAGCAATCATTTTGCCAAAGGGGAGAAGGAAAGAGAAGAAGTTAGGAATTTTGACACTGGACATCACACACACTTTTCTGAAGTCTCCCGTGGTTCCCCTGCAGCCCTGGTAATGTTGGCAAGGGCTCAGAAACTGCTTCTGTGTCTGGCTGCCAGAGAGTCCATCTCACCTGTGGGGCTGCACTTACTCCCTTTCCCTGGGATGTTTCAGGCTAACCTCCCTGCCCTTTCTTGCCTCCCGGCTGGTCGTGGTGACCCTTTCTCTCAGTCCTTTAGAAGGACAGGATTGGTTTATTGGCCACCAGTTTGAGCTCATGTCTTATGAATGTGTTTCAGGTCTATAATGACTGAAGTGTCTCTGTGGCATTCCTCAGGGATGGGGGACAGGGGAGTGGTGTGAGCCAAGTGCTAGATGTTTTATAAAAAAAAATCCATGAAGGACCTGCTACCTGGGAATGGCTAACCCTGCTTGCTGTACTCATCTTGAACTGGTTTTGAAATTTTGTTTCTCCTTCTATGCGTGTGCCTGCTAAGTTGCTTCAATCATGTCCGACTCTTTGCAAACCTATGGACTGTAGCCCACCAGTCTCCTCTGTCCATGGGATTCTCCATGCCCTCCTCCAGGGAATCTTCCTGACCCAGGGATCTAACCTGCATCTCTTCTGTCTCCTGCATTGGCAGGCCGGTTCTTTACCACTAGCGCCACCTGGGAAGCCGTTTCTCCTTTTTTTTTTTTTTTTTTTTTTTTTTAATTTTATTTTATTTTTAAACTTTACATAACTGTATTAGATTTGCCAAATATCAAAATGAATCCGCCACAGGTTTACATGTGTTCCCCATCCTGAACCCTCCTCCCTCCTCCCTCCCCATTCCATCCCTCTGGGTCGTCCCAGTGCACCAGCCCCAAGCATCAACTATTCTAAATTTCCCTTATTTGCTTTGCTACTGCATTTCATTCATCTCATTTCTTCATCAGCTATTTCTTGAGTGTCTGCTCTGTACTGGGTACTCTGAGAGGAACAGAAAGGAATTAAACATTGAAAAGGAGAGAACAGTTCACACCTCAGGTAGAAAACAAAATATGTCTCCAGGGTTGAGAGAAAGGGAGAAGTTAAGTGCGTAATGATTTTTTTTTTTTGAGCTGTATTTTCTGTAATAAATTGTGCTACATAAAAATCTATACCAACATTCATTTATGTAACAAATCCCATTATAATGAAAATTCCTGTTATCTGTGACTGAAGCAAACATCATTAGAACACAATTTCAATGCAAAAGAAGACTTTGAATAGTCCCTTGGAGTGAGTTGAAATGGGACTTGACCTCTATATCAAGCTTTTCCTCTATACTGTTCATTTCCACCTGTCAACAAATACTTGATTTGATAGTAAAGCCAGTTAAATCAATATTTCTTGCTGTAGTGAAGGTACAGCAACATATATCCAAGGGCAGCATATCCCTACCAGCCTTATTTTGTTCATTTTAGTTCAGTCTCTCAGTCATGTCCAACTCTTTTCGACCCCGTGGACTGCAGCATGCCAGGCTTCCCTGTCCATCACCACCCACCGGAACTGCTCAAACTCGTGTCCTTTGAGTCATTGATGCCATTCAACCATCTTATCCTCTGTTGTCCTCTACTCCTCCTGTCTTCAATCTTTCCCAGCATCAGGATCTTTTCCAATGGGTCAGTTCTTCACATCAGGTGGCCAACGTATTGGACGGCTTTAGCATCAGTCCTTCCAAAGAATATTCAGGACTGATTTCTTTTAGGATTGACTGGTTTGATCTCCTTGCAGTCCAAGGGACTCTCAAGAGTCTTCTCCAACACCACAGTCCAAAAGCATCAATTCTTTGGCGCTCAGCTTTCTTTATAGTACAACTGTTATATCCATACATGACTACTGGAAAAACAATAATTTTGACTAGACAGAACTTTGTCAGCAAAGTAATGTCTCTGCTTTTTAATATGCTGTCTAAGTTGGTCATAGCTTTTCTTCCAAGGAGCAAGCGTCTTTTAATTTCATGGCTGCAGTCACCATTTGCAGTGATTTTGGAGCCCAAGAAAATAAAGCCTGTCACTGTTTCCATTTTTTGTCGATCTATTTGCCATGAAGTGATGGGATCAGACACTATGATCTTAGTTTTTTGAATGTTGAATTTTAAGCCAGCTTTTTCACTCTCCTCTTTCACTTTCATCAAGAGGCTCTTTAGTTCTTTGCTTTCTGCTGTAAGGGTGGTGTCATCTGTAAATCTGAGGTTATTGATATTTCTCCCAGCAATCTTGATTCCAGCTTTTGCTTCTTCCAGCCCAGCATTTCTCATGATGTACTCTGCATACAAGTTAAATAAACAGGGTGATAATATACAACCTTGATGTACTCCTTTCCCTATTTGGAACCAGTCTATTGTTCCATGTCTGGTTGTAACTGTTGCTACTTGACCTGCATACAGATTTCTCAGGGGGCAGTTAAGGTGGTCTGGAATTCCCATCTCTTGAAGAATTTTCCACAGTTTGTTGTAATCCACACAGTCAAATGCTTTGGTGTAGTCAGTAAAGCAGAAGTAGATGTTTTTCTGGAACTCTCTTGCTTTTTTGATGATTCAACAGATGTTGGCAATTTGATGTCTGGTTCCTCTGCCTTTTCTAAATCCAGCTTGAACATCTGGAAGTTCACGGTTCATGTACTATTGAAGCCTGGCTTGGAGAATTTTGAGCATGACTTTACTTTGTTAGCGTGTGAGATGAGTGCAATTGCACGGTAGTTTGAGCATTCTTTGGCATTGCCTTTCTTTGGGATTGGAATGAATACTGACATTTTCCAGTCCTGTGGCCACTGCTGAGTTTTCCAAATTTGCTGCCATATTGGAAGCGGCACTGTAGCAGCAGCGTCTTTTGGGATCTGAAATAGCTCAACTGGAATTCTGTCACCTCCACTAGCTTTATTCATAGTGATGCTTCCTAAGGCCCATTTGACTTCTTTTGTTAAGTGTATATAGTTTATCATAAACCTACTTGATTGAACTACTTTCACATAAATAGGCTGAAAATAATCCACAAATATACCCTTAAAAAAAAACACACAGAAAATCTCTGTCTTCTCCCTCATTTTCATCATAAGGAATGACAGTATGGATAAGATCTTGATTGTGATAGGTATGCTTTCTTTCTCTTTGCTCTAAAGGGTTCACCTGAACACACTGTCCCATCTTCTGTCCCAGTCAGAGGATTTCTGAACATACCCACAAAGTGGCAAATACTAATGAACCCAAGAGTCTCAGATTGTTGGAATCTAATCATCGTGATGGAAGGGAGAGTAAGGTGAAAGCCTCTTACCTTACTCTTTCTTGGAACTTTTAATTGTTAGATGCGTTCTGAAAATTACCTATTAAAAGTTCAGTGTTTCTGTAAACAAATGGCCTGAAGCATCAATATAAACATCATCAAATGTATTTACTGTTTTCAGAAAATTGAGCTTCTCTTGCCTGTACTGTGAATAGAAGAGTGACTGTCATTTCTTGGGCTCCTACTCTGTGCTAAGCACTTACAACATCTCATCTCTCATAGTAAAATGATGCTTTAATGCATGTATTATTATTTCCATTTCATGTTCATTCAACTGCTGAATAACTTATCTGAGGGCACCAAGCTAGAACGGGTATAAGCAGGGATTTTAACCCAAGTTAGTCTGATTCCAAAGCCTTTTCATTTTTTTCACCAGGTGTCTTGAGAATGAAAAAAGATTTTTTTTTTTTAATTGTTAAAGTTACACATGTTCATTATAGGAAGCTTGGAAAGCAGACAAAATGATAAGAAAAAAATCACTCATAATTCTTCACCCCAAGAATAATCAGTACTAAATTTTATTTTTCTTTCTAAGCTAGTGAAAGTGAAGTCGCTCAGTCGTGTCTGACTCTTTGCGACCCCGTGGACTGTAGCCCACCAGGCTCCTCCGTCCATGGGATTCTCCAGGCAAAAATACTGGAGTGGGTTGCCATTTCCTTCTCCAAGCTAAAGAAAGCTATAATTTATATATCTTAGAGAGTATTGTTCTTCAGAGTTGTCATCCTTGAAGTGTATTCATGTTCTTTAACAACAGTTGCCATTGCTTAAAGCATTTTTAGAACCTTTTTCAGAGCCAATTTAGGTACTAAATTCTCTGTAGATTCCCATGCACTGGGTACTTTGGTAGAGACATAGCAAAGACAATGTATCCATTCCCTAAATGCTTGTCAGAATAATATATTTTATGTTCTAACTTTTGTGCCTTCTAAAATTATATGCTGCAAATATTTGACCATCCTGTAAAGAATACCATCATTACCCTCTCTAAGGACCATAAACATCTTCTGCCACTTCTGTTGTGGTAGGAGATGGAGTTTACCAAAATGCTACTTCCTCCCATGTCAAAGATTGATGGACATTTTGGGTTATATTTAAAAGTCTTTATTAAAAATTAAATCTATAAATGTTTACTATTTTGTTTGACAACTCATGTTATTTATTACAGAGTCCACACAACAATCTTTGCCTTTTGTGGTACATAAAGAAAATCAAAGAATTGTTTTTGTCAGAAGTTTGAAAAAGCACATTTTAAAATCAATTTCTTTTTAATGGAAGTGTTATACTCACTGAATGATTTCCCTCCAAGGAGCTTCTGTAAAAGCAAATATATCTTAAGTGTGATGAACTGATCTTTAAATAAAGTCGGTAGCATCTTGTGTCAAGGTAAATGTTTCTCAAAGAAGCAGGCGTGCATGAGCACAGACACACACATACGTAAAAGAAAAGATTGCTATCGAAATGACCGTTGGTATACTTTATTAAAGTGAAGAAAGTCAAGTAGTTGAAGAAGAAAGTCAAGTGCCAGCTGAGTTCTCATCTCTTTGGTTTATTGTACACAACACTGTTGCTTTCAGAAAACAAACCTAACCCTCAACTCAAGCATCTCCCTTGTTGTCTGGGTTCTGCCTTATTTTTCACATTCTTATCTACCCCATCGGCTTAGCACAGCACCCTCTTCCCAGACTGCTGGGCACCTGGGACACCAGGACCCGGGGACCTAAGATTGGCTCAGAGTTGTTCGGGGCCCCACCACAAATGGGGGCCCACCCGGCATGCGCAGTTGTCCTAAGGGCTGCGCTCTTCCCTGGTTTTCCGATTGCCAGGATTTCCTGAGACTTCACCAGGCTCTCAGAGCTCATCACAAAGTGTAAGCTTTGTCTTGTGTTGATATCCCGGGCACATTCATAGCGTCTGGCATTGTGTTCAGTCAGCATGTTAGCAAAATGAAGGGTTACAATATATTCTCTCAGAAATGGACTGTTGGAAGGATAAGTTAGTCCGATTGAAAGAGAGTCAGAATAGAATTGTGGATTAGAATCTCAGAGCTTAAAAGAGCCTCTCAGTCAGTCCTCTCACTTAAAGATGAAACCCGGAGCAGTCAGCTGACTTGGGGAAGGTCACCCAGAGAGTTGGCACCAAGCCAGGCCCAGCATCCGGCGTCCTGAAGTCTTGTCCCGTCCTTCCCGGCTCTCGCTCCTGTCATCTTTCTCTGGTTGTTTCAGGGAGGTTGAGCTGACTTTGCGGGATCAGTGACCAGAGCTTTTGAAGCCCCACGCGGAGCTTAACAGAGCAACGGATGCAGAGGGATTCTCAGGGAAGGCTTGGAGAGATTGTGGACTTAGTGAGTGTTTGCCTGGTTGACTAACCAGCCCAGCAGCTGTCTCTAATGCCTTAAGTGGTTACTAGCTGGGCTTGTATGGATATTACAGGCTATCTTTTGGAAAGGAGACTATCATAGAAACAATAATAACTAACATCTATTTGTGATAAATTAGGCAGGATATCCCTGTGGTTTCGAGTCCAGGCCCTGTGGTCAGATGGTCACAGAATCCCAGCTCTATCACTAGTCCTGTATATTTTTATAAGACAGCTGCTTTCAACTTTCAGTGCCTCATTTTCTTTATCTGCACAATGCCAGCGGCAAAAGTGGTTATCTCAGAGTATTGGCTTCCCTGGTGGCTCAGAAGGTAAAGGATCTGCCTGCATTGCAGGAGACCCAGGTTTGATCCCTGGGCTGGGAAGATCTCCTGGAGAAGGGCATGGCAACCTACTCCAGTATTCTTGCTTGGCGAATCCCATGGACAGAGGGCCCTGGCAGGCTATAGTCCATAGAATGGCAGAGTCAGACACCAATGAGCGACTGACACTTTCACTTTCTTTCAGAGTATTGTAGACTTAACTCATGGAAGCCCTGGAACAATACCAAGCAATAAATGTTAGCTTTTGTTATTATTAAAATATCACTGCTGTGAATAGTAAATTCATTGCACAAATTATATACTATCCGGTCTTGCCAACATCTCTGTGAGGAAGCTGCTATTATTATCCTCCATTTTACAGTTGAGTAGACTGAGGCACAGAGAGGTACCCCACCCACACAGTTTTAAGTCACAGGGAAGACAGCCTGAGCTTGGATGTGAGTGTGAGGAAGATGAGCAGTGTGGCTTTGAAACGTGAGATCTGATTTCCCAAATTTCTTTTTTTCCCCCCAGAGCACTCCAGACCCTGGCCACTTTCAGGACTATCTCCGTGGATTCCCAGGTAAGCAAAGGTAGTCCCTCCCTTCTCTGTGTCCTCCTCCTGCCCACATGGCCGGCTGCCTCTGCACCTGTCGCTGATTCCCAGGGGTTTTGTCATAGCCTGTCAATATTCCAGGGTTTTAGCACCAGAATGCTTATGTATGGGTTCGCAAGCTGAAAGGCCAAGTTGCTGGTGCTGGGGTGGGAAGAGGGCCGTGGGGGAGAGCAACAGAGGACCGGAAGCACTGCTGCCCCACCCACGTGCACCTTCTCCACCTGCCTCACCGGTTCTGTAGTGTAGTTTCATGCATGTAAAATACTTCAGAGTGCCAGGGGGAAAAGTCTTTTAGAGATCCTTGTGTTGTAGAAAGGAATTATAGTTAAGAGAGGCAGGCTCTGGAGCCAAACTACTTGGTTTTCCCTCCTTGCACTGATAAACCATGTTTGGTGTTGTTGAAAAGCTTGGTTCCCTGAATCTAGAAGTCTGGTTTGCAGTCTTCAGTGCTCACTCAGTGTTGACTTGGAGTGGAAGGACACAGCCTTTTGAGCCAGACAACCTGGCTTTGCATTCTCTTCTGCTGCCTAGTAACTGTAGTGTCTCTGCATGTCCCCAGCCTCTCTGAGCCTCAGTTTCATCCTCTCTAATATGAAGCTAATTATACCCATCTCTGCAAGAGTTGTTGGGATTTGTGTAAAGTGGACTGCATAAGATTGACATTCAATTCAATGGCAATTATTATTATTAGTTATTGATATTTGAATGGGCTCATAACAAGTATTTTCTGGAGGGGAAAGCATGTTTTTTTTTTTATTCCACATACTTTCCCTGAAATATTTTCATTTTCTCCACCAGCAGTCTTGCTTGTTTAAAGTAATTTGCTTAGCAAGCCATATATTCATTGTGAAAAGATCATCTCTGATAGAACCTGTCAAATGATTATAAATTCCAAATTGAAGTATTCCAAAATAAAGAGGTCTTATTGCACGTGAATGTCTCCATGAATACTTAAGCTTGATTCTTTTTCTAAAACCCTGAAACTTCAGGAGTAAGATGATTGTAACTTTTTGGAAAAGAGTCATTAACATTGGTGGGAGTTGGTTGTCTTCCATTAATGGAATAGAATATTTTACTTCCTCATATCTGAAATCTGAATCACCATAAAAACATTTTCTTTATTGTTGTTCAAAGGGAATTATTATGGAAACTACTGACTGATTTTTCTCTCTCTCCCTCTCTGTGTCACACACACACACACACACTTTAGTTTTTCTTTCCCTTAGGCAACTCAAGAGTTACTATGTAAATTTCTGGCAGCCTTCTCCCCATCAGACAAGCAAGGGCACAATCAATTCCTGTTTTCTTGGAATGTACCAAATAATCAGAAACTGATTATTCTGCTTGAAGGCAACAAGCAGCTTGATGGAAAGATGTACCAATTGAAAACAATTCTGATCATATTTTTGTCAGGAGAATGAGATGCCTCCAGCTGTCTGTCACTAATTATATTAGAGGTAGAAAGCAGAAATGTTTTGGCCTGCAAAAGATCACTCTAGTCTCATGTTGGAACACTAGTGTTACTGGCTGCTTATCCCAGAACAGTGACATTGGGCATCCGTTCTGTAACTCATCTTGCCAATTGGTCACAGTCTGAAACATGTCACATGAGCACACTTAAGGAATTTTCTAATTATAGTTCAGAGGCTTTACTTCTATCTTTTTATGTTCATTCTGCAGACATCACTGATGGAAATGATTTCTCCCTCAGCCTAATCCTATTGCCGGCAGTTACAAAAGAACAGAGAGATGGCAAATGAAACCCACAGTAACTGAAGAGGTGTCCGAATTCAATTAGGAAGCGACCTCTCCCATGTGGATGCATAAGCCATATAAATCCATTTTAATTGTGATCTGTGGTACTTATCTGGTCATGTTTATTTTGGATGCAAGTGCCAAAGCTGGATTTAGACCAGAACTCCAGATCTTCAAGCTCTAATGACTAATTTGGGTATCCATTGAATCCCTTAATTCATTTCTTAATTAGTTCTCCCAGAATTAGAGTTGCTTGGTTATAATCATTTTCACAGAATTTTCCAATAAAAACAAGCATACATAGATTTTTTCCCCCCTATGGTTCACACATTTGCTATGGTCTTAAAGAATTGTTCTTGTTGTTATCAAAATTATAACAATGACAATAACAAAACTAACATGTTGCCAGGCAGTAGAATATGAAGTGAGGCACCAGGAACTGGTTTTGATTCCCAGCTCAACTATTTACAGCCATGGGATCTGGGCCAAGTTGCTTTCCCTGTATTTCGGTTTCATTTTGTAAATGGGAGGAATAACAGTACCTACCTCATAGGGTTGTTTTAAGGCTTGAAAAGGCATTGCATGTATGAACTAACATGCAGACAGTCCCTGGCACTATGATAGATGCTACTTATTATGTTTATTGTTCATAAGACAGTAGGAGACTGATGGGCAGATTTGCTGGTGCCACAATATTGTCATCCAAGTTTGTCCCATTTATGTCATCCATTTGGGGATCACTCATGATGGTAATGATACATTGGGGACTCTGAGGTTGAAATTAATCTCTGTTGTTTGTATTTGTACACCTCAGTTTAGCTTAGGATTAACATTTTTGGCTTTCCATGCTTGATCAATATGAAACCTTTTGGTGTAAAATTGCTTTAAAATTTGAATGAACATTTTGTTCTCTCAGTAGGCACAATACTGGTCCTCATTAAAATGAAAAATACAGTTATGATATGTAAAAAATATATGTGGTGGGGAGAGGAGGCTTGGGGGAATTGACTTCAGTAAATTCATTGGAAACTTTCATACTATTTTTTAACAGTTAAATGCATTTAATGTCTTAGTTCAAATTTAATCAGTGTGTAGGAGTAAAAGTCTAGGGAAAGATAAATCTAGTAATTTAATGAGATTTCCTCATGGCTACATAAGAGTTTATTTTAAAATTGATTGCCAAGTGATTCACCAGAATTACCTTTCTTAAGTTTTTTTTTCCCCCCAGAAACTAAGGTTGGTCCAGCAGTTCTACTCTCATGCATGCACAGGTGTGCACTTGTGTGTATATGCTAGAGAAATGTGCACTCACATATATCCAGAGATGTGTAAGTTGTTCTTAGCAGCATTACTTATATTCATCTCAACTTAGAAACACAGAATAGCCATCAGTTGTAGAACAGATGAATAAACCATGCAGTAATAATAAGAAGTTATGATTTCTATAATTATAGGATGGAATATTATACAGCAATGAAAAAAGAAAACTTGGAGCTACACACAATAACAGGGATACATCCTAAGACATAATGTTGAAAGAAAGAAGATACAGAATACTACATAGCAATCTTATTTCACTTGTGCAAAGTGTGAAAACAGACAAAAACTACACTCTGTTGCTAAAGGGCATGGACAAAAGTGACCAGGAATTTACTGCTGAACAAATCCCTTCTAAAGGAGAGTGTGCTGGGGAAGACAGAAGAGCTGTGGGACTCCTGTGAGTCCTGGCAATGTTCTGGGTTTTGACTGGAGCTTGTAGGTGCGTGGTCTTCCCAGGTCAGTAGTAAAGAATTTCCCTGACAATGTAGGAGAAGCGGGAGACACAGGTTCAATCCCTGGATCAGGAAGATTCCCTTGGGGGAGGAAATGGCAACCCACTCCAGTATCCTCACCTGGAGAAGTCCATGGACAGAGGAACCTGGCAGGCTACAGTCCATAAGGTAACAAAGAGTCAGACACATCTGAGTGGCTGAGCATACACACATAGTTGCATGGGTAAAACACTGTATTATTTATATATATATATATATATAAAAACTCTTTGTGACCCCATGGCCTGTAGCCTACCAGGCTTCACGGTCCATGGGATTTTCCAGGCAAGAATACTGGAGTGGATTACGATTTCCTTCTCCAGGAGATCTTCCCCACCCAGAGATTGAACCTGGGTCTCCCGCATTGTAGGCAGACGCTTTACCATTTGAGCCACCAGGGAACATTATATATATAATGTTAATTATATTTATATTAATTACATTAATGTTTTATCTGCTTTTCTGGTTGTAGGTTAGAGTTCATAATTTTAAAAGTTTTTAAAAAAGGCAGAATAAACTCTCTCCAACCCAGGTTGGTTTATCCTTGTCCTGCATAGTTTTAGGCCAAGAGATTCCTGTGGTTATAAGTGGCTCTAGAAGTAAACTACTGCCTCCCTGCCTGGCAAAGTGGCCTCTAAAGTAGAATATGCACCCCAGGGAGCTCTTGAGAAGATCCATTTGGTTGAGAAGGAAATTGATTAGAACTTGCGTTTACTTTCATCTCATTATCATGAAACATTATGATAACAGGTAACTGTATTGACACTGGCATCCTTGCTGAGTCCACGTGTCAGATGTTCGAGTATCATCTGGAGGGAGGGAGGCAAGACCTCCTCTTCACAGTGGCTTCCCCTCTGGCTCATCTGCCTTGGTTATTGTATGGAATATATCATACCTGGTCACCTGGATTTACAAATTCAATGTTTTACTTTTAACAAACCCTCACAAACTGTCTTAAATAGAGTCTGCAAAGAATTCCCATAAATTGAAAATAATTTTAAATTTGCACGCAAGAAAATGGCAAAGTTTAACATGAACTTTGTTGGCCCCGGTATGAGGTAATGACCATGATCAGTTGAATCAGATCTGGCAAGAAACTGACCACCAAAATTCTAAATTATCTGAAAGATGTATAGA
The DNA here is from genome assembly GCF_019923935.1 of Bubalus bubalis. Taxonomy (NCBI): domain Eukaryota; kingdom Metazoa; phylum Chordata; class Mammalia; order Artiodactyla; family Bovidae; genus Bubalus; species Bubalus bubalis. The sequence continues at coordinate 141,000,933 of NC_059158.1, forward strand.
TTTACATCCACTGTGGTTAATCTTGAACCTTGTCCTGAGTATGTTGTTTTGAGACATCATAGTTAGCAAAATAGTACATCAATTCTGTCATTCTTTTCTATTTTAATCATGTTTTATAAGATATATAACATGTTAGTACAATAACATATATATATGAATTGTAAACAAACAAGGAAACGTTTTTGTTCCAACATCTAGGATGAAAATACCTTGAACTTCACTGTCATGCAGTTCAAAGGCTACTCCTTGCCAACTGTTAAAATGTGTAGAATAGAGTAAACTTGCTGTCCATATCTAAAAGATGCACTTCTTAGCCTTAATTTTTTTTACTGGTAAATATCAACAGTAAGGCAAGGGTTTATATATTTTACTTTATTAAGACTTTCCCCAAGCCCTTGGCTTGCAGTTGGGTAGGAGAAAATGAAAAGAGGTGTATACTCAGAATGGCTCTGTTTTTCTGTTTCGTTTATATTCCCTTTAAGATTCCTTTATGGTTACATCTATGCATACCTACCAAGGTGCAGTGGACAGGGTGCTTGACCAGCAGTCAGGAGACCTGATTCTGAGCCTGGTTCTGCCAGTAGCCAGCAGCCAGGCCACAGCACAGAGGCGGGATCCTCCCTGAGCTGTCTTTGCCTTTTCTCTATCATGAGGGCTGTGATAGCAACCCTTCCCTGACCTGGCACAGGGATCACATATGAGAGCCTCTTTAAAATGGAGTTTCCTTCGAACAGAAGGAATTATGGTCCTGTCCCTTCTATTTCAGGCTTTCCAGGTAGCACTAGCGGTAAAGAACCTGCCTACCAATGCAGGAGATGCAGGAGACATGGGTTCGATCCCTGGGTAGGGAAGATCCCCTGGAGGAGGGCATGGCAACCCACTCCAGTATTCTTGCCTGGAGAATCCCATGGACAGAGGAGCTTGGCAGGCTACAGTCCAGGGGGTCACAAAGAGTCGGACACGACTTAGCAACATTTATAACTTCTTATTAAAGTGCTGACATCTTTAACTTACAGAGCTCTTTTTATTGGAAGCTACAGAAACTGACTGGCTAGCTTAAACCAAAATATACTTATTTTTGAATTGTTTTATTAGGGGTACCTATAGGATTGAAGGGACTTCCTAGGTAGTGCAGTGATAAAGAATCTGCCTGCGAGTGCAGGAGACACAGGAGTTGCAGGTTCCATCTCTGGGTTGGGAAGATCCCCTGGAGGAGGAAATGACAACCCACTCCAGTATTCTTGCCTGAAAAATCCCACGGACAGAGGCGCCTGGTGGGCTACGGTCCAAAGGGTCACAAAGAGCCGGACGCTGAACATGCACATGCACTCACAGAATTGAAGGGATGGTGGAATCTTCGAATTGCACAAGGGCCACCGCCAGGGAAGGCCTTGCAGTCTTAGCATTGGACTCTGTGGCCTCTCCTCTAAGGCGTCGCTGTCAGCGTGGTGGATCGCCGATGACTTCTGCCCTCTGGGGTTCATGGTTCCAAATCTGAGGCTCCGTGAAGGGGAAATCTAATTTATCCAACTTGGGTTGATGAATCGCCTTTTGAACAGTCAGCCTCAGGTGAGGAGATGAGGTCACAGAGGATGGACAAGATTCCTGGGATCTCTGGCTCTGCATGTCTGGGCCCTCTCAGAAAATCAGGCATCCCTGTCAACTTCTGCCTACCATTGGTATTAATGTTTCCATAGTTACTAATGATTCAACTCTCTTTAAGGGATTTGAATTAAAAGAATCAGAGAAATATTAATACAAGTATGGAAGTATATACAAGTGTTTTTTTCAATCAATGTCAATGCACCTAATTGAGCCTGGGCTTCTCATATATTTCTTGAGGTGAACGCTGGACTTGAAATCACTTTCATTAGATGCTGAGAATTCTCTGAAGGTCCCAAGGGGTCCTCCTGCCCAGGCCACTTCTCTAAGGTTTGACTCCATTTCTGCCTTTAGCTACTGCTTTACCTCTTATTAGAAGAAAGTGAAGTTGCTCAGTCGTGTCCGAATCTTTGCAAGAGTAGCCTATAGCCCATCAGGCTCCTCTGTCTATTGGATTTTCCAGGCAGTAGTACTGGAGTGGACTGGCATTTCCTTCTCCAGGGGATCTTCCCAACCCAGGGATCGAACCCAGGTCTCCTGCATTGTAGACAGATGCTTTACCATCTGAGCCACCAGGGAAGTCTTTCTTGTTAGAAAGAAGATATTAAATCAATTTTAGCATTCCTAATGCTGATGCTCTTCTTACTGACAGCTTGACTTGCCCTAAAATTTTATGGAATGTGGAAATAAGGTAAGAGAGGTGCAGAGTCTGTATACCACAGGCAAGTCATCATACCAATCTTGTGAGCCTATCAAAGTATATTTGAATATATCACAGCCATTCCTAGACAGACATAAATAGCTGTCTCACACCCTCACACCAAAAGGGTATTCAGTGCTTACCATTTGTTCTATCAGGGCTCAAGTAGATACGTGCAATATTCCAATAATGGAAAAGATGAAAATGTTTATATCCCTGAGAAATCAATGCATATCTTCCAAAACAAGTTAATTATTGCTATCAAATATTGCCCTGGCAAGTCCTAAATAGATATTGTCCCCTTAGGAACAGTCACTATATAGCTATAAAGAGAACAGAAATTCTTTGTTTTTTAAGCATATAGATTTAATGTTAATGACCAAATTTTAGGTTGTTAACACGCAGTTAAATTTCTTTAAATCAAAAGACAAGTTCCTTCTTAGAGAAAGAGTACCACTTAACAAAGAGATGTGGTAAAAACAATCATTATTTTACCCAGTCTCCATTTTCCCAAGTTGCTGAGTTATAACATAGTCTATGATTATACTTTTTAAACCAGCTCTCAATAGATTACCAACCCAGTGCCTGACACTGGTTAGCTTATAAGGATGATCTATTATTCGTCAGATTTTAAATGCTGACCCATGAAATGCTAAAATTGTATTGGCAGCTGTTGTCCAAAGGTTTGCAGATGTCCTAACTAATGCTTTGAAAGTCCAGCATTAGCAATAAATCACAGCCTACGTAATTTTTCAATAAAGTAATGGAAAGGATTTTGCATTCTAGGTCCTCTAAGCTTTGGTATTTGGAAATTACTTATATGGGAAATTAAAAGGGTAAAATGTTCTTGGGCTTTAACTCTTGAATTTGGGGCCAGCACAGTCAATAGCTAAAGCATCTTGGTAGCTTTATTCTCCTAACCCTGAGATCTCTTGGCTCTGAGAACTGACGAAGTTGCCAAGTATAGGCCTAATTGCATTCCTAGCTACTGAGAAAAAAAAAATTTTTTTTCCTTTTCTTTCAAAGAAATACCTTGAGCATTAACATTTTCTGGAATAGCAGAATTGTTTATAAGACTTTTGCAGAGGTTTCTGAAAAGAGAGCTTGAAGAGGGCTCTGGCAGCCAATTAAGAAGCGTGCGCTGCTCACCTAGAGTAACAAAGAGTTAGGGAGAGGAAACCAACAAGTGAAAAGAGATGTGGCTTTGTCCTCTCAGCTTGCTCTCTGATTAATGAGCTGATGTTCTCTTTCTTTCTTCTCTCTCTCTGTTCTACTCAAAGATGTAGCAAAATAGTGCATGATATATTCAGCTAGCCCCATGATAGACCACCAGCTGAGTGCAAGTTTTGTTCACTAGTATTTCCAGTGCTGTGACCACTACTTGATACATAACAAATGTTCAATTAGTATTTGTTGAATGAAGGAATGTATTCAGACAGGTTTCTCTATGATCTGTAAATTGGTGATTTGTATATTGGGCCAAACATCCTGGAATGTGAAGTCAAGTGGACCTTAGGAAGTATCACTACAAGTAAAGCTAGTGGAGGTGATGGAATTCCAGTGGAGCTATTTCAAATCCTGAAAGATGATGCTGTGAAAGTGCTGCATTCAATATGCCAGCAAATTTGGAAAACTCGGCAGTGGCCACAGGACTGGAAAAGGTCAGTTTTCATTCTAATCCCAAAGAAAGGCAATGCCAAAGAATGCTCAAACTACCACACAATTGCACTCATCTCACAAGCTAGTAAAGTAATGCTCAAAATTCTCCAAGCCAGGCTTCAGCAATATGTGAACCACCAACTTCCAGTTTTGTTCAAGCTGGTTTTAGAAAAGGCAGAGGAACCGACATCAAATTGCCAACATCCGCTGGATCATCGAAAAAGCAAGAGAGTTCCAGAAAAAACATCTACTTCTGCTTTATTGACTATGGCAAAGCCTTTGACTGTGTAGATCACAATAAACTGTGGAAAATTCTGAAAGAGATGGGAATACCAGACCACCTGACCTGCCTCTTGAGAAACCTGTATGCAGGTCAAGAAGCAACAGTTAGAACTGGACATGGAACAATAGACTGGTTCCAAATTGGGAAAGGAGTACGTCAAGGCTGTATATTGTCACCCTGCTTATTTAACTTATATGCAGAGTACATCATGAGAAATGCTGGGCTGGAGGAAACATAAGCTGGAATCAAGATTGCCAGAGAAATATCAATAACCTCAGATATGCAGATGACACCACCCTTATGGCAGAAAGTGAAGAAGAACTAAAGAGCCTCTTGATGAAAATGAAAGAGGAGAGTGAAAAAGTTGGTTTAAAGCTCAACAATCAGAAAACTAAGATCATGGCATCCGGTCCCATCACTTCATGGCAAATAGATGGGGAAACAGTGGAAACAGTGACTGACTTTATTTTGGGGGGCTCCAAAATCACTGCAGATGGTGACTGCAGCCATGAAATTAAAAGACGCTTACTCCTTGGAAGGAAAGTTATGACCAACCTAGACAGCATATTAAAAAACTGAGACATTATTTTGTCAACAAATGTCCATCTAGTCAAGGCTATGGTTTTTCCAGTAGTCATGTATGGATGTGAAAGTTGGACTATCAAGAAAGCTGAGTGCCAAAGAATTGATGCTTTTGAACTGTGGTGTTGGTGTTGGAGAAGACTCTTGAGAGTCCCTTGGACTGAAAAGAGATCCCACCAGTCTATCCTAAAGGAAATCAGTCCTGGGTGTTCATTGGAAGGACTGATGTTGAAGCTGAAACTCCAATATTTTGGCCACCTGATGCGAAGAGCTGACTCATTTGAAAAGACCCTGATGTTGGGAGGCATTGAAGGCGGGAGGAGAAGGGGACGACAGAGGATGAGATGGTTAGATGGCATTTCCGACTCAATGGACCTGAGTTTGAGTAAACTCTGGGAGTTGGTGATGGACAGGGAGGCCTGGAGAGCTGCAGTTCATGGGGTCGCAAAGAGTTGGGGAAGACTGAGTGACTGACTGATACTGAACTGATACTGATATTGGGCCAGGTATACTCAGAGCTTCCCAGGTGGCACTAGTGGCAAAGAACCCGCCTGCCAATGCAGGAGACATAAGAGATGCAGGCTTGATCCTTGGGTTTGTAAGATCTCCTGGAGGAGGGCATGGAAACCCACTCTAGTATTCTGCCCTGGAGAATCCCATGGACAGAGGAATCTAGTGGGCTGCAATCCATAGGATCACCCAGAGCCAGACACAACTGAAGCGATTTAGCATGCACATACTCTAGGCCAGATTAATTCTGATCAAGGACTCAATATCTAAATTTCATAGACTGTGATTTTCCAATATGATGGAGAATTAAGGGCTTGAAGAAACCAACACTTGGAACAACACAAATACTCAGGAATATAGAAAGGACTGATACAACCTTCCAGCAGGCTTAACTGACTCTAGAAGTTAGCATATCCAGCTATCGCAACTTTTCTGAATGTAAATACATTTGCAGAGTTCTTACCATACTGACGGTATCAGTTTCAACTGTACAGAATCTTGCTTTTAACACATCAGTTGGCAAGCACTCAGTGCCAAGGCCAAGGGTTAGCCCTCTGCTTCACTTCCCTTCTCCAAGCTGCAACTTCTCTCGCAGAGCCAGGCAGCTGTCTCCCAAATGTACGCTGTCAGTAACATAGGAACCCAGATGACCAAAAGAGGGTAAATCAACACAAATTTATTGTCAGAGCTGAGAGAAAGAACCTCAGAGTGAATGCTCTGCTGATTGTGGGTCAGAAGTGTTATCTTTGTGTCTCAAGGACAGAACGTTTAATAAAGATTGGGTACAAAATACACATCACCCTCGAGGCATGCTCAACTGTGTCAAGCGGAGAACCGTTCCTCAGGATTTACAATTTCCTGTTTTTCCTAAATTAAAAAATGCTAATGTGAACTCTTGACTCTCAACAGCACATGTTATTATTGTATATAGGGCAAAGAGTAAATAAGACACTTGCCTAATGACATAACAGTTCATTTTAACTCGGCAAGCTGGAAGTAATTTTAGCTTGTTTTCTTTTTTTCCATGCTTCTTTATGGAAATAGGCCACAATCATTTTTATTCCACCATTCTTCATTACCTTATGGCATGCTTCCTGTTTATGCTATTAAGAGCTGTTTTTAAAGACCCTTGAGGGATATCCTTTAGCACATTCTTTTTAAAAATAATTATTCATCTGTAGTACTGCTTCAGAATGTCTGAGGGTTTGGAAATATAGAAACTTCTTAATGAGAAATGCTTAATGGTCTGTGCAGAGTATTGCAATATTTACACCTAGTTCAGTTAACGTAAATTATATTTAATTAGTCATTCTTGGAAAATAGTAGATATTTTAGAATAGATTCAGTACCTAAAACTCACCATTTGCCTGTTATGTATAGTGAGCGTGTGCATGCTCAGTCATGTCCAACTTCTTGCAACTCCATGGACTGTAGCCCACCAGGCTCCTCTGTCCATGAAATTTTCCAGGCAAGAGTACTGGAGTGGGCTGCCATTTCCTTCTCCAGGCATTATGTATAGTACTTCAGATAAAATTCTATGTGTAGTATTTATAGATTAAAAAAAAAAAGTATTTGCAGTGGTATAAAGGAATGCTTAGGGACTCATAATAATATGAAGAACATGTCTTGTTAGGGTATAAAAAACATCCACGTGGTCCAGACTTCTACAAAAAAATTCTTTATAAACTTTAAAGTGCAATATGAATGTTATCGTTATTTTTATACTTGTGACATGCAGGACTTCTGAGCTGAATGACAGTCTATAACTTGTGTTTTAATGTTGAATATGTTGCTGTTTCAAGTGAAATTTCCTTTTTCACATATAATTCTTGTGTCAGAGACTCCCTGAGTTCCTTAATTGGGTTCCTTCACACAGCACTTGACTTTTGAACACTCCAGACTACACTTGTGCCGGGAGGAGCAGGTTTCACATAATGGTTTAGAAGGCGGTGTGATTTCTAGGAAGAAACCTCGACTTGCATCACAGCTGCACTCTACAGATGATGGCTAAGAGCCCCACCATGGCCATCTCCCAGTCCCACTCGAGGTCTACCTGAAGAGGATTGAGAAATCACTCATTCGTGGCCTTTTATGACCCACCTTTGGGTCCTCTGGTCCTACTTTTCCAGCTCTTCTCTTCCAGGATGCTCTCTGCTGCTTTGGCATCTCCAGCAGGCTATTTTAGCTTGTGTCTTGGATGTCTTGGTCACTCTGTCTGTCCTCCCAGCACGACTTCTCTGCGCTCTAGCCTCCTTTGGGGTCTTCAGAGCTACAAGAAACTGGAAGCAAGAAAGTGTGTGCTGGTGCTATTCCCTCTGCCCTCTTCCTGGCAGATTGCTCTTTTCCTTAGCACTCCAGCATTGCCAGCTGCATCTTTGTCCTCCTGTCTTGCCCGAGCTCCAGTGGACTGGGTGCAGGGGAGTACTGGGGGTGAGGGGTGCCCGCCCAGAGAAATGCTTCATTGTCCACACCCAGGGCCAGGCCATGGGAAACAGACTCCCGGACAGTCACCATGGGCTACGCAAATATTACTTCCATTTAACTTGACCTTTCATTGTGCTCTGAAATGACTGAAAATACTTAAATGGCATACAGTAATTTTCTGGAAACAAAAATAAATGGGGTTCTTTTAAGAAGCCACACTTGAACTTTTGCCCTTTCCTTCCTTTTCGAGTCATATCCAGTGCAAGGTTGCCTTAATTTAGCATGTCGTTTCCTTTGGTGAGAAATTGCTAATTTCTCTACTGATAAAATGATGAATCATAGAAGCAGTGTAATTGCTAAAGATAAGGATACCTCATCTGGCCTTAAAACCCTCAGCTCTGGGAATTGAGTCTTGTGAACAGTTCTTAAGTGATAACTGTGTGCCAGGCACCTGCAGACAGACTGATTCTATAACCTCTTTAACGCACCGATTTAACTATTCCTCACAGCGTCCCTGTGAGGTGGGTAGTATCGCTGTTTGTCTGTGTTCTAGGTTGTAGACATTGAAGCATAGTGAAAGGAAGTTCGTTGCCCGAGTTCACATAGTTCACAGTGATCAGGACCTGTACTTGAACCTGGGGGTCTGCCTCAGTGCCCACATTCTCAGCTACTGAACTAGCTGCCTAAGTGCCACAAGCACATCATGTAACCCCTGGGAGCCTGATTCCTCATCTCTGAAGTGGGACTGGTGACATCTACCTGACTAAATTGTGGGGAGGATCAAATGAAATAATCATTTGAAAGGGCCCAGTGGATTGTGAAACGCTAAAGCCTCGGGGTTAGGTTTGGGCTAACTGTCGATATGATATTTTCTAATAGGTGGGTTTTAGTGTTTGAATCTGGTCCATGCTCCCTGGATGCCCTATTAAAATGCTGAGTGTTTGGTCTTGAGGTTTTTTTTTTTTTTTGGAAATTTCAGAAAACCTTAGATCTCACAATGAAAATGATCCTTTGTATTCCTAAATGGTGGCATTTGGGAGTGTTTAGAGCAGGGGTCCCCAAACTCTAGGATCTAATGCCTGATGATCTGAGGTGGAGCTGATGTAATAATAATAGAAGTAAAATTCACAATAAATGTAATGTGTTTGAATTATCCCCAAACCATCCCACCCCCCACTACTTCCCACCAATCTGTGGAAAAGTTGTCTTCCATGTAACTGGCCACTGGTGCCAGAAAAGATTGATGACCACTGATTTAGAGCACAGGCAAAACTCAGCGTTATACTTTTAATATGCCAAGTACATTCAGTAATATTTGTTCCCTTTAATCCCTTTAACATTAATGTAGCACTTAACACCCCTCCCTTTTTTCCTAAAGCATGCAAAATTAATTTTCTTCCAAGTCTTCTGTTTACCTCATACCAAGTACTTGTCATAAAGGGTGCTTCAGTGTATAGTGTAGGGTCTGCGACCATGTCTTTCCAGCACGCGGCCCTGACACAGGAGATACCAGACAAGGTTTAGGCTGATGGAAGACAGATGGAAATTGAGTCTCAAGAGGAGGATTTAGAAAGACCATGTGCTAAAAACTCCGTGTTTCAAAGCACAGGACAGGAGACCAAAGCCAGACCCCTGAGAGGTCTGACCGGTGGTGCTGGAAGAGTGGGAGGGCCTGGGATGAAATAGAAACAGCAGACTCAGAAGAACAAATCAAGCAGGAGATGGTGGTTTCCTGCAACTGGTCTCGGGGAGAGGGAGGCTTCCCCGCTCCCCATGATGCCCGGCTGGCTTTCGCTGCCCTCAGGCCCCCTATGCGTTTTAGTTTTCGGGTCTCACAATGTTCTCACAATTCATTGTCGGAGATCTGCATTCTTACAGTCTCTTGGGAGAAGTGAATACCCAAAGGCCTAACTTTCTGTGCTGTGTTGGAGCTTTCATGCATCCTAGAAATGGAGTTCTTCCTGGTTTGTTAATGAGACTGGCATTTTATACCTAGGGCATGCTGTTTGGAGAGGCTTCCAGACAGGAGTCATGATCATAACGAGTTATTTTTTCTTCTTTTCTGGATAAGAACAATATCCTCGCCATTCAGTTTTCAAATATAGCAAGTAGTCATGATAGAAGAATATCCTTATGTTAAGAAAGGGGTTGGCAGCCTCGTGATGTGAAATGTCCAATTTAGAAGACACATTTAAAAAGAAAAGCTGCCTTAAGTCCTTTTTTGGAATCAGGTGGAATAAAAATGAGTAAATAAAAAAGTTAAAGTACAACACATGGTCTGACAACACATTCTCCTTCCTCTCTTTAGTCTTGCAGATACTTGTTGATTTTGCCTGAACTTCAGGTGTCATTTTTATCATTTCATTAAACTGTCAAACTCCAAACTGGTTCTGGCATCTAACTGGGGGCATAACTTGGATGATAGATTTTCTAGCTGATGCATATAATCGGCGCTCTACAAGAATGTTGTCAGAGACTAAATATCTAGAATCTCTTTAAGAATATTGGCGTGTAAAAAGAGTACTTAATACGGGAGGGAGAAAAAGCATCAAATTCCAAAGAAAAAGTCGAAATGGAATGTGTAAGTCGGGTATATAAATAGAGAGCTTCTAGTGAAAAGCTTATCTAATGGATTAAGGTTTTTGCAGTAACAAACATCAGAATTATAGATAAAAGCCACATATATTACACTTAACCAGCCCACACCTATAAGATTTCTCTTCATGGAGTGCTGAACTGATCAGAACACTAGATATGCGTGTAACTCAAGTAAATTAAACTGTTGACTCAATTTGTAGAAGCAATTTTGTTGTTGTTAGGTTGCTAAGTCATGTCTGACCCTTTGCAACCCCATGGACTGCAACACACCAAGCTCCCCTGTCTTTCATATCTCCCAGGGTTTGCTCAAATTCATGTCCATTGAGTTGGTGATATTATCTAATCATCTCATCCTCTGTCACCACCTTCTCCTTTTGCCCTCAATCTGTCCCAGCATCAGGGTCTTTTCCAGTGAATCAACTCTTCGCATCAGGTGGCCAGAATGTTGGAGCTTCAGCTTTAGCATCAGTCCTTCCAATGAATATTCATGGTTGATTCCCTTTAGGATTGACTGGTTTGATCTCTTTGCTATCCAAGGGACTCTCAAGAGTTTTCTCCAACACCACAGTTTGAAAACATCAATTCTTCAGCGGTCAGCCTTCTTTATGGTCCAACTCTCATATCGATACATGACTACTGGAAAAACCATAGCTTTGACTATTTGTACCTTTGTAGAGGCAGTATGTATTTTTAAAAGATCTTTTAAAATGTGTTCACTGTTTTATAACAGAAATTTTATTTCTAGAAATGTATGCTAAGGAAATAATCAAAGATATGTGCAACTGTTTTGGCCACAAAGGTGTTAATCACATTATTGCTTATAAAAGGATAAATAGGAAATTGCTTACATGTACCACAATAACAGATTAGTTGTATATATAAATATGTATATATATTATGTTATAGTGAACTACTGTTCAGCTACTCTAATGATATAGATAAATATTGATAATGAAAAGATGTTCATCATATATTGTTAAGTGATGAAATCCTATTATTTAAAAAAAAAAAGGCATTCCCTTCTCCAGGGGATCTTCCTGACCCAGGGATCGAACACTGGTCTCCTGCATTACAGGTAGATTCTTTACCATCTGAGCTACCAGGGAAGCCCCCATTAAAAAAACAAAAATTCTTTTTTTTTTTTTTTTTTTTTAATTTTATTTTTAAACTTTACATAACTGTATTAGATTTGCCAAATATCAAAATGAATCCGCCACAGGTATACATGTGTTCCCCATCCTGAACCCTCCTCCCTCCTCCCTCCCCATTCCATCCCTCTGGGTCGTCCCAGTGCACCAATTCTTAAAAAAAAATCCCTCCAAGTATGCACAGAATGATCACATTTTTGCTAATATATGGATATATTCTTAGAAAATGATCTGGAAATATATTTGAGGGTTTTAAAAGAGATTCTCTGGGTAGTAAGATCCATGAGCATTTCAAATGTTCCTCTGTTTTTTTCTGTCTTTATTTTCCTGCTCTAAACATATATTGCTTTTCTAATAAGAAAGAACCAACAAAGTTTATTTTTAATTGAAAAAAGGAAAATATATGAGTCAAACCACATGATCCAGATGGATCCTAGAGACCTCGTGATACTTTTCAGTGGAATACATTTGTAAACATTTTTCAACTGAAAATGCCATGATTCGAGACCAGTAACTGCTCTCTCCTACACTTGATTTAGCAGAGCTTATTAGTTTTCTTCTTAATCTCTGCAAAACGAAGGAACTCAACTTATTAGATTATCTCTGGGGTTTCTTCCTACTCCCAAATGCTAGGTCTATCCTTTATTCAGAGAAACTGCTGAGCTAATTACAAGCTGCCATATGATGAAGGTGTATGAATAAGTATTCATCTTATTATTCGTAGTACATTCAAACCAACCCACTCTGAAAGACTGTCCTTGAATCTGTCCTCTGATACTTTGGAGAGAGAGACCTTCAAATGATGTATTTTTTCCATTACATGTTGATTACCCTTGTTTTGAGTGTTTGGGGAGAACTTGTGTATGATGAGGGTCACATAACAGAGCACATAATGCGACTGCTCCAGTGTTTTGGGGGAACGTCAGCAGTAGGTGGGAAGCAGTTGAAGGAGACAGTGACAAAGAACTCACCTCCACTAGAAGGTAAAAGCTCTGCCAGCTGTTAACCCTGACAGCCTCCTCCTCTGGTATCAAGGAGAGCTGTGTCTGTCCTCGGCCAGATTTAGCTCAGTGAGGCGCGATGTTGTTCATTTCTTCTCATTAATCACTCTGGTAGATGTCACAGTGTTACAATCAGTTCCTCCTACCTGTAAACATACAATTTCAGAATGAGTTCACAATCAACATCGAGGTAAATTACAGTACACATCTGGCAGACTGACTTCCTAATTCTGTAACTTCTGAATGGAAGTTGGAAAGAATATTGTGCCACGAGTTAGGAAAGAAACCTGACTCGGCCATGAACTTGTAGAACCTTAGAGGTTTTTTTTTTAGGTCCAAGTTTTTCTCCTCTCTAAAGTGAGAGGGTTGAATTCAGTGGTTTTCAAGCTCCCTTCCAGCTCTAAAATTATATGAAAATGATCTACAAAGGCTGTTTATTGTTGCCTACATGACTCTAGACCCATGGCAGGGTGTCTGTTAACAATCCGGCTCTTATCTCTCTTGGTGCAACCAACCCTGTTTTCTTGCTTATGTTCCTTTTCTTGTGCCACACTAAATAATTTCCATCTCATTTTGGCATGCTCTATATCTAATGTATGATGTGTCTTTGTGACTAGTGAAAAAAAATTCTTAATAGCAGCTGCTTTTCTAGTTTTTAAAGCTATGCCCTGAGAACTAAATGAGAGCTAAATGTTAATTCAAAGATTCCTGTATTTGTTATCATTTCCAACCTAACCTATAGAAGTCTAAGGCAAATCTGAGACAGAAAAATTCCTCCCTTGAGACAGTGAACTCATAAATATGTAGTATGATTTGTCCCTATAATTTAGAAGAAATTAGGATATTTAACATTTTTAGCAACATTTTTTTCACTGTATACACTGAATATGCAAAATTGGGCTGCTGCTCATGCTTGCTGATCCTGCATTTTTAATTGTAGATAGCATATTTTAAAATTGAGTAATTATTTCAAATGAATCTACTGTAAAAGAAGAATCAGGTTACCCTAACGAAAGATTTTATAAATCAAACACTTGGGTGTTTTTACTTAATTTCTCATTTGTAGACTCCTGGTAGTTCAGACGGTAAAGAATTTGTCTGCAGGGCAGGAGACCCGGGTTCGATCCCTGGGTCAGAAAGATCCCCTGGAGAAGGAAATGGCTACCCACTCCAGTATTCTTGCCTGGAGAATTCCATGGACAGAGGAATATGGACCCTATAGTCCATAGGGTTGCAAAGAGTCAGACGTGATTGAGCAACTAACTCTTTTACATATATAGGATATCTGTTTTCTGTAGTAAGCACAGAAAACCCAACCGAAACAGGCCACAGTGGAGACTACTAATTGCCCACCCAATGCCCATTCTTTCTTCCTTAGTAGCCCACTCTGGTTTTATTCAAGGGGAAAGACTACATTTCCCAGCCTCCCTTGCAGTTAGGGGGTAGCCAGTGGGGAAATTGTTAGTTGGGACTTTCAGGAAACCTCTTTGGCAGCAGTTGACTGGGGTGTGTATTTATTGACTCTGCATCCTCTGTTTTTCTGTGGACTCTCCCTTCCGAGCTCCGTGTGTGCACAGTGCGGCTGAGGACGCTTTGTTGCTGTGCTCAGCCGTATCTGACTCTTTGTGACCCAGTGGACTGTGGCTCCTCTGTCCATGGGCTTCTCCAGGCAAGAATGCTGGAGTGGGTTGCCATTTCTTCCTCCAGGGGATCTTCCCTACCCAGGGATTGAACCCATGTCTCCTTCATCTCCTATATTGGCAGGTGGTGAATGATTTTACCACTGCACAGTGTGAGTCCCATCACTTTCTTCTACTAAAGCCTAGCAGAAAGAAAGTCCAATTCCCCAGTAGCTCAAGCAAAACCCTGAATTGGCTTCTCCTTGACTTGATTCCCCAGTTGGAGTTGTGTTGAACCTATAACTGAGACATACAGAATGACGTGCTGATGGATTCATTGGAGCTCCAGGAGAAGTGGGAAGGAAGATACTGGATGATGACCAAACCACAAATATCTCCCCCACCAAATTTTCCAGTTTCTTTTCTGAGTTATAGTCTCTAGTATTGAGTAGATGATCATTTGGCTTGCAGAGTTACACTCAATAATGATTTGGTCTTTGGATTCATTTTGTTAAAGAAATTAGAGTGTGAAGGCCATACAATAAATCCAGATTAAATATCAAAATATATATCTTTTAGTTTTCCAGATTAACATCTTGCAATAAGCCATATAACTTCCCTTTTTCATCACCACCCTATTTATAGCCTTCTAAAAGGATAGAAATCAAAGTTTGCCCCCCAAAAAAATTTTTTAGACCCCCAAATGACTATGTTTCCAACATAGCTTGTTGATGCAGCCGAGGACATTGTCTCCAAACATGAAGTTATATAACAAGTTACAGCTAAATCAAATTTAAAATGACTTGTGATAAACCCTGAAAAAGTGGTACTTTAAAATAGTAATGTCAGCAAGCTGCCTATTATGTCACCATAATTCCAGTGCTCTGAGTTTAGGTGGAGGAGTCACTGGGCAATGACAGAAAACACCATGGGCTGCTGTTTTGTAGATGTGATCTGGAAGTGGTTTACTGCAGTCGCATGACGGAACACAGCACACCACAAGACAGATGACTGTGGCCACGGTTCTGAAAATGTTCAGATGGCTTTCAGTTAGCTTTGGGCAAGGCTGCTTCTTGCAGAAGCCAGTATCGATTTTTCAGAATGCCCCCATTCTGAAGGAGAAGGAAGGGCTGATCATGTCCATCCTTTGAAGCTACAGGAAAGCATCACTGGAGTGTGGGCTGTAGAAAGCTTTCTTGCAGTGGCCGGGGGACTGGCTATCTGGGCTGAAGACAGTAGGAACGAGAGTGTGGCCCCTGTAGTTTAGAGATTTAGGTTTGACACTGGCTCTTCCACGTGTACTTAAGCTCTTGGAGGCTCGATTTCATCATTTGTAAGATGGGAGTATTTGAGAATCTAGTGAGAGAAGGCATTTACATGCTTCTAGCCCAATGCCTCAGACCTATCCTTCTTGCTCAGTAAACATTAACTACTTTTCTGTTTTCAGAGTTGTCCCTTGAAAAGAGGGAAGAGTGCTGAATTTTTCACTCTTCTGAGTTTCATTAAGAAAAAAAGAAAGTGTGACAGTAAAACAGTTGAATTTGGGTCTGCTCCACCTGACGATGCTTTTACTTTGTTATATGGAAAAAATAGAGAGTGGATATGGGCATATTGTAGGTGTCTTAGAGTCCTGTACTGTACTTCTGATGCAAGTTGGTTGCAAATAGCCTTTTTGGAAGGAGTGTGTCATTGGATCATATCCAGGAATGACAACCACCTGCTGTGGGAGCTGCAAGGACCTGAGAAGTCAGTGAAGCCTCCGGCTGCATGGTATCTTACCAGGGACCCCTGAGACTCTATCTGTCTGTCATTTTGCATCTGCTGGGGAGAGTGAGCATCTCAGAGTAACAGGACCCTAGGAGTGTAACCCTTCATTGTACAATGAGGGAACTGCAGCCTGGAAAGAGAAAGTAACTCAAAGGCCACACACAGAGTCAATGACACAGGCAGGACCTTAAACCTGAGGTTCCTGATGCCCAGGTCAAGGATGACAGTAGTCCCTAGACTCCTGGGTATCCTCAAAACCACCCTTTCTTTTTTTTTTTTTCTTTTTCTAATTGCTGGTCTCATCCAACAACTGAAGGACAGGAACTCATTCCTTTCAGCAAGTTCAGTTTGTTAGAAGCCACCTTACTCCCTCCCAGAGTGTCAACATCTGTAGGACTTCCTATTGTATCCATGTCATCTCCCACAAACGGAACCTACAGCTCCTACTGAGGGGGTCTAAGAGTAGCCCCCATGCTCACTGTTGAATGGAAGGCCTCTCAGTTACTGCCCAGACAGCCCCTTATTTTCAGCATGGTGCCCTGCACTGTCTGTCTTCTTCTAACGTCTGGACTCCAGCTCCTTGGGTTCAGTTTCTCTAGAATAAACCTCCGTGTCCCACAGGGCTGGGGAGGGATGGTTGCTGGGCTGCCCTGAGTGGTGTGGACCTGTCCGCATCCTGGGCCTTCTGGGGTTCTTTGGGGGCCTAACTGGCTGGCTTCTCATTTGTATTCTTCTCACTGGCCTCTGCTGAGTCAGGTCCGCTCCTCTGTTTGCTCTCTACCTTTTACAATTGTCATGTCACATTTTTTGTCTCCTCTACCATCTGTGGTCCTTTGGGGTTTATACCTTGTTTATTTCTGTCTCTCTTAATACAAGTTTCTAAGGTGGATCTGAAGCCCAGTGGGTAGTAACTGACCAGGACTGAATGCAGTTTAAAAAAATTTTTTTTCTTTTTTGAGTGTTAAGGACCTTGGCCCTCAGCAGTACAGAGAATGCGTTAAGGAAATCTTGGGTGTGAGGAGTTGCACTCAGCAAAGAATGCATCATACCTTCCTTCACTGCCGAGAACCTTCTGAAAAACAAATCTTATCAGGTTTTGTATTATCACCAAAAATTAACCTCCCAGCGTGGTTCACTATCACGTTTATGGAAGTGTTTTGAAAATGAAATGTGCCACTATGAAATCAATGGCTGGGAATCAATGAGAACTGCTGAGGGAGAGGCGTGTTTGTATATTTCATCTGTGGCTGAACACTTGCTGGGAAGAAGCGCTGAACATCTCTCAGTGTCTTTGTTTTTCGAGACACCAGCCAGCAAGAAGAAGCTTTCCTCTGCCTGTGTACCTACCAGGACTGCAGAGGAAGAAGTGTTTGTTAAGTGAATAAATTTAATGTATGGTAAATGTTTTTGTGACTCCTGCAATGTGTTTGCAATATAAACAAGGCAAGATGCTTTTCAAACTCCTGAGAAAATAAAATTAAATAAATGGCACATATTTTATTTTGCCAAGAACTAAAATTTTCCGTTAAAAAAATAAATATATTAGCCTGTCAGTAACTTTTACCCAACTCCTGATGTATTTTAGTTAGTACCCCATTATTCCCGGTGTTCTGACATACATTATTGTTACCAGAGGGGTTCACTAACATTGTATTCAGAATTGATAATTGATTTACATAGCCGTAAACTGAAGGAGAAGGCATGAGAAGTTTTGTATTCACTCCTCCCCTGACCATCCCCAAGGTGAGGATCACAAATTGAGTTTTATTTTGATACAACTACAGTTCAGCCTTGTGAAACCATTGCTTTGTCACTCATTCGTGTCCGACTCTTTGCGACCCCATGGGTTGTAGCCTGCCAGGCTCCTCTGTCCAAGGGGATTCTCCAGGCAAGATACTAGAGTGGGTTGACATGCCCGCCTCCAGGGGATCTTCCCAACCCAGGGATCAAACCCAGGTCTCCTGCATTGCAGGCGGATTCTTTACTGTCTGAGCCACCCGGGAAGCCCTTAGCTAACAAGAACGTAGAACTTAGTGGTCCTGTGGACTTCTTCAGGAAGTACTGGATTCTAGAATAATCTGAGGAGTTTGGTTATAAATCCCTGCCCCCTTGACATCGTTCTTTAAGAGAGGGGGTCTAGTTAGGTGTTGTTTAATTAATGGCTGCTTTCTGTTGGCTTCTAGTGCATTCTAAGAATGTCCTTCGTATCTCTTCTCCAGTATGTTTGGTCACCTTTCTGGTTTGGGTCAGCGTGTATCTCAGTTTATGTGCTTGAAGGAAGAACCAGAGATGAATGCACTCCTGCATGTCCCCACCTCTTGCCTTGATGACATGACAACATCTCATGGTTTACAACCCAGAGAAGTATGCTTGTCTTCTGATTTTGTTTTCTCATGTGAGCAAAACTGACAATTTAAAGATGATGGAAAAGGGCATACACTTAAAGACATAAAATGAGTTTTGCAAGCTCTATGTACAATACAGAACATTTTGGTTTTGATGCCACTGTATAACCAGCAGAAGGTTAAAAACAATAAAGACAAACAGTGTTTCCCTCTGTGTCTCTTAAACATCATCCAGATAACTGGTTTGGCTAGTTTTTTTCCCACTGTATTGATCAGTTGCTCTGGCCTTGTGCAGACACAACACAAAAATGCTCTTGTGAACCTGGTGCCATTTTTCCCCCCTTAAACATTTAGCTTTAGAATAGCTGGATTTAATGGCAGGGGACCTCAGCTTACGTTCCTGAAGGCTCTTTTCCTCCCACTCCTTTGGAGAAGGATGCATGATTAATTTTTCCCCTTCTCTTTTGATTATAGGAAAAATTGGATGCATGGTAACTCAGTGCCAGCACACCTGAATTCAAGGGGCAGCTCCCAAGACAATTACCCTCTTGTTCCCAAGTCTCATGGGCCTGGGGAGCACTGAGGGCAAAAGGGTAATGAATTCATCTAGGTGGTGATAAGAGCTACATTCCAAGAGGATTAACAGCACAAAACCCCCTATTCTAGGAGGAGGGAAAAAACCCATGGAAAAAGCAGGGGGAGGGGGAACACCCACATTGACACACAAACATAGCTGCACAGGGAGCTTTGTAGTGAGTGCTCAAAGCCACGCTCCAATTTTAACTGTCAAAAAACCGAGCTACACTGACAAGAGCATCTACATGTTGTACATGACAGAGACAGTCTTTAAAAGGCGGGGACCATTCTTGTTTATGGAGGAAGGGGTCTGGTCGTAGTCTTCACTTTGCCCGGAGAATTATATCTGGCCCCCATCAATTGCCTCCTTGACTAAGACGCAGAAACACTTCCCAAATACCTTGATTTCAGACTTGTCAAACTACGGGAGTGAACAGCGGGGAGAAAAAGTCCATGTTATTTGCTAACCACATCTGAGGATGGTTCTGCTAATGGAATTTTGGTCCCGTGTAAACTTTCCTAAAACAGCACCATCGCTGAGTGAAATTTAGGATCTTGATTGTGCAACTAAAGTGGAGGTCCCTCGTATGTGTTTGGATGGATATATTTGGTGAAACGTAAAGGCAGCATCATTTCTGTCTGCTAATCAAGGGCCAGAACCAGCCCACACACATCTGCCTAGCTATTCCTCACTGCCTGTTAGGAAAATAAACCTCTCATTTTTCAAAAGAGGTCACTGCCCCTAAAGAGGAAAACCAGAGCACGTGACTGTGGTCCTTGGATCTTCTCACCCTCTTCCAAAAAGCCTTCACCATCCCCCACCCTCAATGGCTACCAGACCCCAAATTTTCAGACTTTAAATCTCAACACCATTTGTCTTGCCACATCCCTTCTTTCACAGAGAAATTTGACTTCGTTTAGCTTATCCCTTAAAAAAAATAATTCTGAAGGTGTTTGCCACTCAGCCACTTTATTCTTGAGAAGTAAACACGTAATCGGCACTTATGGAAGCAGTGACTTTTCCAAGTACCGCACTAGAGTCTAAAACAGAAATATACCATGTTATTGTAGGAAATGACAGCTTTTCCATTTTCTTGGCCACACTCTGGTCTTATCGTCATTTGAGAACATTCCACAAATATCAACATGGCCTTCAGTAAAGATGCCTGATCCATATTTTGCATGTCCGAGTCTACTGGAAATGTACCCTCTTGATGTCATTCAGCCTTAATGAAGTTAAACATTTGCCAGGAGAGTTTGTTTTTGAGAGGAGTTGCTTCGGGAAGGCATGTTGCAGCAGACTGAAGCTTAGCTAACCGTGAATAAGTGTTTTCCTATGTCTATAATTTTAACACAATCATTACCTCAGACCCCATCTTTTATCCCAAAGAGGAAAAAAATGTATTGGTCAGGCCATACAGCTTAGTGAAGGCTCTTTATTCTTGGTAGAAACAGATATTGAGGCTTCTTACCTTCCTGCAATGAGATGACTTCAGCTTTACCTGGAGACCCTGCTCATGGAGCTCTAGAACTGATGCAGTTAACCAGCCCCAGTATAGTCACGTGCGGCCATCTCCCTTTGCTTACCTGCTTCAGCCTCTGAGGTCCTCACCGATGCGGGAGGCTACATATGGCCAAGGATTCTTGCTAATGTCTTTTCTTCTCACCTTAGGGGGTAGTTTGTAGAAAATACATGTACCTTTTAACTGTCAGTAGATGTATTTTAAAGTACTTTCTGGGATCTTTGAGAAGATGCTTTTCCATTTAAGAGAAAATAGCCATGAGTTTGGGCTTCCCAGGTGGAGCTAGTGGTAAAGAATCTGCCTGCCAATGCAGGAGATGCAAGAGACGTGGGTTCAATCTCTGGGTCGAAAAAATTCTTTGGAGGGGGCAATGGCAACCCAATCCAGTATTCTTGCCTGGAAAATTTCATGGACAAACAGACTTGGCGGGCCACAGTTCATGGGGTTGCAAAGAGTCAGACACGACTGAGCATGCGGGTACACACACACACACACACACACAGAGCCATAAATCTGGTAGTTATTTGCTGTGACCGAACAGACCAGATTTTAGCAACAAAGGCAGTACCTTTGACGCCTTGCCAGGGTTGTGTTTTGTAGCTAAACATGACATTTAGGAAATGTCAACCGTGAATGACTTTTTTAAAAACTGTAGTTAAGTGTGGTTGGATATACATACAATTCCTGACTTACAAGAACTTGACAAACAAGTTTCCAGGAGACAGAAAAGGCTGCCCTTCCTCCACCCTCCGCGTTCTCAGGATCCCTTTCATTTCTCCTCTTTGCCCTTACACCCCCCTCCCTCCTGTCCTCTCAATGCCAGAGCCATTTCAGCACTGCCATGGAAACTGCCATGGAAAAACTTGGCTCTTCTGGAAAAACCATGGTTTCTAAAGTGGGAGAAGAAGCTGAACACAATGGGCACAATTGGGCCTGACCCCAGAGACAGCTCCTGGGCAGGGCCAGGTGCATGCCCCCATTATTTTCTCTAATGTGGTAGGAGTCTTTTAAGCTCTATTTACTTTTATTCATTTGGACTTTTTTTTTTTTTAAGATATGGGATGTCTGTGAGAGAAACGGAGAAAGCAGCCTTCTTTCATTTGTATGTTTGTATGAACTGGGTCAAGCTACGATGACCACACATACCAACACAGCCCTGGAGTATTGCTTAGTGTTTTATATCTCACTGTTGATAAAAGGTTTCCCCACAGGCATCTGTTCTTCACAGCTGCTTTGCAAATGGTGAGACTCGTAACTCAGTTTGCAATGTTTGAGATGCTGCAGGCAGGACTTCAGAAACTGCAAATTCAAATTTGGAATCCAGTTCTTGTTTTCCATATCCCATTGGGTGTGTATTTTTATACATGTCTGGGTTTTTGTATATACACATGACCACAGCTCTGCCTTTTTAAGTAAAGCAAATGTGTTTGCATATGATCAGCAAACAATTCAGAGACTCTCAAACCATGTCTGACCTCGATATTCTGCTATTTTTTAAGATCCTTGTACCTGGAAGGTGAAAATTAGATGAGGGGGTCTTATTTCACAAGCATTAGAGATTGAGAGTACTGTGTGTGCCTACAAAACACACTTAGAAGCCATGTTAAGATTTTGCAACTTGACTGAGAAACACCTATGTAGTGGTTGGTTAAATAATAAAATCCATGAATTATATTTCTGTTTACAGACCTAATTCCAACACTGATAGTATGTTTACATCTGTGGTTTTGAATTACTTATAGTAAGTCAGTCCACTCTTAGTAACTGAGTATTATTGGTAGCTACAAAGTGTATTTGAATTTCATACCAGAGAGCCAGGTTCATTAAATATTTTCATGTGATAACATTCCTGATCAGGGCCTAAATAACAATTCTGAAACTGAAAATGATTGGAATGCATAAAAGTACACTATACAGGTTGATTTATAGTAATAATTATGGTGGGTCTAAACTGATTATCTCACTAGCAGTGAACATACAATGGGAATGTCATAAGAGATGAACTAGTGCCACTTTCTGAGATAGAGAATTTTCACATTTTACATAAAGCCAGAAGTAAAAATGGTTCCAAGAGAAAACATGTGTTAAAGATTATAACTGTTTTAACTTAGAAGGAAGGAAAAAATTGGTTTATCACAAACATTGCTATTTTTTCTCCCAAAGTATAGAAACAGTTTCCATTCTCTGACTCCATGATGTCATGCTCTGAATATGAAATGGTGAAGGAAATGGAATGATACAAATGAATGCTAAACTTATAAATTCAATTTAACAGGAAATGAAAATATGAAAACTTGATAAATATCTAGTAAAACCTCAAGGATCATGGAATTATTATTTGCTAAAATCTTGTTCCTGATTAGAATTGTATAAAGTTCTACCTGAATATTTTCTTGAAAACTGTAATATGTCATCCTCCAACATTCTTCAGAAATGTTGAAAGCTGTTCCATTCACTTTTATTGTATGGCCAGGTGTTGTTTTGTTTTGTTTTGTTTAACATTGGTTGATCCTTCTAATCTGTTTCACTTGGGTAGGTTACTACTTTTCCCAAGGGTGATTTCGTTGGCAGTATCTGTAGATTTATGCTTTGGGCTCTGCTGCAGTCTTTAGCACTGCTACTTAAGTGAGACCACTGAAAAATTAAGCCAAACCTAGAGTGTGTTGAAAAGACTTTCCGTATCTAAATGTCACAGGAGTTTGCAGGCTCTGACTAACTCACCCTCTCGCTTTCTTTGGAGACAGGTAGGCAGTTACAGAGACCAACAATTTCTGCCTTTTGATAAACCTGGAAAGAGGAAGAAGGAGCTATGTAACTGATGTGATTTGTTGTTATTGTTGTTAAATGCCTCTTTTCTTAAACAGGATTTGAAAAACCAACCCAGACCAAATTACTTTTCCCTTACTTTAATACACCCTGGATAAATTTTAAAGCACAGGTTGTATTTTATATAATAAGAATAGGGAAACTTTATTCCTATTTTGGATGAAATGACAACTACGATAACTTGGTTTAAATCCATTTACCTTCAAGTAGACCATCATCATGTTAACTGTGAACTGGCCCTGGGTTTTAAAATCTTAGTAATTTTAAAGCGTCAGTGTGTGTACAGGAGCAGTACCTGTCTCAGAGTGCACTGCAGACATCATCTTTGAGAAATGACAAGGATAATCGGTTTGGCTTCATAGCTGAAGGCACCCAAGCGCACAGAGCCTGGGAGAGACCTGCTTAACCACTGAGACAAGGAAACTGCCCTCATGTCAAGCAGCTAATGTTCTGTCACTTGCCAAACATTCCTGCTACAGATTCATGTTCTGAAATTTTCATGAACCAACTAGACACACAAACTGTGTGGTCTGGATTAAATAATATCTGCCTAAAAGGAAAGAAGTGAAGTTAGCCAGAAGGCCAGATGGCAGCTGTATTTTCTGCAGAACTCTATTTGGAAAGTGAGCTTTATGTAATTTTTGGTCATTTCTTACCATCTTAGGAGACCACTTTCAGAATGAGTCATTGAGGGATAAAGCACATAGATTTCAAAAAACATGAACTGCACAAATGTAGGCTCATTGTTTAACCTGTCCACAGAATTATTGCTATTTGATGAAAATGCTTGGGTTTCTTTCTCTTCCAGCATTGTTATATCCTGCTCCTCTATCCTATCCTTATTTTTTTTTTTTTTTTTATTCAGCAGGCTGAATTACTCCAGAGCTAAACTCTGTCGCTTACAATCCCGTGGAGTTCACATAAAGGAAAAATGTGGCTGAAAAGGTCATGGATTTATTACTAATCTTGTCTTTCACTAGATTATTCACTTGAGTGTAGAAAACCAACAATTGTCAACTGCATATACACATACATGATGTTTCCCTTCTTTTTGAGGCAGAGTGCCGTTTCTAAATTGCATCTTTCAGAAAACTTGGTACCTTGGACTCATAAACATTTTAGTTCATGTTCTGTGTTTAAGAATTTTACTTTGAGGTTGTAGGGTGAGCCCCAAGCTTTTAAATAGAAGCAAAGAAATACCAGCCCACATGGAGGTTACTTATCATAGCAATTCAAGATAGAGGAAAACATCAAGAAATCAATTAATGTTGTTCATTTTCCAAATGGTGGAATTACCTCTAGGATTATTTGGTTTCTTCTCTTTCTTCCTTCATATCTCATTGGTTACAACACTTGATCCTGTTCCCTCTAATGTACTTTTAGTTTCATACTTTTTCTCTCTATTATACCTGCATTCCCCTTGACAGACTCGCATGGTTCCTCATTCTAGACTCAGAACTGATCAAACCGAATCCCAATTTTGTTCCATCCAATATGCATCCTAATCCCCGTGTATCTTCAGAAAACATTGATGTCATGATGGTGCCCAAAATCATTCTGTGTTTTCCTGTTTTGTTCTACAGCACATTAGATGTGGATCGTCTCTGCCTAGATTTCATGGTTCAGGGTACTCGGCTGCCTTCTCTCTTATCTCTCTCATTCAATAACTGACTTTATTTCCTACTCTCTACAGTGTGTTAGAGCTCAAGCCTCTTGCATTTCTGTGATGTCTGTACTTGGAATAAGATGGTCTCACTTGGGATACCCTTCCCTTTCTCCTTCTATTAATAGCTTGATAGACATCCACTCACCATTTCCTTCCAGTTCAATTTATTTAACACATACCGACTGAGCTATATATATGTTAGTCACTGCTATATGTTAGTTGCTCAGTCATGTCCAACTCTTTGTGACCCCGTGGACTGTAGCCCGTCAGGCTCCTCTGTCCATGGACTTCTCCAGGCAAGAATACTGGGATGGGTTGCCATTTCCTTCTCCAGGGGATCTTCCCAACCCAGGGATTGAACCTGGGTCTTCCGCTTTGCAGGCAGATTCTTTACCATCTGAGCCACCAGGGAAGTCCTGGTAAACACCTGCCAACTGAGCACCTGCCATCAAATTGAAAGTCACCTTACACAGGGTATTGTGAGGAGTATAAGGCTGTGTGAAATGGAGTCATACTGTACTGCTTAAGTCTGGACCACACCAGACTGCCACATCCTTCTCTTCTGAACTTCTAAGTACTTAAAGGACCAGAAGACTATGGAGTGGAGTGCTCAGAATAACCCCAGGGCTCAGGAGGAATCTCTTGGAACTTCTATTTACATTCTTTGGTATCTCTAAAAATTTCTATTTTGTAGTATTTTATAAAGTATATTTACTACAGAGATACATGTGTAGCATTTACAAATAAATAACATACATATATTGGGGAGTCCATTTTAATAATAGTGAGTGATCAAAAAGTATATAAAGCCTCAAATTCAGGACAATTCCATTGTGGTTTTCGAAGGTCAGCAGACTGGCCCATCCAGACCCACTCATTCTCTCATTCAAAACTTGTTTACCCTTCCCCTGCAGTGTGCCGGGGAAAGTTTTAGTTTTATTTCTGATAAAAGCTCAAAGTTTTAGTTTTATTTCTGATAAAAGTTCCCTGGAAAATGTGACTTTAGATCGGGACCGGGATGGTTTGCTAATATTTCTCCCCAGGGGTTAGCAGACAAGTCACAGGCAAAGTAGATAGACAGATGCAGCGCCTTTTCTACCTCCCTCTTGCCCACTCAGGGCTGCACGCAAAGATTCCTGTGTGACCAACAGCAAAGGCTGGTGGCTTCTGACAGAAGGGAGAGATGGGATGGGGCTGTTTGCTTTATTCTTTCAAATGCACCTATGAGACAGGCCACTCCTTCTTGGGGGAAGGAAAGGAGGTAGCCAGTAGAGAGAGGTGGGCAGTTGTTACTGTGGGGTTGGGGGGTGGTCCCTGCTCATAAGTATGCCACTGTTGCTTCAGCTTTTGAGTGAGTGAGTGAGTGAGTGAAAGTCGCTCAGTCGTGTCTGACTCTTTGTGACCCCATGGACTATACAGTCCACAGAGTTCTCTGGGCCAGAATACTGAAGTGGGTAGCCTTTTCCTTCTCCAGGGGATCTTCCCAACCCAGGTATCAAACCCAGGTCTCCCACATTGCAGGTGGATTCTTTATCAGCTGAACCACAAGGGACACCTGTAATAAGTAAGATTTTCTGTTGTGACCAATCTATCTCCCTATGAAGGAGCACTTCTCTTTTTCACTACAAGAAAAAGCAAAACACATAAATCCCATTGATCCGATTTTGAATTGTGTGCTTGAAGGTCTAAGATAACACCTTATGTGACCCTGCTCCAGAGTTGATTACACAGAAAAGAGCCCTGTGTGCCTGTGTATGTGTTTCTTTGAAAGAATAGTGTGGCTGTCCATCTCATTCTCAGCTGGACCAGCCCATGCTCCACTGTGCACACTCCCCTCCGGCACCACCACCCCACCCACCCCCCAGCCACCAGCTGTTGCTACTATTAAATTTTGTAGTCTCTGGCACATTGTGGAAGGGAAGACAGGTCAAAGCATGTGGTCATGAGAAATAAAGCAAAGAGAAACCAAAACTTGTTGCTTCTCATTGCTCATAATCAGAAAACAATTTCACGTCATGAGAGAGAGATGCATGGAAAGCACCTCTGGTCCCCAGGCGAGGGACCTTGTTGAGGTCATCTAGTGCATCCGCACTCCTCCCTGACCCACAGGGCAGAACTCTTAACATGATATCCTAGAAGGTTAAAATATGCCCAGTTAAAATCTGTAAACATCTACAGAGAAAGATGTCACAACTACCCTCAATAACTAATTAGGATGGTTAAGAGTGGATATATGTATAACTGATTCACTTTGCTATACACCTGAAACTAATCAGATCAGATCAGTCGCTCAGTCGTGTCCGACTCTTTGCGACCCCATGAATCGCAGCACGTCAGGCCTCCCTGTCCATCACCAACTCCTGGAGTTCACTGAGACTCAAATCCATCGAGTCAGTGATGCCATCCAGCCATCTTATCCTCTGTCGTCCCCTTCTCCTCTTGCCCCCAATCCCTCCCAGCATCAGAGTCTTTTCCAATGAGTCAATTCTTCCCATGAGGTGGCCAAAGTACTGGAGTTTCAGCTTTAGCATCATTCCCTCCAAAGAAATCCCAGGGCTGATCTCCTTCAGAATGGACTGGTTGGATCTCCTTGCAGTCCAAGGGACTCTCAAGAGCCTTCTCCAACGCCACAGTTCAAAAGCATCAATTCTTCGGCGCTCAGCCTTCTTCACAGTCCAACTCTCACATCATACATGACCACAGGAAAAACCATAGCCTTGACTAGATGGACCTTTGTTGGCAAAGTAATGTCTATGCTTTTGAATATGCTATCTAGCTTGGTCATAACTTTCCTTCCAAGGAGTAAGCATCTTTAAATTTCATGGCTGAAACTAATGCCACATTGTAAATCAAATATACTCCAATAAATTTTTTAAAGAACAAGAAATCAATTAAATGTAGTTTATACATTAAAAACAAAGATGATTAACCTGGGGCTCAGCGACCACCATTCTTGAAACTTTCAAGGCTTTCTTGCTTCAGTTTTAAGTGGTTTTCTTTCCATAGTGGACAGGACAGTTCATCACCATCCTTTGTCTGATTCAGTGATATTCAATTGACCACTAGATTTATGACTGAATAAACCAGTCCATTCATACATCTACTTTTGTTTACCTTGATTCATCTCTGTGGTACCTGTCTATATCTTCCCCAATTTGGTTCCCACTTTATTTGTGGAAATTTTTAAGATGATAGGATGGTTTCCATGTGATTCTCCCATGTACTCAGCTTTAAAAACACAATGCTCACTCAGAACCAGCTCTTTACTTGTCCATTCAGGTTTCTTTAGGGTATTAGTATATTCATACCTAAGTCGTTAAGACAGAGAAATCTTTTTAATCCAAAAATATGAATGCTGAAAGTTTCAGGAAGGCCAGTTCAGAAAATGGTTTGACTAAAATATTAGTTAGGGTTCTGACTTGGCTGCTGTGATAAACACCAGACTACAGCGACTTAAAAACTTGCAAGTTGATCTCTGCCTATGAACAGTCTAAGTGTACAGGCTGATGTGGAGGCCCCACAGTGATAGGGACCAGTCTTATTATATTTTAGCACTGCCATGCTGTCTTCATGGCTTCTGTTTCAAGATCTTATACACCAGCCAGCTAGAAGAAGGGTACAAGGGGAAGTGGAAAGCACCAGTCTTTCTTCTTAAGAGTACAGCCAAGAAGTTGTGCTTGGGTATCCCTTCTTTTCACATCCTGTTGGCCAGAATGTAGCTACATGAACACACCGAGCTGCAAGGGAGGCTGGAAAGTCTGTCTATGAACTGGAGGATCATGTTCCCAAGTAAGACTGCAAAGTTCTATTACTGGAGGAAGAAAGAAAGATGGATTTGGGAGACAACAGTTAGCTCTGCACCTGGCTTGGTAGGGCTAGCCTAGAGAAGCATGTTTCAGATCGAGAACCATGACTTCACTAGAGAACTTGTAAGCTGTAGAGATGATACCTAAGGATATGAAGAAAGAGAGAGTTGCTGGATGTAGAAGCTGAGACTCATGGATAAGCTTGGTGTTGCAGCCTTGTGGGTTTCAGGCCTGGAGTTCAACAATAAGGCATACCTCTCCTGCCACTGGGAGAGAAATTGAAGCTTAATTCCAGAAATGTCTTTTACTACTGTATGACTGAATTAAAATAGATTTTCTAGGAGAAGTTTCCAGGCTAAATAGGTTCAATACAAAGCCAAGACCCCACATGGTTCCATTACAGTGATTTCAGGCTATAAAAACCATGCTGCCCTCTTGCCCCTAGGTCCAGATCATTCTCTGAATGGGGCAGTAACATGTATTTGAGCCCTGTCATGATAAAAATAAAATTTTTTAAAATGCTAGTAAGTGAAAAATTTTTAGTTTAACAATTGTAGTACTGCTACCACCCCATTGTAAGGTCTGCATTCTTTAAGGATGTTCTAGGAAAATAATGGTGAAAAAAATACTGATGAATACAGTGCTATACATACTCCATCGGGGACTTGCATGTCATATTTGTTTACTTGATTAGCCAGGCGCTTTTTCCTGTTAGTGTCCGCATTCATCTTTTCCAAATATAACCCTGGTTTTCATCTCATCCTGACAAGACCAACCTGGATTTTGACAGTCACACTGATTTTTATCTATTTAAACTGCTAGAAGCCAAATCTGATTTTGTCCCTGGCTTTTGTTATTGAGAAAAGTAATATAAAACCGAGGCAGAATTAGATCAGGAGCATCCATTATTTTAAACAGGAACAAAAAAGAAATATAATGTTCTAAGTATTGGATTCATTTGAATATATAGGGGATGTTAAGAATTCCGTTTAAGTGTGTTTTTCTGCTGATCTTGTATTTGATATGCAAAATCAACATTCTCATTGCCTATTGTAGAAATAATAATCAGGTAATAATAAAAACTCATTTGCTGAGTGTTCAATTTATATCTTCCCAGCACCAATTTCTGTGGTCAAAGTTTAAGCCTTGACTTGGTGGCACCCAAACTGTATGGCTGCTACACAACAGAGGAAAGGATACTTGGGAGCTTTGGAAGAAATAAAAGCAATTGGTTTCTACTTCAGTACCATTATTCCCTGTCTGTGTAGACTGTGCATTCTCAACAGGGGATGCATTTCCCTCATGGGGGTGAAAACTGGTGCTTGAGGGTATAAGTGGCAGAGTGAGAGCGCTGTGATACGGGACACTCAGAGAGATGCTACCATGCCAGCCTTGAAGGTGGGGGAAGGGGGCATGAGCTATGGAATGTGGAGAGACCCCAGAATCTGGAAAAGCAAGGGAACAGATCCTCCTCTACAGCTACCGAACTGTAAGGTAATAAATGTGTGTTGTTTGAAACCCTTAGTTTGTGCTCCTTTGTTCTAACTGCAGTAGAAAATGAATGCACTCAGTTTTCTCTCCTGTTCAGTGAGAAGAATAGAATGATACATGTCACAGGTTTGTTGTAAGCATTAAAGAAAATAATCTGTGAGTGGTACTTAGCATAAGGAACATAGTGACCCACTCAAGCCTTGACGGTGCTGGTACGGGCAACATTTGTGCCCTCGGTGTACTTTCCCATGCCGAGGTTGCTGACAGGTTTCTTTCTCTGATTATTTCTGATTATTCTGATTATTTCTCTGATTATTTTGACAACAGTCAGACCTTCAACTGACTCTGTCACTTTAAAGGGGCTTTGTAGATATCTCCTCAGATTTGTCATGTATTGATTTTATTTTTAAAAATTTTATTCAAGTGTAGTTGATTTACAATGTTAATTTCTGCTGAACAGCAAAATGACTCAGTTATATACATTCTTTTTCATATTTCTTTTCATTTTGGTTTATCACAGGACATTGGATATAGTTCCCTGTGCTATATAGGAGGACCTTGTTGTTTATGCATGATATATATACTTTCAGTTTGCATCTGCTAACCTCAAACTTCCAATTCGCCCCTCATCCTCACCCTGTCCTCCCCTCACCCCACCTCCCCACCACAACCCACAAGTCTGCTTCCTGAGTCAGTTTCTGTTTCATAGATATGTTCAGTTGTGTCGTATTTTAGATTCCATGTATATGTCATATCAGATGGTATTTGTCTTTCTCTTTCTGACTTACTTCACTTGGTATGATAACTCTAGTTGCACCCATGTTACTGTAAATGGCATTATCTTCTTTTTTATGGCTGAGTAGTATTCCATTTTATATAGGTACCACATCTTCTTTATCCATTGATCTGCTGATGGACATTTAGATTGTTCATATGTCTTGGCTCTTGTAAATAGTGTGCTGTGAACATGGGGAGGGGGTGCATGTATCTTTTCGAATTATAGTTTTGTCTGGGAATATGCCAAAGAGTGAGATTGCTGGGTCGTATGGCAACTCTATTTTTAGTTTTTAGCGGAACCTCCATACTGTTTTCCATAATGGCTGCACCAATTTACATTCTCACCAACAGAGTAAAAGAGTTCCCTTTTCTCCACACCCTCTCCAACTTTTATTATTTGTAGACTTTTTAATGGTGGCCATTCTGACTGGTGTGAAGTAGTACCTCGTAATTTTGATCTGCATTTCTCTAATAATTAGCAATAATGAGCATCTTTTCATATGCCTGTTGGCCATCTGTATGTCTTCTTTGAAGAAGTGTCTGTTGAAGTCTTCTGCCCATTTTTTGATCAGGTTGTTTCTTTGTTATTAAGTTATGTGAGCTGTTTGTATATTTTGAAAATTAAGCCCTTGCCACTTGCATAATTTGCAACTATTTTCTACCAACTTATAGATTGTTTTTTTGCTTTGTTTATGGCTTCCTTTGCTGTACAGAAGCTTGTAAGTTTGATTCAGTTCAGTTCAGTTCAGTCGCTCAGTCGTGTCCAACTCTTTGCGACCCCATGAATCGCAGCACGCCAAGCCTCCCTGTCCATCACCAACTCCTGGAGTTCACTCAAACTCACGTCCATTGAGTCGGTGATGCTATCCAGCCATCTCATCCTCTGTCGTCCCCTTCGCCTCCTGCCCCCAATCCCTCCCAGCATCAGAGTCTTTTCCAATGAGTCAACTCTTCACATGAGGTGGCCAAAGTACTGGAGTTTCAGCTTTAGCATCATTCTTTCCAAAGAAGATCCAGGACTGATCTTCAGAGTGGACTGGTTGGATCTCCTTGCAGTCCAAGGGACTCTAAAGAGTCTTCTCCAACACCACAGTTCAAAAGCATCAATTCTTCGGCACTCAGCTTTCTTGACAGTCCAACTCCCACATCCATACATGACCACAGGAAAAACCATTAGCCTTGACTAGACGGACCTTTGTTGGCAAAGTAATGTCTCTGCTTTTGAATATGCTATCTAGGTTGGTCATAACTTTCCTTCCAGGGAGTAAGCATCTTTTAATTTCATGGCTGCAATCACCATCTGCAGTGATTTTGGAGCCCCCAAAAATAAAGTCTGACACTGTTTCCACTGTTTCCCCATCTATTTCCCATGAAGTGATGGGATCAGATGCCATGATCTTCGTTTTCTGAATGTTGAGCTTTAAACCAACTTTTTCACTCTCCTCTTTCACTTTCATCAAGAGGCTTTTTAGTTCCTCTTCAATTTCTGCCATAAGTGTGGTGTCATCTGCATATCTGAGGTTATTGATATTTCTCCCGGCAATCTTGATTCCAGCTTGTGCTTCTTCCAGTCCAGCGTTTCTCATGATGTACTCTGCATATAAATTAAATAAGCAGGGTGACAATATGCAGTCTTGACGGACTCCTTTTCCTATTTGGAACCAGTCTGTTGTTCCGTGTCCAGTTCTAACTGTTGCTTCCTGACCTGCATATAGGTTTCTCAAGAGGCAGGTCAGGTGGTCTGGTATTCCCATCTCTTTCAGAATTTTCCACAGTGTATTGTGATCCACACAGTCAAAGGCTTTGGCATAGTCAATAAAGCAGAAATAGATGTTTTTCTGGAACTCTCTTGCTTTTTCCATGATCCAGCAGATGTTGGCAATTTGATATCTGGTTCCTCTGCCTTTTCTAAAACCAGCTTGACCCATTCATATTTGCTTTGTTACATTGCCTTGGGAGACTGACCTAAGATAACCATCATGTATTGATTTTGTTTCAACTGGGGGATGTTCTTTTGAGCACCTTTTGAGTATCACTAACTCTTAGGTCCTTCCTTCAAGTAGTTCTACCCCCATTCTTTTCCCCTCTTCTGATCTGTCTGAAGCTTTGGTGGGGTGGTGGAGAAAGAAACTCCCAGCAGTGGTAGTGAGGAGAAAAGGGCCAGCTGCCAAGCACCCTGGTGAGGGAGGGGCAGTCCCAAGTGGGCTGCCATTCCAGAAAGACACTCCAACTTAGAGCCTGACTGTGCTGAGAACAATGAACTTGGATTGTTTTCTTTTTTTAACTTAAGGACTCTGTGTGTGTGTGTGTGTGTGTGTGTGTGTGTTCATTCTTGTTTTGCTGGTTTTTTTTTTTTTTTAATGACTGACAAAATCCCACTGAAATGAGACTCCTCACAATGTAGCATTCACTGACTTGCTTCATTAAGTCAGTTGGGTTGAGCCTAGTGTGAATGAAGTGAAGGCCACAGGTTTTTCTCTCTTTGTTGAGTCAGTTGTTTTCACAGAGAACAGCTTTTGCATTATCACAGGAAAAGAAACCAGTGGAACTGTACCCTTACTACTTAAGTGCTAAAACTATGTATGTTTACATGTGGTTATCTTTGAGTCTTTGCAGCATCATGGAGAAGGCGATGGCACCCCACTCCAGTCTGGTGGGCTGCAGTCCATGGGGTCGCACAGAGTCGGACATGACTGAAGCGACTTAGCAGCAGCAGCAGCAGCATTGTAAAATAGATATTACTACTCTCACTTCTTGCTAAAGAAGGGGGTGTATCTTCACAATATCACTATGAAATAAATAAATAGATATCATAACCCCCATTTCCAGCTGAGGCCCCAGGGGTCCGGAGGATGGCTTCTGTACTGGCTTGACTGGGACAGCGATGTGACCCACTGTGTGGGGCTGCTGCTAGCTGGTTGCCTGGGCAGGCCCTTTCCATTGAGGCCTTGTTTCAAAACCTAATTTTTAGTCTTGCTGGTCCATACACTGGACTTTTTCTGTGAGCTCAGAGATACCCAAACTCTATTGATATTCTTGGGCTAACATAGTTTTTCTATGGATGATGGATCAGCCAGAAAGCTTATGTCTTTATTAATATGGCATTTCTTCTTTCTAAGGACCAGGAAAGACATCCTCTTTCCAAAATCAAGGGCTCACAGACTTCTCTTGCCCTTCATCCAGTCTGATCCCCTCAGTGCCCCTGAGTTCTTCCTCAAATATGCATCCGGCCATTTCACTCCCTTGAAGGACCACTCAGGGACACCTTGCTCCCCTCAGGTTAAAGCTGAAGCTCCATTACTTAAGTCACAAACCTTTCTCTCTTTGGAGTCATCTCTTCTCTCTTCACTCAGTTTTAGGGATATTGAACACCTCCGTCAGGCCTGAATCTTTTTTGCATGTGTGCTTTGGTTTATTCTGGTCCCTTTGCTAAGATCATAGTCTTCCTAGTTTTTTCCTCTTCACTGTAACCCATTTATCTGTCTATTTCAGGGCACAACATAGACCTAGCATCCATCTGGAAGCTTCTCCTGATCCTCCTAATCTCAGTTATTTGCTCCCACCCTCAAGTCAAAGTCATCTAATAAAACTTGTGCTTCCTCTATAATAGTTTGTGTTGAATTGTGTCCTGTTTATCTATCTGGTAACCCTCACCAGAATCAAAGTTCTCTGAGGCCGGGTCCATCTTTCATTCACTATTACTTTTCTACCTTGTACTTGTCACAGCCTGCATATTCAGGAAGTGCTTAATAAAGTTTTCTTGAATGAATAGAGAATGAAAGACCTCTGTTGAAGCCTTTGCCTTGCCACTTTCTAGTGTGTGACTTTTGCTTTATATGTAGGAAACTGTAGGCTCTCAGTTTCCTCATTTATGAAAAGAGAAATTTCATTGAGATGATATGAAATTCTTTCCAATCATGAACATGTTGGGATTCTAATGCAACTCGTTAGCCATCCAGAAGCTATAAATCAGTAGTCAGTCACATCTTGCAAATGATAAGTTGGGAGCATTGCCACAGAATTCATTTCTTGAACATGGATTGATTATTTCACTTCACCCACTTATATGTATATTAATGGTCATTAGATTCATACCTGTTCTTGTGTTGATTTTTCTGTCCTTAACTCAAGGGCTTATTTTCTGCTGGAATACTCTCTGCATCTATACTGATAGAAACATCTGAAAGGAGCCTTTTAAGCCTGAGAAAATGATAAATTCTGTTTATGTTCACTGTTTTGTTCTTATGTCCACTAATTTTTTACCTAGAGGGGCTTAATGAAATCTTTTACTGTACTAATAATTTCAAGTGAAGGTAATTAAATAAGCCATTATATGAGAACAGCACTATCAAATAAGAAAAAGATCTTCAAGTTTTGCTGATTTTTTTTGTTTTTGATGAACTTGAGTTGGTAATGGACATAATACCATATATTAACAATGTGGAATATTTGATATGAAAATGAAAGGGAAAAAGAGAACTACCAACATGCCAGCTATAAGAATATGAATATGAAATGTTAATCATTGCAGTGACTCACACATGATGTCTGCTGGGTTATCCCTTATGCGGGAATCCATGTCAAACTACAAGACTGCATTTGAGCTTAAACATTTTGGAGGCTGCTTCCACGTACATTCTTAGTGCTTATTACCATAGGAATCAGAATCTTACCATGTCTCAAGTACATCTTGCTACTAAAT
This sequence comes from Bubalus bubalis, assembly GCF_019923935.1. Classification (NCBI taxonomy): domain Eukaryota; kingdom Metazoa; phylum Chordata; class Mammalia; order Artiodactyla; family Bovidae; genus Bubalus; species Bubalus bubalis. The sequence continues at coordinate 141,036,538 of NC_059158.1, forward strand.
TAAACATGTTTAGGTATTTCATTAATATTTATGTGTAGTAATCTGAAGTAGTAATTTACTAAGAGTTTCTATAGGTGCAATTGCTAAGTTGCTTCAGTCGTGTCCGACTCTGTGTGACCCCAGAGATGGCAGCCCACCAGGCTCCCCCGCCCCTGGGATTCTCCAGGCAAGAACACTGGAGTGGGCTGCCATTTCCTTCTTCAATGCATGAAAGTGAAAAGGGAAAGTGAAATCGCTCAGTCGTGTCCGACTTTGCGACCCCATGGACTGCAGCCTACCAGGCTCCTCCGTCCATGGGATTTTCCAGGCAAGAGTGCTGGAGTGGGGTGCCATTGCCTTCTCCGTAGGTGCAATTAATTTTTCCTAAAATTTGCTCTCTGTTTCCTGGTAATTATGACTAACTCAAGACTTAAAAGCTGAATTTCAAAATTCTTTCTTTTATTTTTTTTCCAAGTGTGCAGCGTGAACCTTGCTCCCGCTGACCTGGGCCGCGCCCTGCTCACCCCTCAAAATTATTTCTTAACCTTACTACGAAGCCTTGCTCAATTCAATGTTATTAAAATGATATACCTGATGGGTTAAGACAGCAATAACATAAGTATTCTAGGTAAACTCACTATAAATATATTTTATTTTCTGTTTTTAACTGAAAGTTGTCTTGTCCAATACAGAATTTCTTTTATCTTTGGACAAAACTGTATATGGCTAGTTTATAGACTAATTACCATCAGGGTTCTTTTCCTCTTTCTTTTCCTCTTACTTTTATATATTGTTGCTTATGTAGCAATCCATGATGATCTCTGACCTTGTGGCTCAGCAAAGCCTGCTTCCAGGTCAGCTGGCCATGACCTTGTTTGGACAGGGCACAGTCTTTTAGCAGCACATCAGGAGAACACCAAAGACAAATGCATTTGTTGTTCCTCTACTTACAAGTTACTCTAAATCACAACCAGTGAAAATGATTTAATGACTCAAATACTTGGTACAAAAACCTTGATGAAAATCTATATTTTTAAGAAAGTTAGAGTGTATCTTTATTTCATGTGGAAAATTGTGGTGGTTTATTTGAAACAGCTTTTGCATTTTATTATAGGTTACTTAAATTACTTTTTAAAAAGTAGGCTAGACAGATTAACAAAGTAGTGCTCATATTTACATGTCCTACACTCCAATACTTTGGCCACCTCATGCAAAGAGTTGACTCATTGGAAAAGACCCTGATACTGGGAGGGATTGGGGGCAGGAGAAGAAGGGGACGACAGAGGATGAGATGGCTAGATGGCATCACCGACTCAATGTTCATGAGTTTAGGTGAACTCCAGGAGTTGGTGATGGACAGTGAGGCCTGGCGTGCTGCGATTCATGGGGTTGCAAAGAGTCAGACACGACTAAGCAACTGAACTGAACTGTTGAAAGTGAATTCCAATTTTTATGCTAAACATAGGGTATATGGATAAATAAAGTATAGTTCAAATCTTGAAAGTTACTCATCATTTTGATGATCAACTGAATATTCTAAATTTGGCCATATTCTTTTAAAATGTTAATTATTTCCATCACTAATGTCAGTGATTCTTGATGATGGGTGGTGAGGGTCTATTTTGTTTTATTATTATTATTTTTAATGAGTGATATGGGTTTTAAATTTTTAATTAATTTATTTATTTCATTATTGGCTGCGCTGGCTCTTTGCTGCCTGTGGGCTTTCTCTAGTTCTGGCAAGCAGGGCTACTCTCTGGTTGCGATGCCCAGGCTTCTTACTGCAGTGGCTGGTCTTGTTGCAAAGCACAGGCTTTAGAGCATGCAGGCTTCAGTAGTTGAAGCGCATGGGCTCAGTATTGCAGTTCCTGGGCTCTAGAGCATGGGCTCAGTAGATGTGACTCGCAGGTTTATTTGCACCACAGCATGTGAAGTCTTCCCAGACCAGGGATTGAACCTGTGTCCCCTGCACTGGCAGGTGGATTCTTTACCACTGGACCACCAAGGAAGTTCAGGACTGTTTTATAAACCATGTAGTATGCTGTCTTGTAGCTCTGATTTTTTAGATTACTTAATTTGAAATTTCAAATAGCATTAAAGGAAAATAAGAAAGGTTTTCATTATCAGAAGATTGAGAAACCTGTTTTAACTAATCTGCAGTTAAGAAAAAGTTGGTCCATGGCAGTATTTTTGATGGAGAATAAACAGAAGGAAATGAGTTGTTCCCACGGAGCAGGAATCCAGACGTTCTATGAGAGTCAGAAGTGTGAATAGCCAAAAACGCAGGGAAGGACGTGTTTGGAGAAGTTAAAAGGAAGCAGGAAAGAATACAGTGCCCAGAACAGTTCTTTGCACATAGCAAGCACTCAATAAATAGTTTTGTACAAATAAATGAACTTAGACTACCCAACCATATGAAGCAGGCGTCTAATTTTCTTCTGATGTAGAGTACAGAAGTGACACAAAGGTAGTTAGTAGGGGTGTGGAGAGACTTAAGCTCTTTGGGCATCACTAGAAGTCTTATTCATGTTTAAATGAAGACAAATCTTAGATACCAGTTTACCTAACTGACATTTTCATCTTTAGAAAGGTGAAGAAGGGCTTCACTGGTGGCTCAGTGGTAAAGAATCTGCCTGCCAATGCAGGAGATCTGGGTTCAACCCCTGATCCAGGAAGATCCCACATGCCACAGAGCCACTAAGCTGGTGCGCTACTGTTGAGCCTGTGCTGTGGAGCCCGAGAGCCGCGGCCACTGACGTCTGCTCAGCCTTGAGCCCGTGCTCCGCCACAGGAGAAGCCGCCACGATGAGAAGCCCATGCGCCACAGCCAGAGGCAGCCCCCACTGTCTACAACTAGAGAAAAGCCTGTGTGGCAATGAAGACCCAGCACAGTCAAAAATAAACACAAATTTTAAAAAGAAAAGAAAAGAAGATGAAGGAAATGTCTATTTGGGGATCAAATTTTAACCAAGAAGAGATTGCTTGGTGAAATAGAAGTGGAAAGAATGTGTGTCCATTTATTCAGCAGATATTCAGTGGGCACCTGCTGTGTTCAGGCACTCGGAAGACAGTGGCCATGATGTCATCTTAGCTTTTGTGATAACCAGGGAGCAGGTGACATACATGCTGTGGACTTTAGGAGGGAAATTTCAAATAATCAAAGAAATAGATGTGATTCTATAGTCTGAGACCCTAAAAGAGAAGATGACAAAGGAAATGAGAAACCCAACCCTTAAATTCAGATTAGGGCCCTTTCTATGTGCTCCCGAAGCTCCTCAAAACCCCTTGACAAGTCCAGTGTCAGGCTCAATCATAATTCCCCCGCACTCATCTCTACTCTGAAGCTTTAAGCTTTAAGAACTTACCTGGTGGCTCAGATGGTAAAGAATCTGCCTGCAATGCGAGAGACCTGGGTTCGATCCCTGGGTTGGGAAGGTCCCCTGAAGAAGGAAAAGGCTATCCACTCCAGTATTCTTGCCTGGAGAATCCCATGGACGGAGGAGCCTGGTGGGCTACAGTCCATGGGGTTGCAAAGAGTTGGACGCGACTGAGCAACTAACACTTTCACTTTAAGCTTTAAGAAAGCAGGGTTGCATCTCTCACACTTATCTTTGTATCCTAGCAAATAGGACAGTACCTGGCACACAGCTTACACTCACACACCCACATATACTCACACCCACAATTCATTATATATATAATGAAGTAAGTAGTAAACAATACTGAAATTCTGATAATATAATCCTGAATATTTTTCTAGATTATCAAAGATAATGTACACCTTCACACACACATTCCAAGTCTAACAGTTCAGTTTTTTGAATGATTAGAATTAAAGGGTTAAAAGTTCTAACTAATGAGGAAAAGAAATGGCTGCGGCTACAAAGGACATGCTCAAAGTAACTCACAATATAAAAGACCATTTCAAGAAGAATGCAGGGAGAGGCAAATAACACAGAACAAATACCAAAGAGAGAGATAATCCCATTAGAATAGTGTCAGGAAGCCTAAAGTCCAGAGTGAGCTGAAGTATGTTAAACATTCTAAAAACAACAAAAGAGACTTAAAAGGCTGGCAAGGAACAATGCTACAGAAAATGACGGTGACAGAATAAGCCAAACATAGAAAACTGGGATGCTTGTGATGTTCAGTACTATGCCCATTTTTGCTAATGACATAGTTATTATTTCTGTCAAGACTGGGATACTTTTATTGTTGTTTTTTTTTTTTTGGTAGACTTTCGTTTTACTTTTGTAGAAAAAAAGAACAAGAAATGGATAGGACTTCTGATGAGAAAAACGAAAGGCTATTCATCTCTTCCTATTTTTGCCTTTTAATCAAGGATCATGATTTCTCACCTGGTAGGACAGAACAAAATGTAAAGAAGAGGGAATTGAGGCCCACAGCCGTGAAACACCAGATCCTTAGCTCTTTGGTGTGGATCGGGGTCTCCTGGCCCAGGCTGTAGCCTGAGAACACTCACGCCTGTAACTGTCCCACTCCAGCCAGCCGCCTTGGAGGCATTTGTGAATGGAAAACCCCCCAAGTGCCTGGTGATTGACAAAAAATAGAAAATATGAAATCCCAGGAAAATTCAAAAATTTATTCTGAAACTTTTGAGAACACTCAGAAAAGAAAGAGACAACCATTAGGCACCAAGAAGTCAAGCAGGACTAAATGATTTTCCTGTTCACTAGAGTAACTAGAATGCAAGATGAAGAAAATGTGGTAGGTATGGTGTATATGGATTTCATCCAGGCAGTTTTCACAACATCTCAAGATCCTATTATGAATTTAATGAGAACTATGAACTGAATAACAGAAGAGTCAAGTGGATTCACAGCTAGGTTTGCATAACCAAGCCCAAGGAGTGCTAAAGAATGGGTCCATGTGATCAAAGGGTGATCTATAGACATCTACTTGTGTTATTCTCTAGATCCTTTATTAATGACTTGAATGATGATTACTCTGATAAAAATAATAGAAATAAGAAACATCTGTTGAACTCTTCTGTTACTCTGTATGTATTCATTTATGTAAAACAATAGTCCTATATAGTTGAGATTTTTATCTCCACTTTACAAATAAGCAGCACAGAGGGTTGAAGTAACTTCCTCAAGGTCACACAGATTATAGGTGGCAGAACTGAGATTCAAGCCCAGACGGTTTACTTAATGGCATAAGTTATATGAATTATATCCATCAATATGTGGATGACCAAAGTGAAATGTGAGGCTTCGCAGGTGGTTCAGTGGTAAAGAATCCACTTGCCAAACAGGAGACATGGGTTCGATCCCTCGGTCGGGAAGATCCTCTGGAGAAGGAAATGGCAACCCAGTCCAGTATTCTTCCCTGGGAAATCCCACAGACAGAGGAGCCTTGCAGGCTGTTGTCCATGGGATCGCAAAAAGAGTTGGACACAGCTTAGCAACTATAAATAAAAAACAACAAAGTGAAATGTACAGGTATGTAAAGTTAGAGCTTTGGTGCCCCCACCCCCAAAATAATAATAGAATGGAAAAATTAGCCCAGTAAATAAAGATAAAATTAATTTGAGCCAAATGTAAACTCATACACTCAAGTTCCAAATAAATCAACTGCAAAAGTAAAGATTGGAAAGTTAGGACTTATAGCAAATCAGGAAGTCTTGGGAGTTTCATTTAATATTGGCTCACTATGACCAATGAATCAGAGAAGGCAATGGCAACCCACTCCAGTACTCTTGCCTGGAAAATCCCATGGACAGAGGGGCCTGGTGGGCTGCAGTCCATGGGGTAGCTAGGAGTCGGACATGACTGAGCAACTTCACTTTCACTTTTCACTTTCATGCATTGGAGAAGGAAATGGCAACCCACTCCAGTGTTCTTGCCTGGAGAATCCCAGGGACGGGGGAGCCTGGGATTCTATGGGGTCGCACAGAGTTGGATACGACTGAAGCGACTTTGCAGCAGCAGCGGCATGACCAATGAATAGTGTGATTGTCAACAATATGCAATCTTAGAGCAAAATTTAAAATCATTGTTCTTTTTCCCATTAATAATTTTCTACCCCATTTGACTTTTTTATTTAACCAAGTCAACTTTCCATTTTTGACTCTAGTTCTAGGGAATACTAAGGTTTTTCAATTTAGTGGAATGAACCCACTAAATAATTTTTAAATGAGTCCCTTTATTTGCATTGAACCAAAACAATGGCAGCAGACTAGTGGAATAAGCAGAAGCTTGGCAGTCAGTCCCGGAGGTTGAGTCCCCTTCTTGCTATTAACTGGCTCTGGGACCTTGGCCTTAAAGTCTCAACACCCAGTTCCCTCATCTAGAAGATGGCAACAATAACACCTACCTTGCAGGAACATCCTGAGGACTCAGGAAGTAGACATAAAGAGATAAAATTATATGGCATGGTGCCTGAGGGGGTTTCGTTTTCTTCACTATTGTAGCCCCAACAAGTAGGCTGGTGCCTGACACAGAAGGTGCTAGGCAGTGTTTTCTAAGTGAATACCTAATGAATGAATATGTTCAGTAAAGGATGAAAGTGAAAGTCATTAAGTCGTGTCTGACTCTTTGCAACCCCATGGACCATGCAGTCCATGGAATTCTCCAGGCCAGAATACTGGAGTGGGTAGCCTGTCCCTTCTCCAGGGGTTCTTTCCAACCCAGGGATCAAACCTCCCACATTGCAGGCAGAGTCTTTACCAGCTGAGCCACAAGGGAAGCCCAAGAATACTGGGGTGGGTAGCCTATCCCTTCTCCAGGGGATTTTCCTGACCCAGGAATTGAACCCGGGTCTCCTGCATTGCAGGCGGATTCTTTACCAACTGAGCTATCTGGGAATAGCAGTGTTATCATGAGAAGTCTTTTTAAAGCAACAGACTGATTATTCACAGATTTGAAGAAGGGGAATGCTTTGTCATAACTAAATTTATTTTTTCCCATTATACAGCATAGCTTCAGGATTTTTTAAAAACTAAAGTAAAACTATGACCTTTAGGTCATCTTTGTAGTGTTTCCTCAATTCTTCCCCCACTTCTTCCCGGAGAAAAATGGGGTAAGGACTTCCATTCTTCTTATTTTGTCTAGTCAGATATTATTTGAAAGCTTGAAATGAAAAATGAAACCAAGTTAAGTCTGGCTGATAGCCATTCAGAAATAGATTTTTTTTTCTAAGTAGATTAATTTTCAGAGACATTTTCCTCTTTAAGACTTCCTCATTTTTAAAAGAAGCATTCAGTAAAACAACAGGAATATGTTTCCAGTGTCTAATTATCTCTTTTTCAAGGCTGAATTTGGTAAATTACATAGTATTAGCCGTTGGTCATCTCCCAGGTAAAAAATAAAACCAAATGATCTTTAATATAATTTATGACTTTCTTTCCTAGAGCTAAGTGAAACTCGGCTTCATAGCTTTTGTTTGTTTGCAGGCCTTTCGTGTTAGTCAGATTAAAACTAATGTTTTTACAAAACTGTAAGGACAAAGAATCAAGTTGAACTGGTTTAAAAAAAACAACAAAATTCCAGTGTTTGATTCAGCATTTCAAGAATAGCAGAGAAAATAGAGTCTGGTTTCTGACAGTGGGGTGGGATGAGGAGTTGGGGTGGGGTGGGAATGAGAAGGAACTCTCCCAGTTGCTAAAAGGAAAACGAAACAAGGATGTTATCTCTTCGCTGTTACGAACAGGACAAGCGTATAATTGAAACCAAAGCACATAACACCTTTTCACACACTGCCTTCTGATGTCATCTAATTACTTACTGCCTGCTAATCTTATCTCCTTCAGGAGCCTATCTTAAAATTACGCTGAGTTACCATTAGTTAAACACATCTCATCTAGCCAAAACACATATGGACTCCCAGTAAATATTTGTTGAGTTTTGTGGACTGCACAGGTGGGTTTTCTTTTTGGCCTCATGCATGGCTGACTCATTTATGCCAGAGAGGTTTTGGTTTTGCTCTTTCTCTTACCTGAAATGCCATTCGCATCATTGGCAGTACTTTCTCAAAGCAGTGCAGAAGAGCACCTCTTCTCCCCTGATTAACCCACCTAAACTGAAGCCATCTCACCCATCGAGAAGCCTGTTTTATAAACATGGTTGTAGTCATTTCAGAATGATTTAAGATTCTAATTTCTCTTGGCTCTGGCATCACTCATACCCCTACAATATACACACCTCAGGAATAGGCATTGAGTCTTATTTCCCACAGCAATACACACAGGCACACCTCTACACATGCAGTGTCCACCCATGGAAGCAAAGGATGTGTTCTACAGCTGGGTAATGAAATGTTTAACATTAGTGAAAAAAGCCAGACAGCCCTGATTGTTTGTCTCTATCAGTCTGCCAAGAATGGGTATAAATGGAATCAAGGCTGTGAGAGATGGATTTTTTTCATCAGATAAGTTATCAAAACCTAATACATTTACACCTCAAAATTGCTTTAAAGTAGATTGGGTGACTAACAGAAAGTCTTTCAAAGGGAAGTAATATATGGTATTATATTTATTTGAGAGACCTGTACAATATTTGAACTACTGTACAAAAACCAGTTTTGAATCATTCAGTCTTTAGAAAAATGATTTGGAAGAGATTAAACTATATATCGCTGTGGCTTATAGACAGTCATAAGCATTTGGTACCTTCCAGACTTCACCCAGTGTGAGTTGAGCCATAGGCAGGCTGGGACTCAGAGCAAGGTGTATGCTTTCAGGCCTTTGATTGTTGTACACTAAAGAAATAAGCAGACAGTTTGTGAGAAGGTTTACAAAGAACCCATAGTGTGCATAAGGGTATCAACAGCAACGAAAATCCATATGTATAGGTGGAGTTAGAGAGTATTTAATGGTGAGGTTAGTGGTTAAATGTGTTTAGCATTGGGCTAGAAACCACTCTTTTTTCCTCATATTCCATAGAAAAGATACATTTTCAGACAGAGCTTTGATGGAGGTGAACGGGAGGGCTAGTCTAGCTACCTGATTATCCTGCATACAAGTCTCTGAGTTAAGAAAATAAGTAGGAGATGTTGGGGAAGTTACCTGGTTAAAGACATGGGATACATGGGGTCCAATATGGGAAGATAGAGAGGGCTTCAGTGTCCATGACTCGCTGGAACACTGCTGGGTTGGAGATAAGTGGGGAGAAGGAGAAGGAGTGGATTGGAGTGTGTGTAAGTGAGGTGGCTAGAGTGGCATTTGACACCGCTTGTTTTAATGATGACAACGCTTGTTTTAAGTGATTCCCCAATACTTGATGTTGAAACCTGGGGAATAAATCATTGCAACCAAGAAAAAAATAAAAGTGAGAAGACATTTATTCCTCTTCTGCCACATGTCTTTATTGAACATTTCAAAGGTCAAGGACACTCTCCTAAGTACTTTGGAAAACAGAAAGGAGAAATTGAATTGGTCAGAGACAGGCTTTTTAAAAGGAAGGGATTCTTTCTGTAATTCATTTTTAAAAGTACTTATTAATTTTCCCAAAACAGCATATATTTCAGTTGGCAAATTTTTATTTTTTATTATAGCTAGAAATTGAAATAAAATTTGCTAAGGCAGTGAATATGATGTCTAGAATTTTGAACCTATCAGTCAAAATGAGTTTTATTATCTGTGATTGCATTAGAATAAATTCAAGGACATTAAAATTATGTTAATTCTCTCTTTTATCCATCTTGAGACAATTACCTAAAATCAGCACGTATCAAAGGAGATTTCATAATTTTTAGGCTGTTCTGTTATTAGCTCTAAGACTTTATTTGAACTTTGTCCTTTCCGTGTTATAGCTGCTCATTGCCCTCTGAAGACAAGAACCTTGAAGGTCAACTTGGTCACTAGAGCACTGACCACACCTGCCAACACAGGGCAGGAAAGTGTGACCTGGCATGGGTTTCTGAGTCATTCTACAAAGAAGAGGTGTTCTAGTCTTGGATTTACTTTTGCTTATGCTGAAATTTTAAGAACATGATAAACAAATGGCTCTGTGGACACCGAGCCCTGGGAGTCTCTCAGGATGCTGCAGTCAGGCCTCAGCCTTGTGCCGCCACCCACAGCTCCCTGGAATTGCCCTTTGCCTCATTTAAAGTGGCAGCATCCGTGGCGAGGGAAGGGTGTATCTACATGAGGGCAACTTGTGCTCAAAAGATTGTGTTTCAAGGACCAGCTCCATCACTGGCCAGATGCATGACCATAGCCTTTTATGGCATAGTTTTTCACCTGCAAAGTGAAGATGGAGGAAAGCAACCACATATGCTTTGGAGGAATTGATGAGATTATTTATCTATTTAGATTTATTTTATAGTGCATAATGTGCCCCAAGCACTGTTTTAATCACTTGAAAAATATGAACTCATTTCATCTTCATTACTACACTCAGAGGTAGTTACTATAAATAGCCTCAGTTTACTGATGAGGAAATGAAGGTGTAGAGAGGTTGAGTAACTTACCTAGGTCCCCAAACCAGTAAGAGGCAGAGTTGAGATTCAAACTTGGTAAATTGCAGTTACTTATTTTCTATCATAAGAAGATAAAGAAGAATCTGAATAGCAGAAAATGGGCAGTGTTTCCTCTTTGTGATCATTTAGGGGACCCTGATTCTGTGGCAAATAGATGGGGGAAATGGAAACAGTGACAGACCGTATTTTCTTTGGCTCCAAAATCACTGTGGACGGTGACTGAGGCCATGAAATTTTAAAAGATGCTTGCTCCTTGGAGGAAAAGCTATGACAAACCTAGACAGCATATTAAAAAGCAGAGACTTCACTTTGCCAGTACAAAGCTAAATCAAAGCTATGGTTTTTCCAGTCGTCATTAAATAAGGCTGAGCACCAAAGAATTGATGGTTTCAAACTGTGGTGCTGAAGAAGACTCTTGGGAATCCCTTGAACAGCAAGGGGAGATCAAACAAGTCAATCCTAAAGGAAATCAACCCTGAATATTCATTAGAAGAACTGATATTGAAGCTGACACTCCAATGCTTTGACCACCTGATTCGAAGAGCTGACTCACTGGAAAAGACCCTGATGCTGGGAAAAATTGAAGGTGGGAGGAAAAGGGGGACGACAGAGGATGAGATGGTTGGATGGCATCATTGACTCAATGGACATGAGTTTGAGCAAATTCCTGGGGATGGTGAAGGACAGGGAAGCCTGGTCTGCTATACCTCATGGGGTCGTGAAGAGTTGGACATGACTGAGCGACTGAACAACAAACACCAAAGATATTGTGTGTCTGGTGACTATGGGACCATAATTAATGCAGACACCCCTGCCACAGGGCTGGCTATGAAGCTCTCTGGCTGACTGCCTGGGACTGGTTAGTGAGACGATGGGGACAAAGAGAGGCCTGAACCTAAGGAGAAATAGTGCCTTTCTCAGAATGTGTTGAATTTACGAGTGATTTTTCTTTCTTTTTTTTTTTTTTTTAAATATCAAACCAGCAAACAAACATATATAAGACTAAGGTGCCTGTTGGTGGCACAGGCCTGACAGGCAAGAAAGCCTTCTCTCTTCTGAGTTCCAATGGTTATCCCCACCCCCAAGCTCCTCACACTGGCTTTTCATTGGTAAAATCCACTTTAAAAAACTTCATTCCTATGGGTGAGAGCATCACCCCAAATAAAATGTATATACCCCTGGACACAGTAGTACCTTATTCATTGGGTGTAAGATTAGCTGGCAGTTGCCTCCAGTTAGGTCTGGAGCCAGGAACAGGTTTTAGAACAGGGAGGAGGTGCAGGGTGAGGAATGTTTGCTGATTGATTGACCTGCCTATCCTGGTGTCACAGGAAGATTAGAAGCCCTTAACTGACTCACATTCTCAGAAACTGACCTTTGGAAGGATGACTGTGGTCCCGCCTGCACTGTCTCTGAGTCTCTGGGGCAGTCGGTGTAAAAGTTCCAAGTTCAATCTTACAGCTCTGCCTTCCCCAAGTGGAGAAGAACGAAAAACTGAGCATTCGCTAACAGAGGCCTGAAAGCCAGAGCGCGGGGCAGTTTTACGTAAAGGAAACAAGCATTTTCGCAGAAGGTGAGTCCCTCCAAGCCTCAGGTGTCCTCAGCCACCATCCCACCCCTGGTTATCCAGCCACCACACTCAGGATCCTGCTACTTACCCAGTCTCTGACTCTACCTGAGTCACACTGTTAATATGACTGGACACAGTAAAAGCAAGTTGCTAAAGGTGGTCAGTTCAGGGGAAAGGCTTATCTGTCTGTTGAGAAAGGCAACCAAGCCGGGCATGGGAAGCCCTGATTTGGACACCTTACCAAGTGAGTCGAGGTGGATTTTGTGAGAAAGGCTTAGGAGCAATGGTACTGGGTTGGGGAAGGAGGCATGAGAGGGTCCGGCTGCCTCTAGTTCTCTTCTGCCTCAGTTCCCTAGCATTTCTCTCCCAGCAGATGCCGTCATAGCGTGTTTTGATTCAGTCGGTGCCAGGGGCAAATGTTTCAAGGAAGTAGGAGGGACCTGACTTTCTCCGCTACTTTGAGAAAACCATTCAGTGTTTACTAGGAGGGTGCTGACTTAATGAAGCAAGAATATTGTGAGTTCCTTAGAAGAAAGGTTTTTGGAACCAGAATATGCTCTGGAGAGATGGTGGCTTTCTTTACCAGATGTTTATTCCGTGACAAATGAGACCACTTCCCTGAACTGGCGGTGAAGGTAGAGCTTTGTTTGCCAGGTTTTGTTAGTACTTTTCTTTGCCAGGCCAGAGCTATAGTGCAGAACCACAGCGCGTGTTTTCTTTGGAGATGGGTATCAGTGTTTCCCTTCAAGATTTGCTGTAAAAACAAGCCGACTTCCAGCCCACCCCCTCTGCAAGTCTGCCCCTAACCCTCTGATGAGACTGGCTAGCTGGGTTGATCGCAACCCCAGTGGTGCTCTGCCCCAAACCTTAAGCCAGTTCAATTCCAGGTCTAATTTCCTGAGTCCACATACTGCTTTCCTCCCCCACCTCCTCTTTTCCGTATTTTTGCTTGTATATCTATCTCTGTCACATGGTTTAAGCTCCTTTGGGGGCAGGTATTTTTTTAGGGCTCCAGAATCACTGCAGATGGTGATTGCAGCCATGAAATTAAAAGACGCTTGCTCCTTGGAAGGAAAGTTATGACCAACCTAGACAGCATATTAAAAAGCAGAGACATTACTTTGTCCACAATGGTCCATCTAGTCAAGGCTATGGTTCTTCCAGTGGTCATATATGGATGTGAGAGTTGGACTATACAGAAAGCTGAGTGCCGAAGAATTAATGCTTTTGAACTGTGGTGTTGGAGAAGACTCTTGAGAGTCCCTTGGACTGCAAGGAGATCCAGCCAGTCCATTCTGAAGGAGATCAGTCCTGGGTGTTCATTGGAAGGACTGATGTTGAAGCTGAAACTCCAATAGTTTGGCCACCTGATGAGAAGAGCTGACTCATTTGAAAAGACTCTGATGCTGGGAAAGACTGAGGGCAGGAGGACAAGGGGACAACAGAGGATGAGATGGTTGGATGTCATCACCGACTCAGTGGACATGGGTTTGGGTAGACTCTGGCAGTTGGCGATGGACAGGGAGGCCTGGAGTGCTGCGGTTCATGGGGTTGCAGTGTCAGACATGACTGGGCAACTGAAATGAACTGAACTGAACTCCTGGAGTCAGGAGGTCTGAGTTCAGATCCCAGCTCAGGCACTTGCCTGCAGTGTGACTTAAGGAGCTCACCGTTTTGTGCTCACATTTCTTTCTCTATAAAATGAAGGTTAACATACTCCACAGGGTCTTTATGAGAATTAAATGAGTTCATACTTGGGAAGTGCCCAAGTTCATACTTGGCTATACAGGAAAGTATGTGCGTGTGTTAGTTGCTACATCGTGTCCAACTCTGTAACCCACCAGGCTACTCTATCCATGGAATTCTCCAGGCCAGAATACTGGAGTGGGTAGCCATTCCTTTCTCCAGGAAATCTTCCGGACCCAGGGATCAAGCCTGGATTCTTTACAGTCTGAGCCACCTGGGGTTTACAGGAAGAGTTCCATAAGTGTTATTTTGTGACCATTGCCAGCATTCTCCGTAGAGCCCAGCATGTAGGTGTTTAGTAAATGTTTGTCAGATATTAAGAAAAAACTTTGTGTAGGAATTGCCATAGCTGGGTAAAGAGCTGGGGGAAAGGGAAAAAAAAGAGAAGGCTTGTTATTTCCTTTTCAACATTTGGGGAGTTGGTGTGAGGTGCTTTGGTGCTCAGGGGTGTGAGGAGAACTATGCTTGATCTTTTGTCTGAAAGCTTCTGGGGTTTGGGATTTGTTCCGTGGGCAGTAGAGGGGTGGTGGGCAAGACGGTGTGATCTGTGGGCAGACAGCTTATTATAGCATGCTTGGAGAGAATGGATTTATTCTTCCGAACCTCGAAACGCCAGCCACTTCACCTTTCCCAAGGCATCTCTGAGGATGGGCCTGTTGTAAAGACTTGAGCTGACATCATTGCATCTTGAAAGAACGGAGCATAATTGAATTGCTGATACAAGTGGGTACTTGCACTGGGCCCCGCTCACCCACATCTCTATGGAAACACATGTTTGCTTGAAAGCCCAGCAATCAGAAGCAGAGTCTTCCAGGAGCCAGCATTGGGTCACTTTTAGAAAAAGGCATTTATTTATATTCTCGAGCTGTCAGAGACCTATGCAATGAAATAATTTCAAATTAAATAGAAAAATCAGGCCACAGATGAATGCTAATAGAGCCTGCCATGCACCCTCCCCCTGTGCTCTCAGGGGCCTGAGATCTACGCGTTTATTTTAGCTGTCCTTTGCTCTTTTGCTCCTATTTGCATTCTGCTGCAGTGAGTGAGGAGGTGGTTTGGCACTTTATGTAAAAATGGTTAATCTTCATTCATACGCATTTGCCGGTACTAAAATGGAAAATGCAAAGCTGGGCTCGCCATCAAGTCTGCTTTGTGCTCTCCCAGACCACTCTGTGTGTGCAGCGTGTACAAGGGTGTGCAATCCAGATGACTCTGCCTCCTCTACAAGCACCCGGGGCTGTTGAGTCAAGACATTCTCTCAGAAAGGTCTGAAACTTGCATCAGCCCATCTTGCCCTGGATGTGCTCAAGTGATATCCTAAGTGATTGGAAGCTTTTATCTGCCTCTGGAAGCAGGATTTTTCAAATAAGTATTGACTGTTAATGACCTGTTTAAAGAAAACATTCAATTTTCTTTCTTCCCCCTACAAAGAACTTAGTAGGCAGTGACATTTCTAAACCAAAGGCTAACCCTGCTTTTCAAAAGAGGGAGAGACTGGGCTTTTAAATGTGAATTTTTTTTTCCCCTGACATTTGCCCCTAAAATGCTTTTCCGTGAAGCTGTTCTAACAGTGGGTTTAGTCCACTGAAGTGTCTTTGAATAAAAATGCAACCTTGAGATCTTTTTTCCCCCTCCAAATTAAACAAAAAACATCTAGGTTAGGAGTCTTCATATGACAGTCGTATTTCAGCCACCGTTCCCTGTTTCATTGTTTATGTGTCCTCATTCCTAATAATTAAAGCAACTTTCCTCCAAGGAGCAAGGCACTGCACAAGAACCTTTATTAAACTGTGGGAATTAAACCACAGAAGAAAGAGCTGAAGTACTTGGAATATGAGAGACCTCAGTAATTACAAGACCAGATAAGGAACAGTAAAGGTGGGAGTGAAAGGAAAGAGCACAAAATGGAAGAGAGATTAAGCAATGGAAAAGTTGAGCAATGGAAAACCTGTATGTTGTTACATTTAGACAAGGTTCCAGTTTCATAGAGGGAGCACTGTTTCCCTCTTGAGCTAGCATGTCAGTCCCCTTGACTGTGCTTAGGCAACTGGACAGTTAGTCCTTGGCCAGTTTAAAGATGATCTTTACAGAGAAATAGCCAAATATATGGGAGACAGCACCCAGGTCTTTTTTTTTTTTTTTTTTAAGGTAAATTTTCAGCTTTCAGCTGCTCTGGATGCTCACTGCTCCCATCACCCCAAGGGCCCTTACAGACCTGAGTACCTGTGAGCTGAAAAGGGCCACAGAGGTCCCGTGCTCTGAAGGTTGGAGAAGATGCCATCCCAAAACATGGCTGTGGGAGTTCAGAGCATGGTACCCCCAAATATGCTGCTTTGGTGTATTTGGTGAGCTATGGGCACTGAAAAACAGCAAATACAGGAAGAGGCTTTCTTTGAATTCCGCTTTTCTGCTTAAAGACAGATCGTCCAAGAAGAACTCAGTTGCCATAAATTCCCTCCCTGGTTGGTGAAACTCCCAGGGGGCGTGTTGACTCTCATCACAGAAGAGGAGACTAGAATTGACACCACACTCAGCAGACTTTGTCACAAGCTATCATAGCTCCCATCTGCTCTTTTAAGGACCTGTTTTGTCTTTCCTAAAAATCATGTGCTGTCCCCTCAGAGGCTTGTACCCCCTCTGCTTTCCCTGTTAAGATGGTATTTATCCTGAATTCTAGGCTACCTTGGGGAGAATTCTTCACTTTCTCCTGACCATCTTCCATGTGTCCATGAGATACGGGGTTTCCCTTGTGGCTCAGATGGTAAAGAGTCTGCCTGCAATGCAAGAGATGTGGGTTTGATCCCTGGGGAAGGGAATGGCTACCCACTCCATTATTCCTGCCTGGAAAATCCCATGGACAGAGGAACCTGGCAGGCTACAGTCATGGGGTCGCAAAGAGTCAAATACAACTGAGCGATACCATGAGATATACATGTTAATAAGCATGTGTTTGTTTTTCTCGTATTAATCTGTCTTTTATTACAGGGGTCCCAACTAAGAACTCAAAGGGTAAGAGGGAAATTACTTTTCCTCCCCTAGAACTCCATCCTCATTTTTTGCAGCTGGAGACCTGAGTCCCTCATGCTATACTCTGACAACCTAGAACCTCTGCTCAGATGTTCCACCAGGACGAATGATGGCCCCATAGATAAATTTGCAGCCTCTCCCTAGATCTCTATCGAAACTCACCTGTCCTGTCTCCCATTCTCTCTTACCTGTCCTGTCTCCCATTCTCTCAGAGTACCACTCTCTGCTAAGGGCCAAATGATGGCAGTAAAGAATGAAATAAATTAATGTATGAAGTCACTCTTTCTTCAGGAGATGATAGCATGCCATAAGCTAAGTAAGAGTGTAGATATCTCTTAAGAGATTTTCCCAGCTTAGGCTTTTGCACTCTGGGAGATCATGGGGTGCTCTGTTTTGACTGAGAGGCTTTCTTCTACTTTTCCAGTCACGTCATATAATTGATTTCCTGCCCACAAGATCAGGGCTTGCCAGGTGGCGCTAGTGATAAAAGAACCCACCTGCTAATGCTGGAGACATGAGACTCCTGTTCAATCCCTGCGAGTTTGCCTGGAGACTCTCATGGACAGAGGAGCCTGGTGGGCTACAACAGGGTCACAACAGAGTCAGACACGACTGAAATGACTTAGCACTTAGCACCACAAGATCAGTCCCGATTCTTCCTCTCTGAGGCAGCCACAAGATGACGTCTCAGGATCTATGTGATCCCAACACTGTCAAGGCTGTACAAAAATTGGCTACAGAGACACTTTAATTACTTTAATTTAGAAAGATGTAGTAGTTAAACATTAGACCCTGGAATGTCGTGGCGCCTCTGGACAGCATCATAGAACCAGGAAGCAGCTTGTTGGCCAACGGCCCACTAAATGCAGCTTCTAACACTCTCATCAGAGGCAGAAGCCGCAGGAAAACAGCCATCTCTTTATAATAGGTACATTCCCGCCCATTCCCGTGCGAGTTTCGTGGTTCGCTCTGCAGTCTGTGTGTCCTGTGAATGTATAATACAAGGCATACATCACATCCCTGCCTCACTGGAGAAGGCAGTGACTGGGACTGGTTTTATTCTCCTTGCAGAGTTCTTCCTGCAGTTCATATGTAATGAGCTCCATGACTTGTTTGTGATGGTTTTGAAGTGTTTCCAGCACAGTGGCTCTGGGCTCCAGAGTCACAGTGCCTGTGCCTGAGTCCTGGCCCTGTCACTTACCATGCACCCTGGGTTAGTCACTGAACCTCTGTTGCTCAGCCTTCATGTGTATGAAATGGAGATAATCAGTTTCTACTTTATAGGGGTATAAGGGTTAAATGGATAAATTTATGTCAAGCACTAAGGAGAGTGCCTGGCACAATATTAGTGCTCCATATTTATTGCTATTATTATAATTAGTATGTTGGTGAAATGACCATTCCCTAACAAGGTAATTGGTAGGAAACCACCCCTAAGCCCCCACACCCTGTTTATCTGTCTAGGCTTCTGGAGAGTCTATTTGTTGTGTGTAGTGACTGGGATCAAAGAAGAGGCCCATTCTTAATATTCCCAGGCGGTCACAGTTTAGTCTCCGTGGGTCTGAATGCCCTGGAGGGCTGGTTGGAGCACTGACCACTGTACCCACTCCCAGAGCTTCTGATCCAGTCCTTCTGGAAATGGGCTGAGAATTTACATTTCTAACAAGTTCTCAGATGCTGCTCTTCTGGGAAGCCCACTCAAAGAGCCACTGCTCCAGGACACTGGCTTCTAGCAGATGTAAGCCACATAGGCCGTGTAAATTTTCCTAGTAGTCACAGTAAAAAAGTGAAAAGAAATGAGTGAAGTTAAATTTTAATAATGTTTTATTTAACTCAACACATCCAATATTATCATTTCAACACACGATTGTCATAAATTAGTATTGAGACAGCTTACATTCCTTTTCTTTAGCATGCCTTTGAAATCCAGGAAGTATTTTACAGGACATTCCAGTTCAGACCAGCCTGCATTCAAATCTGGCTTTGCAAGTAAATGTCATGAGTAAGTTTCTTTTTTCTGACCTCCACCCTCCCATACCAACTGACATTCTCTATTAGGTTTTTATAAATCATGGGAGGACTTTGCATAAATGACCTTGAAAAAATTGTTAAAATGATTATTAAAATTTTTTTTTCTTATGTATTTCCTCTGCCTCTAAATTCCATTCCAGAAAAATAATAGGATACCTGAGAACAGGAAAGTCAGTCTAAGAGTAGTAATAGGTTTCAGAGAAACAAAAGTGAAACTTTCATTACTGCTTACGCAGTGAAACAAGCGAAAACAGAGACTGGGCTTTCCTGGTGGCTCAGATGGTAAAGAATCCACCTACAATGCAGAAGACCCTGGTTTGATCAGAGTCAGGAGATACTCTGGAGAGGAGAATTGGCCACCCACTCCAGTATTCTTGTCTGGAGAATTCCATGGACAGAAGATCCTGGTGGGCTATAGTCCATGCAGTCACAAACAGTAAGACATGCCTGAGCAAATAACAGCTTCTTTTACACTCTTAGCTTTTTATAATTTATATGATTGCATGAGATATATTAATATATATGTAATATCTTTTTCAATTGTTCAGGTTGTTGTATATATTAACCTTCTCTGAATTGTATTAATTAGAAATGCTGAAACAAACATATGTTCCAGAATTTATACTCGTCAGGTTTATTTTTCATAAAGAATATTTCTCTTTTTTACAAACTAATAGATTTTCTGACTAGCATTAATGCATATTAAGTAAGATTTTTGCATAAGTAAGTTCAGTTTGATATAACTTTGTACATGAAGTGATTGGTGGTAACTATAGTTGTGCATTATTAATTTTACACTGGAGAAGTATACAGATGATATATTGGTGATAAACAGTGAAATTCTTTCCTTTGGGACTGATATCTCTCCTAATAAGTTTTTGACTATGGAACATGCATCTAGACTGAGGTAAGAGATTAATCTGAGATTTCATAAATAAAATTTCAACAGTTTCCTTGATCTTTATTTTTCTCTGGGCTATATGTAAAATTGAAAGCCAAAGTATAAAATTACAGGAAAAAAAATTTCAAACATTCCTAAGCTGTTGAAATGTTGTTCCAGGATCAGGACTTGTGTTTCTGTGTTTGTGGATTTGAATAGTTAGGCCTCAGTCATTGGTCTGTTCTAAGAGCAATTTTAAGTGATAACAGGATTAGAAACCAGGTTCTTTCCCAGGAAGTCAGAGTGTGGGATCATTGTACCTTTCTTTTGGATTTAAAACTCTGAGATCAAGCTATGTTACTGATAGACCATCAAGGGTGGTGACCAAGTGTGGCGAGAGGGGAGGAAATAGGAGATTTGTTGGCCCCAGACTTCTGTCCCTCACTCACAGCATCCAAGGCTTCTCAGGTTAACCCAAAGGATCTGCAGCTTTGAGGGATGGAGTTTCAAGTTGCTGAACTCTGGACCTGTCATTTAGGAGGAGGTGCCAATATATTGTTTCTTAGAGGAAAAGTTCCTTAACTATACAAATTAAACAAGTCATATTCAGGGGATCTGACTGTCCAGATTAGAGAAGGAAACGGCAACCCACTCCAGTATTCATGCCTGGAAAATCCCATGGACCGAGGAGCCTGGTGGGCTACAATCCATGGGGTCGCAAAGAGTCGGACACGACTGAGCGACTTCTGTGTGTGTGTGTGACTGTCCAGATACAGTTCATAACAGAGAACAGAATCCCAGAAAACAGGGGCATAGCACAATTTCATTTTCAGAGGAGTGAGGGGGTCAGAGGAAAGGCAATGAACAAATGATGCTGTGCCAGGGCGAGGCGTGCTTCAGAGTATTCTGGGCAGGCTATTGCCAAGCCCAGGTGTGGACACTCAGCAAGGACCTTAGACAATGAAGATCAGCCTTGTCCTCATTGTTCGTCTTTATTAATGAAACCCAATTTAACTATCTAAACTCTTAATTCTAACCACTAAAACTCTTAATTCTTTAAGGCAAACCAGATTTACTTTCTATTTATATTGAAATCTTTCCTCTAGTTTCCATAACTGGAGCTGTAGCTGATATTTCAGTCTCTCTGTTACACACCAACCAGTAGAGAGCCTTGGCATGCAGAGGCCATTAGAGTCCAGCTGGAAGGGATCGCCTGTAGAGGCAGCCCTTCACGCAAGGGGAAAAAGAAAAAAAGAGCGTAAAATAGACAAAGAACAGCTCCTTACAAATTATTTTTATCTTATCTTCCCATCTGAGGAACCTGTAATAGCCCCATTCTACCCTCACAGCCAGCATTTTCCTCCCCACCGCAAAATAATATTGTAATTAATCTTACTGGCATCACAACCAAAGAAGAGTCTTCCTTGACTTAGATGCTGAGGTCAATGAGAAAGGGAATTGCCAAGGAAATTGTGTATTTCTATGAATCTAGCTCACCATTCCATACTGCCAGTTACTCAGATCTCAGAAATTTTCTGTGTTCCATCGAATTCCTCCCTGATTCTTCTGTAGATTACAACACTCCGGCTTTAGAAAATGCTGCACACTCAAATCTTAGACATCAAAGCAAAACAAAAACAAAAACCTTTTTCTATCAGATTTCACACCTCTTTAATGGCAGGAGTAGATGTGTCTGGAAGACTTAGCTAATCTAGTCTAATGAGAGGAATTGTGGCTCAGATCCATCCTGACAAACAGCCCCAAGTCCTCCTGTATCCTTTGAGCCTTCCTTACTCCATTGTTGCAGCCTGGGTCTCTTTCACTACCTCCCCCATCCTCGTTTTCTCTCACACATACATATACTATCACATGTAGAAAAATCCATGTGTAAGCCGTGTATGTTTGTATAATGCCAGAACCTCCATTTGAATAAGAAAATCAACCATTCATATGTCTTCAGATATCATGCTTATCGACCATCTTGCAGGCACTGTGGTAACTGATTAAAGGTTTTACATCTATGGCTTGTTAAAAAAAAAAAAAAAAAACACCTGATAGTTGTCCTTATACTTCACATACCATCTCTATTCACTGTTATGGATAATCAGAAAATAATCCTATTGTCTTTTACCAGTAACTCTCAGGGGCAAAAATACATGAGAATGAAATTCAGACATTATTTGCCAGCTAGCATTATTTACTTTCTCCCTTATGCCAAGGCAGAGGATACAGGATTTACCATTTGGAAGAGTTAGTGAAATAGGAGGTGTATCCAGTGGGATGGGCACTATTTGCAGAGTATATGGAAAGGAGCTGTCTCTCTGGTGATTGAGTGTGCAGGGTCTCCCCCACCACAGTGCCCAAATTCATGTGTTAGTGGCAGTATCATTTGGAAGCTTGTAAAAATAAAATTTTACTGTTTCTAACATTAATATTTAATAATAGATAATAGTATATGGATTCTTATTTGAGTGGTGATAAGGTTACATATTGCCAAGCTCAACAGAAGGTAATAGATCTGAATTTATGCTTTATTTAAGACCTAAGCTTAAAAGAAAATGGTGGGGAGAAATCAGAATTTTTGCAAGTTAAACCTTGAAATGTATCAAATCTAGATACATTCTTGGTTTTTCTAGCTTGGAGGTAAGCTATTTTGTTTCACTTATTTATTTGTTTTGGTGTGATCTTAGCTCCCCAATCAAGGATTGAACCTGTGGCCACATTGGAAGCATGGAGTCTTAACCACTGGATCGTTAGGGAAGTCTCCTAGATATACTCTTTGTAGCGAAAGTCAAAGAATATAAGAAAGAGCTTCAGTGGTTCTTGATTGACAAAAAGCAAATAGAAAGTAAATCTGGATTGACAAAACATGCAAATGGATAGTATATTGATATCTTGGCCTATCTAGCTGCTAATTTCTGCACCAATCTGTTTGTCCATTGTAAGTCATTTGTGCTCAATTTCAGAAAGAGATTGAAACTATAAAAGACTTACAGTCTATCTTCTTTAATAATAGCAAAAGATTTAGACCAGATGAGAAGGTAATGCCACAGCTAGATATTAAGAATAAAGATCTTCTCATAGTGGGCCACTTCTCAAAGAAGATTGGATACCAAAGGCTTAAAACCTAAAGAACTTTAGGAAACAATGATTATGGGCAGTTTTAAGAGTGCCTCTGAGACTAGAGATCATGAATTTATAGTCATTAAAATATGATAAAGGTGTATATGTATAGATTCAGAGGGATATTTCTATCCTGATAAGTGAAAATGCAAGTTTTAAAACTGTTATGTATTTTTTACGTTTTAATCTGAAACCATTTCTCCTGTTTCTTCCTGGAGCGTTTTTATAGTTACATACATGCGGGAAAGACTCAATTAGTGTTTGCTATGTTGAGATTGAGAAACATCGAAGCCGTAGAGATTATGACAGTGCTTAGTTAAAATAGGTACACTTTTCCTCCTTGCACTGTTTTTTGACCACCATTCTTTTACATAATAAGGAACACAGATTAGGTGCATACCCATCTGATTTTGTCATTTTCTGTGTCAGTACAGTATGAATAAAAGATTTCACGTTGTCATCTGGAATTATTGTAACATGCTTTTTAGACCGTATCTAAGACAAGTGCTTAGCTTGAAAGTATTTTTATATTCTAAATTGGTATTTATGATTATGGCGAAGTGAAATTGTTTACTATATTGGAAGAGAGTGTAAAAATAACACATTGAGAAATCAATTTTAAAAGTTAATCTTTTTTTTTTCCTTCTTGGTAGGGCTTATTCCACTAGAAGCAAGATGGCCGAACTCAATACTCATGTGAATGTCAAGGAAAAGGTAGGCTATAATTATATATTGGTTTGCAGAAACTCCAAACTGGATAATGTAGTCTCTAGCTAGTAAAAACTCAATTATAATGGAACAAGAGAAAAATGGTTTCGGGGGAGGAGGGGGCAGGTGGTGAGAGATACATAATAAGTTTGACACAGGAGAAAACCATTCCACACAATCGTAAGTAGCATGTACGCCTATTACATTCATTTCCTCATTTAGTCTTGACTATAACCCCATGTAGCTATTTTCATTTTACAGAGGAGGGAATTGAGACACAGAGAAGGTAAGTGCTCTGCCTAAGTTCACGTAGCTAGGAAGCAACAGAGCTGGGATTTGAAGCTAGCAGTGCCGTTCTATAGTTGATACTCTTACCCACCACGTTCCATCTAAACGCAAGGGTATTATGTTACATCTCCAAAAACAGCCTCATAGGTTTATCCAAAGTCTTACCTCGTGGTCATGCTGGGTGGCCTTTACAGTTTCTTTCAACATAGAGTTCAAGAGTCTGAAAATCCCCCCTCCTTATTATTTGATGAAGGCTGATGATATCAGAGTCCTTACAAATCTTGTCCTCCTCTGTGACTTTCCTCCACTTCGGGTCACAACCCCTCACCTGCCGTATCTGCTCCCTTGCCCTGTTAGCTCTTAAACGATCATAAACTGTAGATCACAGGAAATTATGGAGATCAGTTTGTCCAAACCACTCATCTGCACTAGGGGAAATGAGGCCCTCCCAGAGGTTTGTCTATGGTTACACAGCTGAGTGGAGGAGCCTCCTCTGGAACTCCCTCCAGCTTTCTACATGGCCGGCTGCCTCCCACCTCCACTAGGCTGTGAACTGCTTGAGGGCAGGAGTTTGTCTTTCATCTCTTTGTATCCTCCTAGTACCTCAAATACTGAATGAACAACGAGAGAAGTAACACCGCTGGAATCCTTAGTAATTTTGCCTTCATTTAGCTGAGAAGTATCAGATGCCTACTTCGACCTCTACATTGTTCTAGATGCCCGCAATATGGTGCTGAATGTGTAGATGAAGTTCCTTCTCCCATGGAGCTTGCTTTTTAGGGCAGGGAAACAGAGAGTAAACACAAGAACAAGTAAATGAACACGATCGTTTCAGATAATGATGTTACGATGAGAAAAATACAGCAGGGTGGCACAGGTAGGTGGCTACTTAGGTGGGCTTGGTCAGGGCAGCTGTCTCAGAGGAGGTGATGCAAGCTGAGATAAAGAAAACAGGAAAGGAACATCATGCAATGATCCAAGGGCAGAGTGTTCCAGGTAGAAAAGCAAAAGCAGATGCCTGAGGAGGACTAAAGTTCATCGTGTTTGAAGAGCAAGTGGGCAAGTGGCTGGTTGACCACAGTGCGGTAGGCAGAGGAATGGTGATGGGAGATGAGATCAGAGAGCAGGGCATGAATCAGTATTGGTAGAATTCTGGCTCCTCACCTGTGTGTTCCTCAGTCTCCACAGCATCCATGAGTGGAAGCCAGGGGTCCACAAAGCTTGATGGGAAAAGATGAATTTTCATCTTTATTCATATCTGAATGAAATTTAAAATTTCCTTCAATCATGAATATAGGCAAGGGAGAAAAACAACCCACAGGAGTAGCTGGAGTACCTGTGACTTTCACAACTAGAAATCACAAATATCTTCATATCAAATTACATTTGTTACAGATATCTTAAAATGCTATTTGTTCATCTCTATTGCAAAATTGGAGCTTCCCCAGTGGCTCAGCAGTAAAGAACCTGCCTGCAGTGCAGGAGCCATAGGAGACAAGGGTTCCATCCTTGGGTCAGGAAGATGCCCTGGAGAAGGGCATGGCAACCCACTCCAGGAATACCTGCCTGGAGAATCCCATGGACAGAGGAGCCTTGTGGGCTATAGTCTGTAGGGTTGCAAAGAGTCAGCCACAACCGAAGGGACTTAGCACACACTGTAGAATTACTGTAGTTACAGAACTTGCCACCCTATTGTGTTATTTGATGTTGACAGAGAAGCACATATATATTACTGTAGCATAAACTTTTTATTAATGTCAGTGTTATTTCAATATGAGTGATTTACCCTGTAATCCTATGTACTTTAGTTAAATATTATTCTGAGAAAGACCCCCAAGGCTTTACCAGACTGTCATAGGGGTTCTGTGCCCCCCAAAATTTAGAACCTGACATAGAAACATGTAGGGTTTTATTCAAAGGGCAAAAGCAGCCACTGAAAGGAATTAAACAGGAACATGACCTGATATGGTGTATTTTTCAAAGCTCCCCCAGCTTTGCCAGCTGTGGTTTGTTGTTGTTCAGTCGCTCAGTCGTGTCTGACTCTTTGTGACCCCATGGATAGCAGCACGCCAGGCTTCCTTGTCCTTCACCATCCCCCAGAGCTTGCTCAAACTCATATCCATTGAGTCGGTGATGCCATCCAATCATCTCATCCTCTGTCGTCCCCTTTTCCTCCTGCCTTCAATCTTTCCCAGCACCAGGAAAAGTTATTTAATATGAAGATCTATAAACAAGTACTACTTGTTTGATGAAGATACAAAGGCTTGAGATAAAGTGATTCGGTCAAAGTCAGACTTTCAGGGAGTGTGAAAGAGCAAGGATTTAAACTCAGCTCTGTCTGGTTCTGGTTCTTTCTCTTGCTCTTTCCTCTACATTACCGCTCCCCAGAGTTTTCTACCAGAATAACCCGAGAGCACAGAAGAACAAACCTCCTACTTGGGGACATGGTCAAAACCAACTTCTACATAGAATTTCTTTGGGATCTTCTGTGTTATCTTAAAAATGGGTGCAAATTTTTTATCTATTGTATTCCATAATATATTCCCTATATTATATTAATACAGAACTGTGTTCACTTATTGACTGCTGAGTGAACAGTGGCAGAAGTCTGTGCCCTTTTATATTGTGGCTTCATATTCTCCGTGACTCACAGTCATACCCTCAGGCAAGAGTGTGTTCCCAGTTGGAGAAGCTGAGTTTGCCACCACAGTGCTGACCAGATATTGGCCCCTTTCAAATGTCTGTTGATGGATGGGCTAAACAGCTCTTAAAGTTGGGTTATGAGACGGAAAAGCACTTTAAAGAATCAGCCGTAATAATTGATTCCCTACAAAACATGGCCAGTGGACAGACCAATATGGTAGGCTCAGCAGATAGAGTGTCTTATTCAAAATAGAGGTAGTGTCGAGTCAAAATGTGGGAGGAGGCTGATCCATCATCTCACAGACCATAGAGGTTCAGTGTGAATGCTCCATGCATTGGCTTAACTGCCACATTCATCTGCTTGTCCTGACCAATGTCACATGTATGTATGAAGATTAACAGTAGATGGTGTTTTTGCTGTTGCATTTCAGTAACTTATCAAAGTGTTGGCATTATTTTGAAAGAGGGTGATGTTTAAGTTGTAAATATTATCCATCTGCAAGACAATGAAAGTAGAGCTCTTCTAACTCAGTTAGTAAATTCCATTTTCCCATATCAAAAGGTTAATAGATTTCTTAGCTCAATAAAATAAATCATAATAAACAACTGAAAATTCTGATCATTTGTAATTTCACATTGATTTATTTTTGCACTTTTATTTCCTTTAGTTATTAGCTTTTATGGCCTTTTTATGATTAGTTTGTTTCCCAATCTGTCACACAGCAGTGACATTTCAGTTCTGAAGATTAAGAATAATAACAACTGTTATGTCTTACATTATAAATTATAAGCTCTTAGGAGATGTGAGAACAAATCTGTGTGGTGTGTTTATACACTATCTAGTCAAGCACTGTGGGGAGTTAGATACTTAGTTAAAGTCTTGCAGTGAGATAATTTCCTCAGTTATCTCTGGTGGGTTCACTCTTGGATGAATTGGAAAGGAAGAGTTGAGAGCATCATTTCTGTCCTCATGCAGCTTTTAATCCAAAGACATAACTTCAGGTCTCATATCCAAGACAATTGACATTTGCAATTGACACTTTTTGTGATTGGGTTATGACTGAAAGGATTTAAATTGGAAATATTCTTTTTAAAAAACTATTTATTTATTCATTTTATTCTGGGCTGTGTTGGGTCTTAGGTGTGCCC
Source organism: Bubalus bubalis (assembly GCF_019923935.1). NCBI lineage: Eukaryota > Metazoa > Chordata > Mammalia > Artiodactyla > Bovidae > Bubalus > Bubalus bubalis. Next base: position 141,064,125 of record NC_059158.1, read on the forward strand.
ACGGTCTCTGTAGTTGTGGAGCTTAACCCCTTGGCATGTGGGATCTTAGTTCCCTGACCAGGGATTGAACCCATGTCCTCTGCAATGGAGGTGGATTCTTAACTGCTGGACCACCAGGAAAGTTCTGGAAATATTCTTGAAGTCAGAGTTTAATGTCCTTAGTGTGACATCCACTGTCTGTGTGAGCTGACCCTGTCTGTTTTTCCACCTTTATCTGTAGCCACGTCTCCACTCCCGCTTCAGTGCAGCTATCCTGACCATGAGTGTTTCTGCCTCCAGGCCTTTGCAAAGACAGTTTCCTCTCTCTGGGATGTCCTCCCCAGGAACCCTCACTCACTACCCTTTAGGAATCCTTTCAGGTGCCTCCTTTCTCTGTCTGCCGGCCCTTCTACTGTTCTCCTTTGTGCTTCAGTGGGGTTCTCTGCCTTCTGCCCCTGTACTGTGATGCTTAGTGGTCTGTCTTCCCAAGGGAGATTGTGTGCTGCTTGGGGGCAGGCACGGGGCCTTTCTTGTCTTCATATTCTTAGTTTTGATACATAGCTGACCTCAATATGAGTTAAATAAATGAATGGATGACAAATGAATGAACCTGCCTGCTTGAATTGTTAATGTTCTTTATAGACAAATTTCCCATTCACAATATTTTGCAAAACCTCAAGCGTTCTTGGAAATTGAAATGTAGGTTAATGGAAATGTCATCTCATTTTAGTACTTTCTTTTCTATTAAATAAAGCAAGTTTTAAATCGCTTCTAAAAACAAGCTTAGGTTACTTAGGTTGATTCCCTGTGGTTCTGTAGAAAAGCAGCATCTTTATGAGACAGTTATCAAATACAGGTGGTCTCAGGTAGGTTTCAGCGATAACAAATGAGGTCCTCTGGTGAGTAACCAGTCTTATCTCACTCTACCCTTTCCAAAAAATAGGAAGAATATCTCACTTTGTTAAAGAAAGATACCAGAACAAAATCTTCAGGCTAATCAGGGATCTCATGTGCATGCACAGTTGCATCCAAATCATTGTAACCCCATGGACTGTAGCCTACCAGGCTCCTCTGTCCATGGAATTGTCCAGGCAAGAATACTGGAGTGGGTTGACGTTTCCTACTCCAGGGGATCTTCCTAACCCAGGGATCAAACCTATGTTGCCTGGATTCTTTATCACTGTGCCACCTGGGGAACCCAATCAGGCATCTTATATTTAGGCCAATTCACTTTTTACAGCTCTTTACTAAGTAATGCCTTTAAAAAATAAAAAAGAAGAAGAAGAAAAAGAAATTTAACACTAGAAACTCATAGATGAGTTAAAGATAGGGCTCAGTGATGACTATTACATTATTTCTCACGTGAAGCACTAGGGTACCAAACTAAATTGATTTATAAAGTTTTAGATGTAATTCTCATCTGAATAAGGAAAGATTATTGCAACTGGCATCCACAAAATAACATTTTTAGTCAGATATTTTCATGCATTATTATAAATCAGTTTAAATAGAATACAATTCAGCAGTACAATTTGGTGATGGAAAGCCAAGGGATCCTTGTTTGTAAAATAGGATTACAGATGGAGTTACAAAATTGGAAACAGAAGCAGAGATTATTACCTCTCCCCAGTTACTAGTTGAGTGGTCTGGAGCAAGTCACTTGACTTTACTGGGCCTCAGTTTCCTGATCTGTAGGTTAGACATGAAAATAAAACCTACCTGACAAAGTCATCAAATACGATAATAAATGTACGGCAACTTTATAAGCTCTTAATCCTATGAACTATAGAGCATCCGGGGGAGCTCATCTGTGTATTTTATTATTTTAAAAAAAGGAAAAAGAGCTCATTAAAAAGGAGTTCATGTTTTTGTTTGGAACTCAAAGTATAATTCACACAGAAACGAGATCAGAAAGAAAACATAATAAAAATCCCAAATGAGAAAAAGAACATAAAACTGGACTTGACTTTTTCAAACTTTTATAGCTATTGCTGAGCCTCACAAAAAATAAGTGAGACTAGAAAATATGATGATATGGAAATGGGGAATTGCTTAGTCTACAATATCCTTGCTGCAATGTGTCACTTATTGTGAATAGCTTTTTGAGCTGTTGTTATAGAGGTAAATTGGGTTGTAAACAATAATCATACAGACTCATTAAAATGGAGGAGGAGGAGTAGATAAGAGGAGAGGAGCCTTTAGTCCACAGTGGGCACAGGGAGGGGTCGTCTCCACCATCGTGCTGGTGCCTCACGTAGACTGTGTCCTGGAGTCTGTCCTCAATAGGTGGGCAGATGTTCCATTTCATTTTATTTTTTCTTATAACTGTCTTGATCTGTGTTTTACAAAGTACTGAAATGTGGTTCAAGTCTTTACGTGGAGGAGTGAAAGTGTGAAAGTGTTAGTCACTCAGTTGTGTCCAACTCTTTGTGACCCCATGGACTGTATCCCACCAGGCTCCTCTGTCCATGGGATTCTCCAGGCAAGAATACTGGAATAGGTTGCCATTCCCTTCTCCAGAGGATCTTCCCTACCCAGGGATCGAAGCCTGGTCTCATGCATTACAGGCAGATTCTTTACTGTGGAGGAGTATTGTCAGAAAAACCCAAGAGTTTGATTAAAGAGATTTTAACAGGATCAGAGAAAGTATAGAAGAGACCCATCATCATGCATCTTTAAAATGTTAACTCCATTTAATAGAGAACTCATTTCATGGGATGTGGACAAGTTTTAATGATATGCAGTTGTTTTTAAAGATCAAACAATGCAAGCATTGGAGCAAATTTTTATTTTAACCTTTTGTAATAGTGTTTAGGTCAGTTTAGCCCAGTCCTTGGATTCAGGCAGCAAAAACACAAACCACACACACAGCTTTTAGGTTTCACCATGAATAGGTTCTTGTCATCATTTTCTCATAGGAAAGGGTCATTAAATTTCCCTTTCAAAGAAAGGAGAAACATTGACAGTAGTTATTGCCTAATGCTTATGTACAGAACTGCTGTTATTGTTGCTTGGCAACTAGAAGAGATTTGACAAGGAGTCTAAAGGAACTGAATGAATAAATGGAAATGTCAGCATCAGTTTCTGGGGATAAGAAGAAATTTACTATTGTAGGATTAGCATCACATTGCTTTTTTTCAAGCTACACAATCGGAATTCACAGTGTTTCTGTTCTGTTTCTCCTGCCCCTCACCTCCTTCCAGCCTTTCATCATAGCCCCTTTTGCACTGTGACTGAGAGGTAGATACAAGATAGATGGTTAATGCTAAACGATACAAGAGCATGTAAAAATTAAAACCTTTGGTGACAGGAATAAAAGTTACCTCTATTGGCAATCCCTTGGAATTTACGGGGACTTTACCAATATTCTAGTTATTTTTCACACACACACAAAATGATAAAGTTGTGATGGTTTCTTCTCTTCTGACCTTGAGCATTAAAAATCTGTCCAGATAGATTAAATAGGTAGGTAGGTAGATTGACTGAGTCAGCATTTAACAGCATACTGCTTGTATTATTGTTAAAACCACTTTTTCTCTGAGATTTATCCCCAACTTGATTACAAGCCTCTTATAAGCATAAATGGGCTTTTAATTTATTTGTGTACTCAGTAGCTTCTATAGTAGTAATATCATAGAATTTATGCCTAATATCATAGAATTTATGCCCCCCAAATATTTGTTAATCGCTATTTAGCTAAATAACTGAGCCAAGATTCTGTAACGGTGATTCTCAGGCAGCAGGAAGAAAGGAAAAGCAAGTGGAGCGTGCCTCCCTGTGTTGGGGCAAGCCTTAGAATGTCAGTAAGAAAAAGATGGGAAAAGGCATATTTGTGTTCGTTTAAGTCCTCCAAAAGCAGAAGCCAAGGTGGGATTACATGAGTAAGAGATTTCTTGGGGTGGGAAGCAGGTTAAGCAGGTGCTTGTAAAAGAGCAGTAGGGGCAGGCAGGGAGAATTTATAGACTGCCACACATGCCGGTCCACTATTGTTGAAAGAAGAAGGAGAAGACAAGAAAACAGGGTAGGAAGAGTCTCCCTGGACAGTGAGTGCAGTTCTGAGGAAGTTTGTGCAGGTGGATGAGGCATCCTCAGACCCCGGCTAGGGGACTCCCGAAACCCTCATCCTGTAATGAACTTCCCCTAGTATCCTGCCACCTACCTGAGGCATCGTATGGTGCATCCAGGTGGAGTGTGACTTACGTGCTTGGGTGCGGGGAGCATAGCTTTGGTGGACCCAGAGGGATGGTAGCTTGGCCATCGGTCACCTCTGTTTCCCGCAAAGGGCTATTTTTGAGAGGATAACACAATTTTAGATTTACAAAGGAAACTGAAATAACTACTTTGGAATTGAATCATGTAAGAGAAAAGCATGAGATTTATATGCTTATTGAAAAGAATCCATAAAACATTTGAGAGCCTCTGTTAATTAGTAAGTTAAAATACAGTTACTAGAATTTCCTTTCTTTTAGCAGATGAGCCATACTGCCACTAGCATAGGGAGTCTTCGTGACTTCTAGGGAAGGGATGATTTAGGAGTCTCATTTTCCATTCAAGTATACTCTAACCACATTTAAGGAAACAAAGGAACACATTAATTTTACTGAAAAATTGTGTGTCCTTTGGTACATTGGGCTTTAGTATCCTTATCTGCCAAATGAGGACTCTCCTTCATGTGGAAGAGCTCCAAAATCCTTTCCAGCTCTAATAATGGATGAATCCATGGACTTTCTCACCTCATAAGCACCATAAAAGACAGAAAACGGGATTGTACCATGGGTCAAAGAACCTGATTGCAGCCTTGGTCCTGATATAAATCAGTGGCCTCCACTGGAGCGCGGTACACAACCTCTCTGGGTTTCCTGGGTAGCTCAGCTGATAAAGAATCCACCTGCAATGCAGGAAATCCCAGTTCGATTCTTGGGTCGGGAAGTTCCCCTGGAGAAGGGATAGGCTATCCACTCCAGTATTCTTGGGCTTCCCTGGTGGCTCAGAGGTTAAAGCATCTGCCTGCATTATGGGAGACCTGGGTTCGATCCCTAGGTCAGGAAGATTCCACTGGAGAAGGAAATGGCAACCCACTCCAGTATTCTTGCCTGGAGAATCCCATGGATGGAGGAACCTGGTGGGCTACAGTCCATGGGGTCACAAAGAGTTGGACACGACTGAGTGACTTAACTTTCTTTCAAGCTACATTTATGGTTCACTTGTGTGGCATGTCTGATGACTGTCTACAGATCCTTCAAAACTCTGCTGCTCATTTTTTTTTTTCCTAATTGGAGTATCGTTGCTTCACAGTGTTGTATTAGTTTCTACTGTACAGCAAAACGAATCAGCTTCATGTATACATATATCACCTCTTTCTGGGATTTCCTTCACATTTAGATCATCACAGAGCTTTGAGTAGAGCTCCCTGTAATATGCAGTTGACTCTCATTAATTATCTATTTTATACATAGTAGTGAATATGTCTGTTGCTCAGTTCCTGAAGATAATTATCCATAAAAATGTACTGAAATGATGATTGAAGTGACATGATACACTTTAAAGTTAACGTTTTTCTTTCTTTTATTGTAGGGAGAGCATTTAACAGGAGATTACTCTTTGAGTGTTCACTACAATGTTGTTAATCTAGCAGTGTTGCCCAGCAGATCTCTAGAACTTAATCAGCTAGCATAACTGAAATTTTCTACCCACTGAACAGCAGCTCCCCATTTTCTTTCTCCCATTCCCTAGCAACCACTGTTCTTCCTCTCTGCTTCTATGAGTTTGACTGTGTTAACATGATACCTCATATAAGTGGAATCATGCAGTATTTGTCCTGTTTCTGACTTATTTCATTGAACATAATGTCCTCAAGTTTTATCCACACTGTTGCATATAACAGGATTTCCTTCTTTTTAAAGGCTGAATAATATTCCTCTGTATGTATATATCATATTTTCTTTACCTACTCATCCATCAGTGGATGTTTGTTTGTTGGTTTTTTCCCAGTTTTTCCAATCTATTTTTAAATTTAATTTTACTTTGGAGTATAGTCACTTTAAAATGTTGTATTAGTTTCATAAGTAAAGTGATTCAGTTATACGTATACATATAACCATTTTTTTCCAGATTCTTTTTCCATATAGGTTTTTATTGACTCAGACTGTAATTGTAGCTATTTGACTAAGGCTGAATCCACAAACTAGTTTTTACTCCTTTTATCACTTATAGAGAAAAAGCAAACAAAATCATAAAATCATTGGGAAAACAACATCTGGCCAGACAGATTATAATTTTTACTGATGTTTAAATCAGCATACCTTCTTAAAATTGGTCAAATCTGTTAAAGTCTAAAAAAAAAAAAAGTATGTGGGTGAACAAACACACTTCCCCTAAGAAAGGGCATGTTCCTGGTTTCCATGGTGGTGAGATGGTCTCCATCCTTCATGCCACAGTGAAGAAATAGCCAAGATTAATATAATTTAGAGATTAAAAACTCCTTTGTTCTGGGATTGACTAAGGGGATGACTAGGGCTTCCCAGGTCGTGCTGGTGGTAAAGAATATGCCTGCAGTGCAGGAGATGTGGTTTCGATCCCTGAATCAGGAAGATCCCCTGGAGGAGGAAATGGCAACCCACTTCAGTATTCTTGCCTGAAAAATCCGTGGACAGAGGAGACTAGCAGGCTACAGTTCATGGGGTTGCCAAGAACTGAACACAACTGAGTGAGCATGCATGCACAAGGGATAACTAACTTCTTTATTTGGTATTGATTAAAGTATAATAAAGGAGAAGGCAATGGCACCCCACTCCAGTACTCTTGCCTGGAAAATTCCATGGACGGAGGAGCCTGGTAGGCTGCAGTCCATGGGGTCGCTAGGAGTCGGACACGACTGAGCGACTTCACTTTCACTTTTCACTTTCATGCATTGGAGAAGGAAATGGCAACCCACTCCAGTGTTCTTGCCTGGAGGATCCCAGGGACGGGGGAGCCTGGTGGGCTGCCGTCTGTGGGGTCGCACAGAGTCAGACAAAACTGAAGCGACTTAGTGACAGCAGCAGCAACAAAGTATAATAGTGACTAGTACCTTCATGGTACTCTTTATCTGAAGAGTTTTGTGAATGAGCAGGGGGAAATACCCACAGGGAGAGTAGATTTCAATAATTAACTTCCTCCCTCGAGTGGAGACATTAAGTTCCAAAGGAAATGAGGAAAGATTTTTTACTGACTATTCTAGGTGAAGTGAAGTGAAGTGAAGTGAAGTGAAGTGAAGTGAAGTAGCTCAGTCCTATCCCACTCGTTGTGACCCCCGTGGACTGTAGCCTACCAGGCTCCTCTGTCCATGGGATTCTCCAGGCAAGGATACTGGAGTAGGTTGCCATTTCCTTCTCCAAGGATCTTCCCGACCCAGGGATTGAACCTTTGTCTCCTGCATTGCAGGCAGATGCTTTACCGTCTGAGCCACCAGGGAAGTTATTATTATGCTTGTAACTGACTATTCTAAGTTACAAGCAAAAGATAAGTTTAAAATATCTCACTTTTCTATTTTGATTAAAATACAAAAATCTGACTTCCCTGGTGGTCCAATGGTTAAAACTCTGCACTTCCAATGCACAGGGTACAGGTTCAGTCCCTTGTCAGGGAACTAGATCCCATATGCTGCACTGTGTGGCCAAAAAAAAAGGGAGTTGAATCAGTTAAAACTTAAAAAGAAAAAAATACCAAAACAAAAATGCCTTGTAAAAATAAAATGCCCACTTTCTTTTTGCCTTCACTAATAAATTCAAGTATGAATTTCATCAGAGAAAGTTGCTCAAGCTCAACAGAAATATTTTCCTAAATCCTAACACTGTGTGGATATAAAAGGCTGGCTGAAAAAAAAAACTTTATCCTAAATTACCAGACCACCTGACCTGCCTCCTGAGAAATCTGTATGCAGGTCAAGAAACAAGAGTTAGAACCGGACATGGAACAGACTGGTTCCAAATCAGGAAAGGAATACGTCAAGGCTGTATATTGTCACCCTGCGTATTTAACTTATATGCAGAGTACATTATGAGAAATTCTGGACTGGATGAAGCACAAGCTGGAATCAAGACTGCCGGGAGAAATATCAATAACCTCAGATATGCAGATGACACCACCTTATGGCAGAAAGTGAAGAACTAAAGAGCCTCTTCACGAAAGTGAAAGAGGAGAGTGAAAAAGTTGGCTTAAAATTCAACATTCAGAAAACTAAGATCATGGCATCCGGTCCCGTCACTTCATGGCAAATAGATGGGGAAACAGTGGAAACAAAGAGAGGCTTTATTTGGGGGAGCTCCAAAATCACTGTAGGTGGTGACTGCAGCCATGAAATTAAAAGACGCTTATCTTTGGAAAGAAAGTTATGACCAACCTAGACAGCATATTAAAAAGCAAAGACATTACTTTGCCAACAAAGGTCCGTCTAGTCAAAGCTATGGTTTTTCCAGTAGTCATGTATGGATGTGAGAGTTGGGCACCATAAATAAAGCTGAGCACCAAATAATTGATGCTTTGAACTATGGTATTGGAGAACTCTTGAGATTCCCTTGGACTGCAAGGAGATCCAGTCAGTCAATCCTAAAGGAAATCAGTCCTGAATATTCAGTGGAAAGACTGATGGTGAAGCTGAAACTCTAATACTTTGACCATCTGATGCAAAAAACTGACTCACTGGAAAAGATCCTGATACTGGGAAAGATTGAAGGCAGGAGGAGAAGTGAATGACAGGGGATGAGATGGTTTGATGGCATCACTGAGTTGATGGACATGAGTTTAAGCAAGCTCCAAGAGTAGGTGATGGACAGGGAAGCCTGGCATGCTACAGTCCATGGGGTCACAAACAGTCAGACACAACTGAGTTGAACTGAACTGAAGACAACTTCATCTGAAAAGTGTCTTTTAAGTATCAGATACTCAAAGACAAGTCAACTTATCAGTCTTATTTCTAGGAATCAGAGAAGTTTTGTAACTTCTTTAAGCTATCGATTTTCATTTAGTATTGTAACTACTACATTAATTTGCTTTTTTGCCCCTCAAATGCTCAATGACTTGAGAAAGTATAGACCCCGAGTTGATGGAAAGAAGCCTGGGTTGTTGTTGCTTTAACCCTTTGAGCCAGATGGTGTACTCTAGCGGCTCTAACAGGATCTCTCCTGTTAAGAGGTGGGGTCTGTGCCCCCTCCCCTTAAAATTGGGTAGGCTTTGACTGACTCTGTGTGGCTTTCACAGTGGGTGATTGAGCTTCTTGCTCACTAGTTGGGACACTTGTTTTGAAACTCTGGGCAGCCATGTCAACAGTCTAACTATTCTCAGGCCTCCATGCTGTGAGGAAGCCCAGATGAACCCAGAAGGACCACATGGAGAATGCCTGAGCATAATACATGGAGAGAGAGAGAGATGGTCAGCCAGACTCTGGCTGCACCAGTGGCCCCCTCCCCTACTGCACCAGCTCCTCTCTCAGTCTGCCTGAAAGACCCCAAGTTCTCAGCCGAACTCCTCTTCAACTCCTGACCCACAGAAACATTGAAATATCATAACTGATTTTTGTTTGTAGCCATGAAATTTTGAGGTGACTTGTTATGCAGCAGTAAATAACTGAAATACCTTCTCAGAAAGTAAAACTGTTCTAAACTAGAACTGATATTTTAAAAATGACACTATTGCATAAACTATGCAGAAGTGTGGATGAGTGGATAGTAGGCACAGGTAAATTAGTTGATAGGGTAAGCAGTTATACCTAAAAAGAGGTTTTGTCCTAGCCACCTTCTTTTCTCTTGTTTCCATACTCTGCCTTAGCTAGTCATGCCTTCCCTTGCATCTCTCACTCATGCTTTTCAGTTGTGGGTGGACATTAGAGCCACTTCAGTTGAGTTCAGTTGCTTAGTCACGTCTGACTCTTTGGGACCCCATCAGCTGCAGCACGCCAGGCTTCCTGTCCATCACTAACTCCCAGAGCCACTAGGAAAACTTAAAAAAAAAATAGTAAATATCCAGGCCCATATTTAATTGCTTGAGGTGGGACCCGAATGTAGGTACATTTTAAATCTCACCAGGTGGTTCCAGTTTGCAGGCAGGGCTGAGAACCACTGTTGGATGCTGCTGCTGCTGCTGCTAAGTCACTTCAGTCGTGTCCGACTCTGTGCGACCCCATAGATGGCAGCCCACCAGGCTCCCCTGTCCCTGGGATTCTCCAGGCAAGAACACTGGAGTGGGTTGCCATTTCCTTCTCCAATGCATTTAAGTGAGAAGTGAAAGTGAAGTTGCTCAGTCGTGTCCGACTCTTCACGACCCCATCGACTGCAGCCCACCAGGCTCCTCCGTCCATGGGATTTTGCAGGCAAGAGTACTAGAGTGGGATGCCATTGCCTTCTCCGCTGTTGGATGCCAACAGCACCCATATCTGTATCCCTGGCTCAGTTCTTCCCTGGAGCTACAGGTTCATAAAGTCAGCTGCTTTCTAAACATCTGGAAGTGGAGGTCTCCCAGCCCCCTCAGAATGCTCCATTTTTACCACTCACTACTCCTTTTCTCAGGAAATGGCACCACTGTCCACAAAAATGTTCAAGCCAGACACCCGGGAACCATCCAGATTCCTTCATCTTCCGTCTTCCTCATTCCCTGTGTCTGTGTGTGTATGCTCAGCCACTCAGTCATGTCTGACTCTTTGCAACCCCCCGGACTGTAGCCCACCAGGCTCCTCTGTCCATGGAATTCTCCAGACAAGAATACTGGGGTGGGTTGCCATTCCCTTCTCCAGGGGATCTTCCTGACCCAGGAATCAAACCCATGTCTCCTGTAGCTCCTGCATTGGCAGATTCTTTACCACTGAGTCACCTGGGGGCTTCCCTGTATCTAGTTAAATACACATCAGTTACTTCCACTCAAGTAAATTATGAGTCATTGTCTCTACTGCTCCATCCTGGTCTACATTCTCTCCCTGCATTAAAATCCTGCCAGGCATCTGTCTGCTCTCTTCTAACTCATCCACATAGAAACCACAGTGACTTTCTTAAATACACAAATAATCACACTCTTCTGAGTAAATCCCTTGAATGGCTACCTTTAGAATAAGATTCAGAATCATAAGATGGCTTGTGATGCCTGGCACACTTTGCCGCGTGCCTTTTGGATCAAGCTTCATCTGAAATCCCATTCCTTCATTTAATGCTCCAGCGATCCTGGGCCTTCATTCCCTTTGAACATGCTCCCAGATACTCAGTCCTGTCTATGAGGAGATGCTGTAAACTCTTCCTGGAATGTTCCATCTCCTTTTCCCTTTCCCTCTCCTGGCTTGGTCTTAATTGCCCTTTATCCTGAGTTTAAACAGACTCCAGAGCCTCAGATGGGGTTTCTCTCAGTCTCTGGTTTAGGTAGGTTCCCCTGTTACAATTGCCCAAAGCATCTTTACTTACCCTTCTGGAAGGCTCATCAAACATCTGCCTTCCTAGGCTATAAGCTCCCAGGCATGTCATGAAATGTATATGTCACTGCATATACTCCTCTGTCCATTGGTGACTGAATGAATGAATAAACAAGTGAATGTGGATTAAGAGAGCCGTATCAGCTCTGAGGGAAGTTCTTGGCGTGATACACTGATCTCTGTGCTTGGCTATGGCCCATTTAAAATTCAGATCAACAATTTGAATAAGTTGTAGAAGACGGCTACTTGTTTTAAATGATATAAAATTGAAAGGATTGGCTAACGTATTCCCTGTGTTTGATGGCAGAAAGCAAGGTTCTAAAACCAAACAGCTAGCTGGAGTGATGGGTCAGAACTTACAGACTGTAATTTAATAAAGCTAAATGCAGTATCCTATCCTTGCATTCTAGTCACTATGCAAGTATCCAAGAGATACTTGTCACAGAAACAGTCCAGGGTGTGTTAGTAACATAGTAAGTTCTGTTTGAGCCAGTACAGTAAGTCCCCTACATATGAGAGCATGTTCATTAAGTCCAATTTGCTTATAAGTCCAACAAAATTAAGCTAGGTACCCAACTAATACAATACTGACTGTAATAGGTTTATACTTTTCACACAAATAATATGCACATAAAAAGCAAACACAAAAAATAACACATTTTTTATCTTACAGTACAGTTCCTTACAGTAGTACTAGCTACATCACTGCTGCTCTTACACTCGCTTCCAGACATCCTGGTCTTGAGATAAAGATACTGCGCTACTGAACTACACTCAGTACTGTAGCGTAAGGTACACAAAAGCACAACTGCTTGTAGAGGATGCAGGCACTGTACGCCAGACGTGTGAACTAATTTATGTGACAGGACGTGCGAATGCAGGTTCGCATCTTTTTTTTTTTTTTAACTGTGCATGCACCAGTTTATTTTTTCAAAAAGAATCACAAGAAGGATAAACTAGAAATTAATGATAACATATCCTAGAGAAGGAGAATGGAAAAGAGGGAATGGGGAGGGGAACTACTGATGTTTTCTTTCTTTTTTTTTTTTTTTTCTTCTTTACTAGTTCATTTTTTATTTTTAAACTTTACAATATTGTATTGGTTTTGCCAAATATCGAAATGAATCTGCCACAGGTATACATGTGTTCCCCATCCTGAACCCTCCTCCCTCCTCCCTCCCCATACCATCCCTCTGGGTCGTCCCAGTGCACCAGCCCCGAGCATCCAGTATCGTGCATCAAACCTGGACTGGCGACTTGTTTCATACATGATAGTATACATGTTTCAATGCCATTCTCCCAAATCTTCCCACCCTCTCCCTCTCCCACAGAGTCCATAAGACTGTTCTATACATCAGTGTCTCTTTTGCTGTCTCGTATACAGGGTTATTGTTACCATCTTTCTAAATTCCATATATATGTGTTAGTATACTGTATTGATGTTTTTCTTTCTGGCTTACTTCACTCTGTATAATAGGCTCCAGTTTCATCCATCTCATTAGAACGGATTCAAATGTATTCTTTTTAATGGCTGAGTAATACTCCATTGTGTATCTGTACCATAGCTTTCTTATCCATTCATCTGCTGATGGACATCTAGGTTGCTTCCATGTCCTGGCTATTATAAACAGTGCTGCGATGAACACTGGAGTACACGTGTCTCTTTCCCTTCTGGTTTCCTCAGTGTGTATGCCCAGCAGTGGGATTGCTGGATCATAAGGCAGTTCTATTTCCAGTTTTTTAAGGAATCTCCACACTGTTCTCCATAGTGGCTGAACTAGTTTGCATTCCCACCAACAGTGTAAGAGGGTTCCCTTTTCTCTGCACCCTCTCCAGCATTTATTACTTGTAGACTTTTGGATCGCAGCCATTCTGACTGGTGTGAAATGGTACCTCATAGTGGTTTTGATTTGCATTTCTCTGATAATGAGTGATGTTGAGCATCTTTTCATGTGTTTGTTAGCCATCTGTATGTCTTCTTTGGAGAAATGTCTATTTAGTTCTTTGGCCCATTTTTTGATTGGGTCATTTATTTTTCTGGAACTGAGGTGTAGGAGTTGCTTGTATATTTTTGAGATTAGTTGTTTGTCAGTTGCTTCATTTGCTATTATTTTCTCCCATTCTGAAGGCTGTCTATTCACCTTGCTAATAGTTTCCTTTGTTGTGCAGAAGCTTTTAAGGTTAATTAGGTCCCATTTGTTTATTTTTGCTTTTATTTCCAATATTCTGGGAGGTGGGTCATAGAGGATCCTGCTGTGATGTATGTCGGAGAGTGTTTTGCCTATGTTCTCCTCTAGGAGTTTTATAGTTTCTGGTCTTACATTTAGATCTTTAATCCATTTTGAATTTATTTTTGTGTATGGTGTTAGAAAGTGTTCTAGTTTCATTCTTTTACAAGTGGTTGACCAGTTTTCAGGTTCGCATCTTTGAAAGTCTTCAACTGAAAGTTCACATATAAGGGACTTACTATAATTGATGAGGCTCCTGGAACTGCTCATGCCATCTTAGATTCCTTTAATGGAAAAGTGGAGCCACACCAAAAGAGGTGCAGTTTCCACAGTCCCCTGCCTTGATCCAACTATCTCTGGAACAATGTACTTCATTTATGGAACCACATTTCATCAGCATACACTCGAAGGAGTTTGACCAGGGTGGTGAGAGCTAGCTTCTCTCATCTGCTCATTCTCTTGAGCATCTGCTCTGCGTTCTCAACAGGATCTCTCATCCCTTAGTCTGTCCCTAGTCCCCCGGTTCATCATCCCCCTTCATAGACCACAGATGTCTTGATTAGGTACCTTACGATTTTCGGCCCCCGTATCCCTGAGACCTAGGATCTACCACTATGTTTTTTTAGGGTTCATAACTTTGGCTCACTCCTTTTCTTTGCTCCTCCATCTGGCATGTTGAGAATTGCTTGGAGAAAGCCAGGCCAGTTGGCTCCATGACAAATCCATACCATCCAGCATCGTGGCCCCTCAGTCTGGCTCAGCTCTTTCGTTCCGCTAGGCCATATTCTGTCACATTCCCATAAGGAAGTTCTAAACCTTTTCCCACTTAAAAAAAAAAAAAAAGTATTTATTTGACTGTGCCGGGTGCTAGTTGTGGCCTGTGGGATCTAGTTCCCTGACCAGGGATTACTTGCATTGAGAGCACAGAGTCTTAGCCACTGCACCACCAGGGAAGTCCCGGTTTCCCCACTTTTTAATCCTAAAGCAAACTCTAAAATTCTCACTCAGAAGAAATAGTTTCCTTAAACTTTCTCTTCACAATCTCAGATTTCTTCTCTGTCTTCACTCTTCCTTTCTCTCCTTCCTTCCTTCCTCAGAATTCTGAGAAAGAGAAAGACTCTGTCTTTGCTTCCAAAGCTTTTATTTCCACATGGATGTTGATACCATTTTCTTCCATTTCCTCTGGGACTTTGCTTCATAGTTTATCTTCTGTATTTTCCTCTCTTCAAATTCTTTCTCAGTGCCAGCTCTCTTACCTCCTCAGTGAACACACGCAAGTGCTTTGTGGAGATTAATTGTGTGGTGATTGTTTTAAGATGGATTGGAGAGAGGAGAAACCAAGCCAGAGAGTTCAATTAGAAGGCTTTTTCTAGAGTCCAGGTGAAAGGCAGAGGGTAACTGTCCAGGGTAGTAAAAGAAGAAATATAGAACAGGTGAGATTCTGAGAGGATTTTGTTGTCAGAATGACCTTGAGTTAGTTGCTATTTACGACTTTGTCTTATTTTCCTGTGGTTTTGTCAGCTCCTTGGGGGCAAATACCGTGCCAGATTCATCTCACAATTTCTTCTCATTTTCCTTCACGAAATAGAGCTTTGAACGAATGCTTAGAATTTCCTTAAAACATGGGGTGGGGGCAGGGGTAGGGATGGGGGTAGGGATAGAGGGAGAGCTGCCCCTTGGAAGGTATGTTTTTTTAAAAAGAGGATCATCGTTGAGAAAGGGAAAGGTAGCTCCATATTAGGAAGAAGAGAAGAGTAGACATTTGTTCCTCAAAACATGCCCCGTTGTAGTATTTTCCCATGGCTGTAACAGATGGGATTTGCTATAACAAATGGCCACAGCTTAATGACTTAAAACACCACAAATTTACTATCTTACAATTCTGGAGAACGGAAGTCTGAAATGGGTCTCATTGGGCCAAAATCAAGGTGTCAGCAGGGCTGCATTGCTTTGGGGAAAATTCGTCTTCTTGCCTTTTGGAGCTTCTAGAAGCTGCCTACATTCCTTGGCTCGTGGCCCCCTTTCATCTTCAAACTCAGCAATGGCTGGTAGGTCTTTCTCACAATGAGTCAGTCTTATACTCTCTTCATCCTCCTTCTACTTATAAGGACACTTGTGATTATATTGGGTTCACTGAGATAATCTAGATAATCTCCCCCTTCTCCAGGTCATCTGATTAATAACCTTAATTCTATCTGCAGCCTTAATTTGCCAATAACCTCACGTATTCCCTGGTTCTGGGGGATTAGGTGGGGTAGATGGCTTTGGGGCTACTATTCTGCTGCCACATCCTTGGACAGGCAGCATCTCCACAACCTGGGAGCTTATTAGAAAAACAGAATGGGGCTGCTCCCCCAAGTCGCAGAATCAGAATCTGCATTCTCATTGGATCCCCAGGTGATTTGAATGTACTTTAACATTTGAGAAGTCACTAGTAAGTTACCTGTAAGCTTCCCTCTACTTTAAACTTGCCACAATTCTATGAAAACTGCATTTTTCCCCCACTTTCAAATCTTCATTATTCCTTCTAATCCCGGTTTCCTGCCAAAAAAAAAAGTTAATTTTGATTTATACCGCTGGTGTTAATTCCCCAAAAGCCAGCCATGAAGAAGATGACAGCACTTGATGCATATTTTTTACTGGCAGAAAGTAGATGTTAGAAAAGGCAATTAAATTATAAAGTTATCCATGATACAAAGGTACTGGCCCGCAAAGAATATTTTCTTTCTCAAGAAGATTCATAGGAGAACAGCCTTCATTAGTGTGTAGATAATATTAGTGGCCCAGCAAGTGAAACAAAATGTACACAGATGAGCTGTTTTTAAGGCATCTCTGAAAGGATCAGCATTTGAGAATGTGACCAAAGCTGATTATAAAATTCCTTTCAGAATTGAAGGAATGGCAACCCATAAATAACTGGTTCTCACTGGTGCAAAAACGAAGTTGTAGGCTGTTTCTCCTTTTGTAGGCAAAAAGATTAAGCTCACCTCTAAGATGCCAGGTCCTCAAGGTAAGGACCAGCAATGTCTGAGACCTAGGAGGCATTTCATACACTTGGGGGCTTGGATTCTTTTCATCACCATACAATATGTTATGTTGAATTACAGAGATGCAGTGAAAAAAAGAAAATTAGATAAATAGAAGTGGAATATTTCAATGACCATCTTACTGGACTCCCTACTTCCTGGACTCCCTACTTCCTTTTGTTCATTCATCTATTTGAACATTTACGAATCATCTACTGAATGGCACCCATTGTTCTAGGCCCTGTGGATATACAGCTGTGATCCCTGTCATTTATGAGCTCACATTCCAGTGGGACAAACAGTCACATAAGTAAATAATTAGGGTGACGTGAGTGCTAAACAAGGGCTGTGAACCAGGCTCGTGGGCCTCTCTGCTCTGATCTGTCATTCCCATTCTAGCGGGATTTATCTTTAATGTTGCCCACCCCTCCCCTTTGCCAATTGGATTAGTTATCTGGCTCTATTACTTTTATTTCCAGCCCTAGTTACAAATGTTGTCTCTAGGCACTCTTTACTTGTTCTAGAAAATGAAAACTCTGCAACTAGTGCAAGTGAAAAAGAGGTTACTCTAAAGATGGAGTGGGGACTCATGGGACTTCAGAACAAGTTAAAGCAGCAGAAAAGGCAGGAAGTGAGGCAGCTCCCAAACAACCCTTCTTCAACTCCGCTCTGGCTTCTCTCCCTTTGTGTGGAATAGTCCAGACTCCAAGGCAGAGAGCCTGGTTGGCCCACTTTGTCTTTTCAGACAGGCCCCTTCCTGACTGCTGCCATCATTGTCACTTGCTCTGCTTCCTTCATGTCACTCACTCAGCATAAGTTGTAATTACATTTTTTTTCGATTTGTATGTTTCACATCTGTTTTCCTCTCTAGGTTTGGTAGCGACCATATCTGTTTTATGAGTGCTGTATCCAGCCATAGTGCAGTTTGCTATATGCACACAGTGTACTGCTGCATCCTGACCACAGCAGGCATTTAGTAAATAAATACATGAAAGAATGAGACCAAGGTAGGGGGTGGGGTGGGGTGGAGGGAGGCCAGGAGCACATATTGTTAGCCACTCTACCGGTGGGCTTCCTTGTGGTACCACTCAACTTGCAGGGGAGGGAGAGATTGAAGACAGCCTTGGGTCCACTGCTCAGCAAGGCTGAGGAGGAATGTTCTTAAGAAGGGTTGTATATAGGATGATCTCCCCCAGATAAGTCCTGGTCACCAGGGTAGACATACATTCTTTCCATTTCAAAGGCATACCAACCTTTATACCTAGAGACACCCTTCTCCTTCATGGCCCAATGTAAATGCTTCCACACTTTCCTTTTTAAAATTTATTGAGCAGCTAATATATGCCAAATTCTATATCAGACACTTTACATGCATCATCTCTTTTCATTTTTACTGAGACTCTAGCAGGTAATATCCTCATTTTACAGCTATAGAGCTAAGTTTCAACAATTTCAACCATTCATCCAAGGTCATAGAACTAAACAGGTAACAGAGCCAAGGTTAGAGAACAGGTCTGTTTAATTCCAGAGCTTCTTACGTGATATTTGGCTGTTTCCTCTCTATTCTCCCCTCCTTGACTGCTCTCTTCTCTGTGACACTCCAGCCTTTCTCACACAAGCAGCACAGCGTTCACATGCTTTCAGCTGCAAATGTTCTGGCTGCCCTGCAGTGCTGTCTCTCTTAGGGCAGTTGTGTCCTCAGGGCCTGGTACCCAGTAGAGGCCCAACCAATACCTGGGCTGAGCTTCGCAAGGATAGGCGATTACTGTGCTATTTTAAAACCTCCACAAAGTACCATGAGTATCTTATTATATAGAAATGTCATAAATATTCTTCTCATCTCTGTTACTGAAATTTAAAGAGCATGTGTCTATTCTCCATAACTATATAATGTTTAGGGCACATAACAGTCAGCAGAGACTCACCCGTCTATTGTTGTGGATGGTAGATGCAGAGTGATGGGATGATCCAACACTAGCAGAATATTCCTTTGACTCAGAAGAGTAGCCTGAATAAGGACTGACTGTAGAGCACAGGGAACTGTATTCAATATTCTGTAATGGCCTATATGGAAAAAGAATCTTAAAAAGAATAGGTGTATGTATATGTATAGCTGATTCACTTTGCTGTACACCTGAAACTAACACAGCATTCTAAATCAACTATATGCCAATTTAAAAAAATGATTTTAGAGAGTAGAGAATGAAGGAGAGCTTTTTAGCATATTTATATACAATTAGCAAAACCCCACTGTAGCACAATAACACATATGAACTAATGGAAAAGGAATAAAAATATTAGCATAACATGTCAAAAAAACAGCAGCCTGGTATAGCTACAAATTGACATTCTCTCATTCAACAGATTGCTATTAAATACCTACCCTGTGCACATTTGGGCTTCCCTAATGGCTCAGTTGGTAAAGAATCCACCTGCAGTGCAGGAGACCCCAGTTTGATTCCTGGGTCAGGAAGATCCGCTAGAGAAGAGATAGGCTACCCACTCCAGTATTCTTGGGCTTCCCTTGTGGCTCAGCTGGTGAAGAATGCACCTGCAATGCAGGAGACCTGGATTTGATCCCTGGCTTGGGAAGATCCCCTGGAGAAGGAAACGGCTACCCACTCCAGTATTCTGGCCTGGAGAATTCCATGGTCTGTATAGTCCATGGGGTCGCAAAGAATCAGACACAACTGAGCGATTTTCACTTTCATATCCATCTATCTGTGCACATTATTAGTCACTTGGGTGAGCATGGTGAAGATGCAGAAATGACTGGGAGGAGAATTCTGCCTGCATGTTCCTTATCATTTAGAATATGCACCTTACACAGACAGGCCTGTGATGTAGAAGGTGCTGGGGTTAGGAGACATCCACTGATAAGGTCTGCAGGAATTGAGACAGAGATGACTTATGGCAGGGATGGTGGAGACAAAGAACCTCACAGGATACATGGCATTTCAGCTGGAATATAAAATTTGGGCAAGTGGACACATCTTTTGTTGTTCAGTCTCTAAGCTGTGTCTGACTCTTTATGACCCTATGGACTGCAGCACGCTAGGCTTCCCTGTCCATCACCAACTCCCAGAGCTTGCTCAAACTCACATCCGTCGAGTTGGTGATGCCACCCAACTATCTCATCTTCTGTGTCCCCTTCTCCTGCCTTCAGTCTTTCCCAGCATCAGGGTCCTTTCCAGTGAGTCAGTTCTTCACATCAGGTGGCCAAAATATTGTATCTTCAGCTTCAGCATCAGTCCTTCCAATGAATATTCAGGACTGATTTCTTTAGGATTGACTGGTTTGATCTCCTTGCAGTCTAGGGGACTCAAGAGTCTTCTCCAGCACCATAGTTTAAAAGCATCAGTTATTAGGCACTCAGCCTTTATGGTCCAATGCTCACATCTATAAAATGACTACTGGAAAAGCCATAACTTTGACTATACACACCTTTGTCAGCAAAGTGACATCTCTACTCTTTTTTTTTTTTTTTGTCTCTGCTTTTTATCAAGGGCAAAACTCACATGGAGGTAGGGGTAAGTGGCCAACACTGGGCTTGTGCTCATCTGTAAAGGGCAGAGCAAGAAGGGCATTTGGAAAAGTAGATAAGTGCCCAGTTGTCAATGGCCTGGAGTGCCAGGTTGTAGACACTGAATTTTACTCTTAAGGAAGATGGGGAAGTAGTCCTGATTATACTTGAAGAAGAGTAGTCTGGCAACAGGCTCAGGATGAATTTGCAGGTGGGAGACCAGAAGCAGAGGGAACTGTTATTTTCTGTTTATTTGATAATACTGGATCTTTACTGACCACACAGCTGTGTAGGTGGATTGAAAACTTCTGTTAGAACCATTTTTTGAAACTCAGACATAGTCTTAAGTGACTCATCTGTAAGCCAAGGAGAATTTCTAAGGAGTCATCACAGATAGGCTCAAAAAATGCACAGTGTGAATGAAGAAATCTGCTAACAGCTCTTAAGCCAGACAAATCAGGTCCAGGAGAGGTAAGTTAATGTGGGAAGCTGAAGTAAACCGCGTCTGTGAAAGCCACACTGCCCTGCTGCCTAGTGCCGGCAAGATGCCAGACATAGAGAACAGACCTATGGACACAGGGAGAGGGGAGGAGGGAGAGGGTGAGATGTATGGAAAGAGTAACATGGAATCTTACAATACCATATGTAAAATAGATAGCCAATGGGAATTTACTGTATGAACCAGGGAACTTAAAGAGGGGCTCTGTGACAACCTAGAGGGATGGGACGGGGAGAGAGATGGGAGGGAGGTTCAGGAGGGAGGGGACATGGGTGTACCTATAGCTGATTCTTGTTGATGTATGACAGAAAACCACAAAATTCTATAAAACAATTATCCTTAAATTAAAAAATAAATACGTTTAAAAATAAATAAAGAAAAAGAAAATGCCAGCAGGACGGGCCTGAGGCAGAACGGGGCAAAACCTGCCATCCTAGATAGAAAACCCCAGGGAGAGGAGAGAAAGGGAGATTAGAAAGCTTACGTTAAATCACAACGCTTTTTTAAATGTTTATTTTTTATTGAGATATAGTTGATGTACAATATTATATGTTGCAGGTGTAAAGTATAGTGATTCACAATTTTTGAAGGTTATATTCCATTTAGAATTATTATGAATATTTGCTATATTCCCCACATTGGGCAGCATTGTACAGTTGGGCGGTATATCCTTGTAGCTGATTTTATATGTAATAGTTTGTATCTCTCAATCCCCTACTCTTATTTTGCCCCCACCCTCTTTCCTCTTCCCACTGGTAACCACTACTTGGTTCTCTGTATTTGTGTCTGCTTCTTTTTTGTGATAATCACTTATTTGTTGTATTTCTCAGATTCCATTTATAATGATATCATACAGTGTTTGTCTTTTTCTCTGGCTGACTTACTTGTCATTGTATCCTCCAAATCCATGCTTATTGCTACAAATGGCAAAAATCTCATTCTTTTTTATGGTTGAGTGGTATTCCATTATACATATATACACCACATCTTCTTAATCCCTTCATCTGTTGATAAACACTTACATGGTGTCCATATCTTGGCAATTGTAAAGAATGCTATTATGAACATTAGGGATGCATGTATCTTTTCGAATTACTATTTTTGTTTTTTTCAGATGTATACCCATGAGTGGAATTGCTGGGTCATATATGGTAGATCTATTTTTGGTTGTTTGAGAAACCTCCATACTGTTTTCCACAGTGACTGCACCAATTTACTTTCCCACCAACAGTGTACCAAGGTTCCTTTTTTCCCACATCTTCACCAACATTTGTTGTTTGTATTCTTTTTGATGAGAGCCATTCTGGTAGGTGTGAGGTAATAGCTCATTGTGGTTTTGACTTGTATTTCCCTGGTGATTAACGATGTTAAACATCTTTTCATTTACCTGTTAGCCATCTACATTTCCTTTTTGGAAAAATGTTCAACTCTTCTACCCATTTTTTAATCAGTTTTTTTTTTTTTTTTATGTTGAGTTGTATAAGCTGTTTCTATATGATGAATATTAGCCCCTTATTGGTCATACCATTTGCAAATATTTTCTCCCATTCATTAGGTTGTCTTTTCGCTTTATCAATGGTTTCCTTTGCTGTGCAAAAAACATTTAAAATCAAAACAACTATTGAGGTGCAAAAGGCAGATTTGTCAATAGCAAATTGAATTTGCCATTTAAATTAGTAAAAGCAAAACCGGGGAACAGTGATTAGGGAAAGGTAAAGCAGTTGCTAAATGAACCGCTAACTCACGGTCCAGATTGTCCCCCAGCATCCTGTGCTGCCGTCTGGTCGGCCCCCCAGGAGACTGTTTTATGGTGTGAGAACCCTTGAGGGATGCAGTCGCGTGCAGATTCAAACAGTGGGCTTCAGTGTGAAGCTGCAGCAGCGGATTCACCAGCTTAGGCTGCGGCAGCGACGTAAAGGCTGTGTGTGTGAAGCGGTGCCAGAAACAGCCTTTGCAAAACAGCCACTGCAGGCGAGAATTTTATGAGCTCCCCATATGCAAACTACCATTAGTCACGCATTGATTGATCCATTGCTCCAGGAGCTTCGTTTCCTAACGCAAAGGCAGCTTTTCAGCACAACCTCCCTGTAACACTGCCTTTGTCATCCACACCTTATGTTTTAAAGCTCCTTCATAAGAAGACCTTTTTTAGATTTAAATGCTTAGACCCCTTATGACTGCTGCATCTTGAATAGTGACACTGTGAGGTTTCTGTATGTTTATGCATGCATATGAGTATCTAGATTCCTCCCTCTTTCTCCAAGACATTTTCATAGCAAAACAAATGTAGTGAATTTATAAATAAGAAGGTGGAAAAACAATGCTACTCTCTTCACATTAGCCAAGGACTGTGATTAAAGCAGAAACTTGGCCAAGAAATTTACTAGAATTCAACATTTCTATGGAATATCTAAGAATAGATTTTTTTTTCCTTTCCTTCCTTTAGTTTCTTTGACATTCTTATTTTAATTGTCTTCCTCTGGGAACTATTTGCAATATTCATAGTTATATTTGATATCAGAACTCAGTTATTGACAATTTTCTGAGGATATGTTCAGAGATAGGATATATAAAGTGACAAGGATAGATGCTTTCTATATTCTACCATGTTGGATTTTTTTTCTTCTTCTAAAGAGTAACAAGCAAGAGCTGTGTACCTGTTAAAGAGGAAGTATCTCTATAAGCTATGGTTTATATCATGTTTTGGCTTAACATAATAAAATAATGTTTTGCAGAGGAGAGTCTGGAAACAGGGCAAACAACTATTTTATGTTTATTCCATACTTCTTGATCTTTACTGATCACACAACTGTGGAGGTAGATTGAAAATTTTGTGGTTTTTTTTTTTTATTGAAGTATAGTTGATTTACAATATTATATTAGTTTTCAGGTATACAGCACAGTTATTAAGCATTTTTATAGCTTATCCTCCATTAAAAGTTACTATAAGATAATGGCTATAATTCCCTGTGCTGTACAATATATCTTTGTTGCTTATGTATTTTATACATTGTCATTTCTATTTCTTAATTTTATGCCCCAATCTTGCCCCTCCCTGCTTCCCTGTCTCTATCAGTAACCACTGTTTTGTTTTCTCTGTGAGTCTGTTTCTGTTTTGCTATATACATTCATTTTATTTTTTAGATTGCACACATAAGTAATATCATATGGTGTGAAAGTCTATGTCTTTCTCTGTCTGATTTATTTCACTAAGCATGATATTCTCTGGGTCCATCATGTTGCTGTAAATGGCAGAATTTCATTCTTTTTTATGGCTAAGTAATATTCCATTGTGTACATGTATGTGTGTGTGTGTGTGTGTACACACCAAGAGCCAAACTTTGGAAGCAACACAAGTGTTGCATATAGAAGGTAATACCATACATACATACAGAGAGAGAGGGAAGAGGGAAAGAGCTATTTTTCTTTTTTTGTAATGTTTTTGTTTTGTTTTGTTTTTGGCCGCACCATGCAGCTTGTAGGGTCTTATTTCCCTGACCAGGGATGGAACTCTTGCCCTTGGCAGTGAAAGTGCAGAGTCTTAACCACTGGACTGCTGGGGAGTTCCCAAGAGATATCTTTCTAACATGATGAATGAGTAAGAAAGGACAGCATAAAAGGGTGGTTGAGGGATGCTCACAAGACCAAAATCTTTTACATGACTTTGAGGGCTACATGATCTGGTCCCTGCCTGCCTCTGGCCTCATCTTGTACTTTTGGAAGCCTCAGCCTCTGTCCCGCTCCATACTCCCTCCTCATCTGTGCCTGGCTCCTCATTCATGCTGTCCCGTCTAAGATGGCCTCCCCCTTAACCTCCCAGCCATCTCTTTTGTCCATCAGATTTCAGCATACCTATATACACTCAAGTCCCCTTGACATGATTTATAGCATTTATTGCAACATGTACATAGATATTTATTTGTGTGATCATTTGATCAGTATGTGCATACTGATATGTCCCCTCTAGTCAGTAAATTACAAGAAGTTTGGTGCCTTGTCACACAGTAGGCATTCAAAAAATGTTCACTGAAAACAAGTAAGGATTGTGCAGTGCTTTTGTGATCATCAGTGTGGATGCCACTCACCTTGGCACCATATAGTATTCTCATATTTGTCAGTAGTGGCTGCAGTCATCCCCTTGATAGAAAGCGGAGAGAGCCAGGTTTTGCTAAAGTGGATAAAGTATCCTGTAGTAATTGCAAGTTCTGTGAGCTAAAGGTCAATGAATTCTATTAGGCAAGAAGAAAATGTGCAAAATTTGACTAAGAAATATCTATAGGTCATTAAAAATTGAATATTAGCTTAACCTGTTGAAATCCTTAGCTCTCATGTATGTATTTACACTGGTTTAAATGTTTGATTTTCAGAAGTGTGTTGGGGAACCTTTTCTGTATTATGGCTAAGATTGCCATTTCAAAAACACAATGCCCCACATTTTTATATCTCTATAAACATTAATGGAGTTTCACAACATACTTTTGTGAACCGCAATGTGACTGTCTCCACTGTGGAGATAAGAGAAGCTGAGGCATGAAGCTATTTCTGTAAATTTTCCAAAGATAGGCCCTGAGCTCATGGAGAAGAGAGCCAGAGACAGAGAACTATCTGTGTGCTCACTGAAAACACATGTTGTGTGCATCTGGAGTCCTGGGCATGGGCTGGGGGGGAGGGGAGTAGATTGCAAAACCAGAGTTGGCTCTTCAGGCTTGCTACTCCAGTCCTAACAGGGAAATCTTTGTAGAAATGTGTATTCAAATAAAGAGGGTATCAAGGTGATTACCAGGATTAACTTTTATGGGTCCAAAATGCCTTGAGTATGCTTGATGGCAAGAAGATAGATTAGTCAGCTTTTTAAGGCCTTTCGAACAGTTGTTTTTTTTTCTATCCAGTGAGAGATTCATGGATGAAAAACATTCACAATGTTGGCCTTTCTCTTTTTCTCTCCTTTCCAGATCTATGCAGTTCGATCAGTTGTTCCCAACAAAAGCAATAATGAAATAGTCCTGGTGCTACAGCAGTTTGATTTTAATGTAGATAAAGCAGTGCAGGCCTTTGTGGATGGTGAGTATACATGTCCTGTGAACCTGTAGATGTTAGAACTAAATATTCCATATATTCTGTGTTTTCTTCTTTGAATGCATTGAATACCAATTATTTACTAATGCTTTATTTTTCATAAAAATATGCTAGGCTTTAAAAACATGTCTACATACACTGGTGCTTGCCAGGGTCCTGGAGGTGGTGAGGGATGGGGACTTAGGTTTAATGGGGACAGAGTTTCAGTTTAGGAAAGGAAAGACTCAGGAGACGGATGATGGTGAGAGTTGCACAACAATGTGAATGTACTTAGTGCCCCTGAACTGTACAGTTAGATGTAGTTAAGATAGTGTGTTTCAGGGCTTCCCGGGTAGCTCAGCTGGTAAAGAATCCACTGCAGTGCAGGAGACCCCCGTTTGATTCCTGGGTCAGGAAGATCCCCTGGAGAAGGGATAGGCTACCCACTCCAGTATTCTTGGGCTTCCCTAGTGGTTCAACTGGTAAAGAATCCACCTGCAATGTGGGAGACCTGGGTTCGATCCCTGGGTTGGAAAGATCCCCTGAAGGAGGGCATGGCAACCCACTCCAGTATTCTTGCCTGGAGAATCCCATGAACAGAGGAGCCTGGTGGGCTAGAGACGACAGGGTCGCAAAGAGTTGGACATGACTGAGCAACTAAGCTTGCAGTATGTTTTATATTATGTGAATTTTACCACAGAAAACAGCATTTAAAAAAACACATCTATGTATTAAGAGCAGAATTTGGAAGTTCTTTTTTCCTCATTGGGAAAAAACAGAAGACAGACTGTAGATAGTTTGCAAAGGATACCTGTTCTAATGCTACTAATGCCACTGTCGACCAGTCTGTCCAATCTGTTATTAAACAATGTCCTTTATTTGATGATGCCCTTGTTAATGGAGGATAATGAACTTCACTCCTGATCTGAAAAGCCTTCTCAGCTCTTCAACCAGCATAGTTCTACTTAGCCTTAGGATTGGAATCCTTGAACTTAATGCTTACGTAGTCTGAGAGGACTGATTTGGTCTTTAATATCCTTAGTTTATCATTTTGAAATTTCCTAATTAGTCAGAATATTAGTTCATCTTATCCACCTCTAGAACGTTTTTTGCTGTCTAAAAAATTTTTGATGTTTTGAACAGCCCATTTCCAGTGATGTTATAGAATCTAAATTCTCAGGAATGTAGTTTTTTCATAAATGTATAACCTACTGTTTCACATTTCCTATAAATTATGGGAAATTCTTCTCTCCTAGACAAATTAAACAAATTTCATTTATGAACAAATATCTTATACCTGTTCTTTGATATCATATATATTATATATATATCATATCTTCTGTCCTAGCGTTAGTTTCTGTTTTGTTAATAAGGACTAACTAAACATAATCTGACCAAAAGTTCAGGGAATACCTTTCAGCATATTCCTCCATTTTATACTAGTTTTACTTTCTGTTAAACTTACTCAATTTCCTGGAAATAGAATAATCTTCCTAAGTTTCTACATATATTATAATTGCATTTCAGGCAAGGTCTTGGAACCAGATAGCACACTCACATTCTGATATCTGCAGTCAGAGTTTAGAGTGCTAATTGAATTAAAAATGATTATCATTCAAAATTGGAGAAGGAAGTGGCAACCCACTCCAGTACTCTTGCCTGGAAAAATCCCATGGACAGAGGAGCTTGGTAGGCCACAGTCCATGGGGTTGCAAAGAGTCAGACATGACTGAAGTGACTTAGCACACATGGTTCAAAATAGACCTGCAAGCAGACTCACAGAGCATAACTTTTCTGACTATTTTTCCTGCTTCATGTATGAACAAATATGGAATCTTTATTTGTAAGAAACAAATACAGAGAATGGGATGCTAATCTAACTTCGCAACATTTGGTACAGTTTGTCTCATAAAAAAAATTGAGAGTTGCACAGCCTGGCTCAGATAAACTCTCTTTTCAGTTTCACTTGCCAGCGTCACTCACATGGAAAAAAGCTTTAGGAAAGGAAACAGGTTACTATCCCCATGCCTCCCCACCGTCAGTTGGAGTGAGGCCCCCACATTCTCCATCCTGAAAGTTTTTATTACAGTGACCCTGATGAGATGCTCAGATGCTCAGTAACTGGTGGACTGTCATCAAATCTGATTATATTTAAATAGAGCACCATGCTTGTCTTTCTTGAAATTTTCACCTTGTCAGGATTAAGGTCTCATTTTAAAAAATTCATCGATTGCTGAGATGTCATTTTGGATGGGGGTCAATAGGAAAACGTGTTTAAAGATCACTGAAAATCAGAAATAATCACTAGGAATCATTTATGAGGCACACTAAAAGCACACTTTCTGAGTGGCTTAAAAAGCTCCCAACAGGACTTCCCTGGTGGCTCGCTGGTCAAGAATCTGCCTGCCAATGCAGGAGACACAAATTCCATCCCTGATCCAGGAAGATCCCACACGCCCTGGGGCAATTACTCCCCTGTGCCACAACTGTTGAGCTGTACCCTAGAGCCGGGGAATCGGCACTACAGAGCCCGAGCCCACGTGCTGCACCTACTGAAGTCTTGGAGCCCTAGAGCCCGGGCTTTGCAACAAGAAAAGCCGCTGCAGTGAGAAGCCTGCACACCACAGCTGGAGAGTAGCCCCCGCTGGCTGCAACTAGAGAAAAGTCCCTGAGGCAACGAAGACCCAGTACAGCCAAAAATAAATAAATTAATTAAATTATGTATATAAAAAAAAACCCCAAGCAGTTTTAGTATGATTAAAGTTTAATAATAACAGTTTCAAAATTGTCTGTAAACACAGGTTCTTCAGAATTACCCTCTAAAAGCTCATGGTCCAAATTGCAAATAGAATTTATGTCCAAATATAAAAATGAGAGGAATAATTGAATATTGCAGTTGAAAGTAGTAAACAACTCACCTCCTTCCTCTGATTTAAAAGAACAGTCTTTAACGTTTTTTTAACTTAATTTTATTTGGAATACTGAAGTTGAGCTATAAATAAGAACTACCCTAATAATTCCTAGCCACGGGTGTGACTTAGGAAGTAACCTAGTGAAAGTGACTTCCTAAAGTTCTTCGAAAGGAAAATACTGTGAAACATTAATTCTCTGGGCAAATTAGAAAAAGATCAGCCTAGTTAATAAAAAGTCTGAATTATAGCTTACTTTTAAACGCAGTCTTACTATTTCAAGTACATGTAACGCAAAAAGCCTTCGAGGGGCATTGAATTGGAAACTCTGAATGGATAGGAATAATTAGTCTTTTTAAACATTAGTCAAAGCAATATGGCCTTCTGCTTATCTAACAGTGACAGTAGACTCAATAATTGGGGCCCTACTAATTTGAAATTTGTTATAAAGACTAGCCTGAAGTTTATCTTTGTTTAGCCAACACACTCATTGTAGAGAACTATTAGTATAATGAAATTGTATGAGAATGCTTAAAATTGTTGAAAGAATACATTTAAGAGCTACTCTTTAGAAATACCTATGTAAATAAGAACAACCGGTCTGCTCATTACCAATAACTTGTTGAAATTACCCCCAGCAGTTTGGAGTGAGTGAATGAGTGCATGCTAAGTCGCTTCAGTCGTGTCTAACTCTTTGTGACTCTATGGACTGTAGCCCACCAGGCTCCTCTGTCCGTGGGATTCTCCAGGCAAGAATACTGGAACGGGTTGCCATGCCCTCCTCCAGGAGATCTCCCTGACCCAGGGATTGAACCCAAGTCTCTAACATCTCCTGCGTTAGCAGGTGGGTTCTTTACCACTAGCACCTTGGAGTGAGTGAAGAAACTTAGATTACATGAAGATACTTATTGTAGCTGACCGCTGGTTAAGCATTTCTTTTAAAATATTTTCTAATTTAATCAAGTTAGACTTTTCCTCTGCATCTGGGCCATGCCACATATGCACGTGAAGAGTATTGCAGAACCTGGGACTCAACTTGTTATTTAATGAGCTTCTTTTGTTTCAAAGTGGAACCTTGCAAAGACTGCGTCCTGTCCTTATCCACAGTGACATGAGCAAAACTAACATCAGATCATCTGTCCTTCTTGTCACCCTGCAGGTTGTGAACATAATGAGTAGAGGCAGAAAATGAGCAGAAATAGCCAAACAAAAAGTTAGGATTCACATGGTTAATAATATTCAAAATCCCATGTTTGGCCCAGAAGATTATAGGTATTTTGATTCATATATAAAACAGAACAATTTTAATTCTACCTATGGCAATGAAGCTATCAGAAAATTCTCAAGATATATTTCATTTTTTCTAAGACAACATAATGATAAAACAAAGTAAGCTTCATGTAGTGGGGCTTAATACTTTGATAAAACCAAGATCATGCAGTGAATTAAATGAAAATCTGGAAATAAAAAATGAAACTGGCATTTTTATTAAGGTAGGATGTATCAAAACAAATGAAAAAGCCAGGGAAAAAAATCGCTACTAAGATGGAAAGACATAGATGAATTTTGTGTGGTGTTTTATTATGTGAATACATGTTGAAGATTCTTTGTCTTTGTCTAGGCAGTGCAATTCAAGTTCTAAAAGAATGGAATATGACAGGAAAAAAGAAGGTAAGATTGATATGGATTGTAAATTAGTAACATCTTCCATCAGAACCTTCGTGGTTGTTATCATTTTAACAAGGGTGCCAATTTTGTGCTTCTTTCAAATATGTTAATATGTACACCCAAGAAGCTTCCAGATTCATGACTCTCTTAAATTACAAGCCACCCTCCCTACTAATGCCCTTGTTTTCTGTTCAAGTGTTTTTAACCACCAGGTGTGCTTTAGAAGTCCCAGAGTTTTTCTTTTTAAGTATTAAGGCAAGCCCAACCAGAGAATTCAAAGGATCCTAGATGTTAACTTGCCTGAACGTATCCCACAGCACAAAGGAAAACATTAAGGAGCTTTTTAAAGATACTTGAAAAGCTCTAAATATATTTTCACATGTTTTTCCAGCCGAGAGAATCTGTGCAGGGCTGCCCCGAGAAACATTTTTCCTGAGCTCTAATAAGCTAGATTTTTAATAAAGGAAGAAAAAAAGGACGTACATGCCTTAAAGCCATAGTAAGTAAGGGACCTGTTTGCCTTTCTTTCGAACCCTGGCAGACTGACTGCTCCTTGTGAGCAGAGGGGAGATTTTAAGCTGCCCCATTCAAGTTATATTTCTTTCTTGTCTAGTCACACTGTTTCAACCTCTGGGCACACATGTGGTGTGCTATGCACACACTGGCCTTCCTGGTCTTGTGCGCATTTATGGGTACTCACTGGCTCCTTTGAGGTGCGGCTTCTTGTTCTAGGCCTGTCATCTGTTTCATGACTTTGACAAAAAGTCTGCTTCTCTTTCCAAAGTAACTTCCCCAAGGGGAATCCCAGTATATACTCTTCCCACTGAGGGAAGATCACTGGCCCGAGGAATAGGTTTTAACAAACACACACATGAAAGCAGTATTACTTTCATAAATTCCCAAGATTACTGAAATTACTGGAATGATCCTTTCCTCCTTTTTCTCCTCCCTGTTCATGGAGAACAGGGAGAATTACGAGGTTTTTTGTTCAACCTTTGTATGCCACCATCTTTGACAATGTCTGCTTATCTTTAATCATAGCTTCCCAGACTTCTGTATGAAATGAAGATGGTTTGCAAGTGATTGAAAGGCAGTATTTTATACTTACATGGAAAAATTTCAGATGTGTGGATTGGGTTTTAAATTTCTCTGATGCGGAAAAAAAAGAGCAGATGGCAGCTGCAGACCCAACTCATTACCAAGCCTTCTTCTTAGAGGTTAAATGGGAAGATGGTCTCCCTAGCCTAGGAGACTCAGGCCTCCTGTGGGAATAGGTGCCCCTGGGCCTTCCCTTCACCCAGTCATTGCACTTCTCTCCCCTGGAGGAGCCCTTACGCAGAGCCATGCTTGTGGTTTCAGAGGAAAAGAAAGGGAATGGGGAGGAGAATCAAGAGAAAATTGTTTCTTCTTATTTCTTTTCAAACATATTGCAGAACAAAGCCGGGCTGATGTTTAGCTGGTGGGACACTGATGCCGCAGGCAGGCCAGGGTCTGTCCTGAAAGGTCCTTTGTCTGTTCTCATTGGCTGAAGCCTGTACCAAGGTCTAAAAAATTTCAATTATCTAAAATTCGGGGTAGGGACTTTGCTGGTGGTTCAGTGATGAAAATTCCACACTTCCAGTGCAGGGGGCATAGGTTCGATCCCTCTTCAGGGAACTAAGATCCTACATACTGCAAGATGTGGCCAATAAATACATTAATTAAATTACTAAAAGATATAAATAAGAAATGAAATAAAATGCATAGTTGTGTTATTCTGAGCTAAATGTAAGAAAAGTCTTATGGTGCTGTTGAGCTAGCAGCCAAGTATTCCAGGGGTACAGAATTCAGGTGGGCCCACGTTGGTTTGGCAATGTTTTGTAGCAGTTCTCCACTCCAGCTAGAATGTTCATGGGAATGAATCTGGGACTTCCTGGACAGTGTGGCAACAATCCAGGGGTGGCCTGGTTGAGGGGGTGCCTTTTCAAAGACCCAACCTGGACTTTGGGGATTTGACTCCACTTCCTCATTTTGCAAGGAAAATGAGGAATTCATTTTCCACCCTCCCCTCAAGTTTCCCTCCTCCCCAGAGGAGTAGAACCTCAGGGTCCTCCCTGCCCTCCTCCCACCCTCACGGTCTCTATAAGGAATGAGAACTCTTCTCTAATAGCACAATAGATGAATTCAAGTTCCTCCAGGGTAGTAACCATGAGATTTTTTACTCTATGACCATTCAGATATGTAGGCCCTCAATTTGCTCAAATGATATGTCAGCTATTTTAAGCCATTTCCTGCTGTTTTTTGTTTGTAAAGGAAACTTTTTGTTTTCTATGTTTATGAGGTAAAAGTTTATACAACTCATTGGGGGAAAGAAGATATTTATAGTAACTTGGGTGGTTAATAAAGACATCAGTGTTTTCACCCATTTTATTTGAAGAGTCAGAAAACAAAAAAAGCAAAAGGATAACATATCTTATTTTGCTTTCTTGGACTCACATTCTATTTCAAGGTGCTTGTGAACTGCATAATACTCATTTCTCATTTGTTTCTCATTCTAGAACAATAAGAGAAAACGAAGCAAGTCCAAGCAGCATCAAGGCAACAAAGATGCTAAAGACAAGGCAGAGCGGCCCGAGGCAGGGCCCATGCAGCCACCACCGCCCCAGATACAGAATGGCCACATCAACGGCTGTGAGAAGGACAGCTCATCCACTGATTCTGCCAGTGAAAAACCAGCCCTTCCCCCTCGTGAGAAAAAGATCTCAATACTCGAGGAACCTTCAAAGGCACTCCGTGGGGTCACAGGTCAGTTATTCTTAAGTAAAGTTGCTTAGAAAGACATAGAAGAAAAGGATGGCAGGGGACCCACTGGGACAGTCACTGCTACTGTTGTTGTTAAGGAAACGATTGTCCTGCAACATTGTCCATAGATTCAAACGGTCTTCAGGCAGGATGGTAGGGGCCGGGAGGAAAGTAACAGGACCAGAGAAGACATGTCCAGTCCAGCCCTGCAAAAGTCAGAGGATTTTTTTTTTTTAATCTAAAAAATATAGTTCTAGTCTTTATTGGAATCATCAGGAAAATAGAAATTCCAAAGACACTTTGGCTGGCATAAGGGAGGGATAATTGGTGATCAAAGGAAATGTTATTAAAGGGTAGACCAAATTATTTTATCTCCTGGTATTTTATATCATGCAATAGAATATAATCTTCCAGGGTGTTAGAATCTGGAATATTCTTTATTTGTGCTACAGCTATATATTCATTACTCAACGAAAGGCTGCTTCTTAATCAACCGTATGACCTTAAGGGAACCATTTCATCTCTAGTGTCCCATTTCCTTTCTGTAAAATAAGGCAACTGTACAGGACTCTACTAGATCTGTGATCTTCAATACTATTTGGCCCAAAGCTCCATTTTTATGTCAAATCCTAAAGTAAAATTCACAGATAATATAAATCTACCTAGAAACAGAACATCAATAATATAAAGATATAAGAAGTTCAAGAATAGCTAAAATAGAAGGCTTAATAAAATGGCCAGATGTTCATACCCACTTATCATGAATTGCTTTATACTTACAGGAAGGGAGATAGTAGTCAACTGGATAACATGAATACTGCTTCTTTATATTCAACATGTGAAGTAAAAACTAAATAAGTATATTTTAATATAGACATGGGGTCACTGGGAAAGCAGCTGCTACAAATGCAGACTGACAGTTGCTGATTATCCACTCAGATACAGTGACTGCCTTTGTGGTTGGCCATGGAATTTTCGAAATGGTGAAAAACTCTTGGTGAAGTTATAAACACCAGAGAGTACAGTTTTCTCTTAATGCATATAGTAGTTGAACCCTGGAAATCCAAGTAAATCTTGGAAATCCATAGGAAAACTGTACAAAAAATACTTTGAGTTTATATGTCACATGTCTGGGAAGACATGAGAAAATTCAGGTCACTGGGCAGTTCTTCGTTGTGTGGGATTCCTGTGATTGTGAGTCATCTAGCATCCTGCCCCCAACACCCACCCATACAAAATTACTTGGATAAATTTTAAAAGTTTTTCAAAACACCTCCTAAAATAAACCAAAGATGAATAAAAACAGGGGCTTAAAAAGCAGAGGCATCACTTTCCAGACAAAGATTCATATAGTCAAAGCTATGATTTTTCCAGTAGTCATGTATGAATGGGACTGTTGAACCATAAGGAAGGCTGAGTGCCGAAGAATTGATGCTTTCGAACTATAGTGTTGGAGAAGACTTTGAGAGTCCCTTGGACTGCAGGAACATCAAATCAGCCAATTCTAAGGGAAATTAATCCTGAATATTTATTGGAAGGACTGATGCTGAAGCTGAAGCTCCAGTACTTTGGCCACCTGATGCGAAGAGCTGACTAAAATTGGAAAAGACCCTGATGCTGGGAAAGATTGAGGGCGGGAGGAGAAGGGGGTGACAGAGGATGAGATGGTTGGATGGTATCACTGACTCAATGGACATAGTTTGAGCAAACCCTGGGAGATAGTGAAGGACAGGGAAGCCTGGCATGCTGCAATCCTTGGGGTCACAAAGAGTTGTACATGACTTAGCAACAGAACGACAACCTACGGGGAGAGTTTAGTTGAGCAGAAGAGACAGGTGCAAACAGAAAATCACATGATAACCTGTTCTGAATCAGGGATTACCATGAGGAAGCATGAAATAACTGACACTGTGTAACACATTAAGAAGTTTTCTAATTGCTCACAAAGCTCTAATTTTCTTCCATAAACATTACCTAACAACACTATTAATAGTGCTATAATTCAGAAAATCCTTACTACACAATGATATCTTACAACAAACAACAAAAATAACCTATTTCTCTTTAGAATCTGGATGTTCCAGTCATCTTTTAATTCAGCTTTCCCTCTGCCTACAATTTTGAGAATGTTTTGATTTATGGTCAGGGCAAGAGAAAGAAATTAAATAATCGAATGGCACATTCCCAACTTTGCCTGTGATTGCTTTCACACGAATTACTTTCAAAATCTAATTACTCAGGTTGCTGTTGTGATATCAATCATACATTAAAAGCCCAGCACATATATTTGTTCATTTACTTATAATTTATACCTTCTTCCTAAAACAATTTCAGTAACTCTATCAAGTATATGACATTAGAGAAAATGCAATACTGAAGCGCTTCACTTCACAGTGGAGAGCTGCCTTGAAAGTTAAATACCCAGCAGATGAGTTCTCTGTACAAGGGGGCTTTTGTGAACCCTGTCATGAAACTGTTGGCAAAGAATACTTTATTGCACAAAGAACCATCCCAAGATCCCTCAGTTTTGTAAGTTTAGCATAAAGTCATTAAGGTATGTCGGTATTATTTGTTAATAATTAATAAAACAAAGATATTACTCTTGTAAATCTTTCTGTTAAAGAATAAATGATGACAGTGGAAGGTTATCAGAAGTTTTTGCAAAAGGAAGGGAATTCTCCTGGTTGACCATTAACTTCACCAGCAGCTTGTGATCATAAATTTTAAAATGAGTTTATAGCTAGTTAAGTTTCTTCCCAAAGATAATGAAGATTCATCAGGAGGTTGATGCCAAAACTATCAAATGACTTCTGAAGTGCTTTGTTCAATTTTTCAGAAATCCTGAGATCTCTGCTAAATATTTTACAGATGAGTGTCGGATCTTGCGTATTACTGCACCCTATTTTGAGTAGACCTTTGAAACTGGGAAGGATGGGAAAGATCCCTTAATCCCCTCACTATATAGCTGAGTAAACCAAGGCCCCCGGGGTCAAGAAGCTGAGCAGATCTGTGCCCCATGGGTAACTCTGTCTGGTTAGCAAAAGCCTGACTCAAATCCATGCAATTTTATGCATGCATTAGAGAGTTATTACTAAAACCACAGGCTCCATAACTCTTGAAAGATGTATATAATTGAAAAATTAGGGAAAAGTAATTATAACAAAACCAGATAATGATATTCTGTACTTGAGTGAGTTCAAAGTATGAGCCTTGAAGAAATCTCCAGTTTGCTGGTGGTGGAGCATTTATCAAGCTTTCCAGTGATGAAACTGGCTCAGGGAAGCTTGCCCTGAATGCCCAGTTGGGCAGCAGGCTGTGAACATGTGGAAAGCGTGTTTTATCTTTTATAACACCTTGACATTCAAGATCTCTCTTTCTAAAGGTTTTAAAAAGGATCATTTGCTGGTAGGGGAAAAGTTGCTTTAAGATATGTGCAGGTGGTTCCGGGGTGTTAGTGTGACTTCCCACATGAAAAATAACCACCAAAAGCATCATCGTTTCAGGCTGTAAATATAGTACTGTCGAGTGGGACAATGCTGCAAGTCAGAGTATAGCTCTGAAGTTGGGGAGTTTGATTTAAACTTAGTACAAAATTACTTTTTTAAGCCTTGGAGTAGTTTTTTCTGTATTTCAGAATTTTTAATAACCACTCAAATTAGATCTTTTACATAATCCAATCAAGATTATCTGCTGCTGCTGCTGCTGCTAAGTCGCTTCAGTTGTGTCCAACTCTGTGCGACCCCATAGACGGCAGCCCACCAGGCTCCCCTGTCCCTGGGATTCTCCAGGCAAGAACACCAGAGTGGGTTGCCATTTCCTTCTCCAGTGCATGAAAGTGAAAAGTCAAAGTGAAGTCGCTCAGTCGTGTCTGACTCGTAGCGACCTCATGGACTGCAGCCCACCAGGCTCCTCCGTCCATGGGATTTTTCAGGCAAGAGTACTGGAGTGGGGTGCTATTGCCTTCTCCGAAGATTATCTGCATCTAAGTACAAAGTCAGACAAGGAGTAGATCAAGATTTATATTCACAGAAGTAATGCCAAGGGTCACTTTTATTTCTAAGGCTCTATCTAAATGGTTAAAGTGCATTATGACCTTAGGTTTCATTTTTCCCAAATTTGGCTCCTGCTCTATTTTCCTTAAGGTTCGGATCGCGGAAATGTCTATACGTTTATCACCGCATGGGCTAGAATAGAAATTCAGATTCCTCTGCTGTCCTTCTCCCCCTGGACACAATTCCCATCCAATAGGAAAGGAGCAGGATTGTGGGCCACCAACTGGCTCCACTGAGATAAGCTTGGGGGCGGGACTTTTCCTTGTCTTCAGCTCCTCTTCCCAGCAGGCTTCCTTTATTTCCTCTCGTCTTGTAAAGCATCTTGGGAAGCCAGCTCTTCTGTTACCCGTTACTTGTTTCTAACAGAAGGCCCCATGCTGTGTTCACTGACCTCCACGACCTGGGCTTCTGCCCTGTGTGGGAGAACAGGAGCAGCCTCATCGTCTACCTTTGCCATGCAGATTCTGCGTGCAGCATGCCTCTGGGACGGAACCGCTTTCTTATTCTCTAGGTGAACTGAACCAACTGTGAGAGAAGGGTCCTGTTATTTTAGAATGTTGGCTGCCTGTCCCTCATTTGTGCTTCATATAAAAAAGAAGAAAACAACAACAGACTATTTTACAATATTTTTGTGGTATGGGGTTCCCTATAAGATTTCCAAGCAGATTTTTTAATCCTGTTGTTGGCCCTAGCTCCAAGATTATCTCCTCTGCTTTTCTAAACCCTATACTGGACCAGAGGATTTGAAAAGATCAACAAGAAGAAAGCAGCTTGCCGAGAACTTTAATAGAAAAGCCAAATATGTATATTCCAGGATTTCAGCCATTCCAGCTCTCAGATGGAAGCAACATAATATCATTGCTAAGAAGCAGGGCTTTAGCATTAAACATGTTTGGATTCAAATCTTGGCCTCGTCACTTACTAGGTGTGTGACCCTGGACAAGCTAACCCTTCTGTGTCTCACCTGCAAAATATTCTGCAATTGTGATGAGGAGTAAATGAGATAAATAAAGTGATTAGCACAGTATTTGGCACAGAGTAAACCCTGAAGTCATTTCTTTGTCTATATAGGAAATATCTTACGTGTCTAACATGTGCCAGAAATTCTTCTAGAGGAAGTAAACAAAATAAAAAAGTTTTTGCCTTCCTGGAATTTCTGTTCTTTTGTG
Source organism: Bubalus bubalis (assembly GCF_019923935.1). NCBI lineage: Eukaryota > Metazoa > Chordata > Mammalia > Artiodactyla > Bovidae > Bubalus > Bubalus bubalis. The sequence continues at coordinate 141,102,442 of NC_059158.1, forward strand.
GGGAATGGGGAGAAGAGATGCACAGTAAACCAGAATACACCAAAATGTTTATGTGAAAGTGTTAGTCGCTTAGTGGTGTCCAACTTTTTGTGAGCCCGTGGACTGCAGCCTGCCAGGCTCCTCTGTCCATGAAATTCTCCAGGCAAGAACGCTGGAGTGGGTTACCATTTCCTTCTCCAGAGGATATTCTGACCCAGGAATCGTGCCTGGATCTCCTGCATTGCTGGCTGATTCTTTACCATCTGAGCCACCAGGGAAGTTTAAATGTTTATGCTGCTGCTGCTGCTGCTAAGTCGCTTCAGTTGTGTCCGACTCTGTGCAACCCCATAGATGGCAGCCCACCAGGCTCCCCCGTCCCTGGGATTCTCCAGGCAAGAACACTAGAGTAGGTTGCCATTTCCTTCTACAATGCATGAAAGTGAAAAGTGAAAGTGAAGTCACTCAGTCGTGTCAGACTCTTTGTGACCCCATGGACTGCAGCCCACCAAGGTCCTCCATCTATGGGATTCTCCAGGCAAGAGTACTGGAGTGGGGTGCCATTGCCTTCTCTGTTAAATGTTTATAGATTATAGTAAATGTTGTGAAGGCAGCAAGAAGGAGAGAGGCTTGGGCAGGAAGAGGGGTGTGTGTAGCAACTTCAGATAAGGCCCTATATGAATGGGTGAAGGAAGAGGATATGTGGATGCTGAGGGAGCCCCCATTCACGTTCTCTGACATCAGGCTATCTTGGTCTAAACAGCCAATGTTTTATTTAAACCTTGCTGCTGCTGCTGCTAAGTCGCTTCAGTCGTGTCCGACTCTGTGCGACCCCATAGACAGCAGCCCACCAGGCTCTGCCATCCCTGGGATTCTCCAGGCAAGAACACTGGAGTGGGTTGCCATTTCCTTCTCCATTGCGTGAAAGTGAAAAGTCAAAGTGAAGTCGCTCAGTCGCGACCGACTCGTGGCAACCCCATGGACTGTAGCCCACCAGGCTCCTCCATCCATGGGATTTTCTAGGCAAGAACACTGGAGTGGCTTGCTATTGCCTTCTCCAATTTAAACCTTAATTAAGGACTATTTTAGCTAAAGCCCTTGTAGCGTTGTAACCATTGGTTTTTAATTAAAGATTTAGTGCTTTGTTAGGGTATATAGCTGACATTAAGTACGGTCATGTGAGCAGGCGTTTTGAAGCATATAGTTTAAAGCACATAAGTTTAAAGCACATTTATCATTATTCTCACTCTGTTATTTGGGCATCTGATGCCTTAGTGCTAACTCCTGTTTGTAGCTGTGTGTTGTTCAGTCTCAAACTCAGCTTCCAGCAGCACGGTGTCTGAATAGTTCGGGTAATATTAGAGGCAGCCTTACACTGTGTTTCCCGTGTCTTAGACCTCTGCTTCCTTTCTCTGTGTGTGATAAAGCAGGAGAAGGAGACAGACATAGGATGCGGTGACTCAAGGACACGGGATAAATAAAACCCCTCGGGTACTTTTCTGTCACCTGGGTAGACTGAACTCCAGAGCCCTCCCCCTTCTCTTTCTCATTTGAAAACTACTTTTGCTGCATCCCTACAGCAAAAATTCAAACCATCTTCATCTCTGAATAGCTGATACCTTCCCAACTTCCCAGTCAAACCTGGTTAGTTACAAGGTTTCAGTTACAAACAGACTTAATTAAATGGAATGCACTCCTTGCAAAGAATAAAATGCCTTTCATTAATTTTTTGGACTGCACGGAGATCCAACCAGTCCATCCTAAAGGAAATAAGTCCTGAATATTCATTGGAAGGACTGATGCTGAAGCTGAAACTCCAAAACTTTGGCCCCCTGATAGGAAGAACTGACTCATTTGAAAAGACTCTGATGCTGGGAAAGATTGAAGGCAGGAGGAGAAGGGGACGACAGAGGATGAGATGGTTGGACGGCATCACCGACTCAATGGACATGAGTTTGGGTAAACTCCGGGAGTTGATGATGGACAGGGAGGCCTGGCATACTACAGTCCATGGGGTCGCAAAGAGTCAGACACGACTGAGTGACTGAACTGAATTGAATTGAAACCTTTAAAGGTATTAATGACATTTAAGACCTTGTAAAGACAATATAAACTAAAAGACTGGTTTCCAGTCAGAAAGTTCCCAGCTTGATCTGAGCCAGTCCATTTTTACAGAATGGAATGAACCTATTTGTTTAAGTCTTTGTTCCAAAGTTATTGGCTCCTCTGAATTTCTGTTAATTACCCTGTCATCTAGAGATAGAAGAATGATGTAAGATGCAAATTAAGGTATACAATAATTATAATGTGAAAAGAGTTTCCTTGGGGTTTCATCACTATAACATCTTAAGAAAATTATCTTTACTCACTGTCTCCATGTCTTCACCTCTCTCTCACTTATCAATTTTTTAAGGTCCCATCACTCCAAAGAAATTGCCCCCACTGAGTTTACCACTGGCCTCCACATATTGAATCTAGCAGACAATTTTCCAATCCTTAAGTTACCATTTCCTTGCAGGACTATTGACCACTCTTTCCTCAACCATCATGTCTTTTCCCTTTGGTGTCTATGACCTGACACTTTTCCTGATTTCTCCCCTCCATCTTCATTGCTTCTGTGTTTCCTTTGAGGGTTCATCTCCTCTAACTGGCTGTTAATTGTTGAGGCTCATCACGACTGGTTTAGTTCCAAGTCCTTTCACACATAAAGCTCTCTCTTCTTAGATCATCTCAGTCGTGCTGTAACTTTGATTGTGTATGCTGGCTCACATACTCCTCATCCCAGTTGAGGCTACTCTCTGAACTTAGACTCCTACTTGATATTTTCACTTTGATATTTCAAAGCACTCTAACATCATGCTCAAAACAAACTCCTGATCTCTCTTCCCAGTCTTAGCTTTCTGATCTTAGTGTACCATCCATCCATCCTGAAGCAAGTCAGAAATCTAGGCATCAGTTAAGACATCTTCCTCTCCCCTGATATTCAATTGATCACCAAGTCCTATTGATTTTCTTTTTCAAATATTCCTGACATCCATCCATTTCTTACTATCTTGATCTCTACATTTCCATCCAAACCATCTTCTCTTGTCTCTGCTGCTATAGTAATCCATTCCTTAATCACCTGGCATTCATTCTGTTCCCCTCTAAATCATTCTCTATCCTGTAATCTCTTCAGTTCAGTTCAATTCAGTCACTCAGTTGTGTCCGACTCTTTGCGACCCCATGAATCACAGCACTCCAGGCTTCCCTGTCCATCACCAACTCCTGGAGTTCACTCAGACTTATGTCCATCGAGTCAGTGATGCCATCCAGTCATCTCATCCTCTGTCGTCCCCTTCTCCTCCTGTCCCCAATCCCTCCCAGCATCAAATAACACATATTTGGACTCTTAAAGATAAAGACCAAAAGTCTTACTCTGGCCCATAAGTGAAAGTGAAAGTGAAGTTGCTCAGTCGTGTCCGACTCTTTGCAATCCCATGGACTGTAGTCTACCAGGCTTCTCTGTCCATGGGATTTTCCAGGCAAGGGTACTGGAGTGGGTTGCCATTTCTTGCATATTCTGGCCCCTGTGTCCCGTTCCAGCCTCATGATCTGGTGTGCTGATTCTTGCTCTTTGCTTCAGCCATACTGGTCTCCTCTTAGTCCCACATAGGGGCTGTGTACATCAGTCAGGTTTAAGTCAGGAGACAGAAGCCACACTGGATATTTGAATGGGCGGAATGTAATAGCAAGAACTGCTAACTAAAACAGTAGGAGGTGGCTAACTACTAAATGGGTAAGTGAGGACTCTCAGGGGTCTAGGCTTGTCAAGCGAACACTTACCATTTCCAAGAAGGCTGGACAATAAAGGAAGTAGGACTGGGAGATTCCCCTAGTCTAAAACTAGATTCTGACCTCATCAAATAAAGTGTGTGGCTACCAGTTGTTTGTTGTTCGGTCACTCAGTCGTGTCTGACTCTTTGCAACCCCATGGACTGCAACACGCCAGGCTTCCCTGTCCTTCAGTGTCTCCTGGAGTTTGCTCAAACTCATGAGTCAGTGATGCCATCCAACCATCTCATCCTCTGTCATCCCCTTCTCCTCCTGCCCTCCATCTTTCCTAGCATCAGGGTCTTTTCCAATGAGTTGGCTCTTTGCATCCAGTGGCCAAAGTTTTGAATCTCCAGCTTCAGCATCAGTCCTTCCAGTAAATAGTCATGACTATCAGAGGAACATGCTCGCAGCCTTGTGGTGACAAAAGATCTCGGCATAAGGCCTGGGCCGAGCTGTTCTAGAGAAGAAGCCTACCATTTCCGGAGAGTGTAGATGGACTGGAACTGCTCAAAGCCATTGCCACTGGGGGGAGTCAGGGAATGTGGCATGAGCGTGCATCTGGAACTCCTCTGCATGGCTGCTGGCTCCTGTAGGGAATAATAATAATGATGAAGGACCAAAACCAAAAGTGTATTTCTGCCCTCATCACCTTGCAGGGGACTCTTTGTTACCCTCTACTAACAAAGCTAACAATCTACCAATTGGCAAAAGAAAATTGTTTACAGGGTCCACTGCTATTTATCACGAAGTAGGGCAAAGAAAGGTGGATTTAGAGTCAAGAGATAATAATTTGATAACTGCTTCAAACACTCTCTGCCTGGAATGCAGTTTTCTTCCTCTTCATCTGATTAGTCTTTTATGTGGTTTCAGGTGAGCTTAGTTGTTTCTTCTGTGGAGAATTCATTCTTGATATCCCTAAGCCAAATGCATGCCAATTGTAGGTTTCAGGACTATGTACTTTTTTTTCCCATAAAACTTATCACAGTTGTAATTCTACATTTGTTTGTGTGGTGGTGTGGTTTATGTGTCTTCCTTTGAGGCTGCAAGTTCTATGAGATGGAAACCACAGCTGTCTTTTACCACTGTTATGTTTTGGTGTCTGGAACAATAACTGGACATAATAAGCATTCAAGCCTTTTTCATGATTTGTATTGAGTTGTTAATAATAAATAAATGGATATGTATAGGTTAATTTGGGGCTTCCCTGGTGGCTCAGATGGTAAAGACTCTGTCTGCAATGTGGGAGACTTGGGTTCAATCCCTGGGTTGGAAAGATCTCCTGGAGGAGGGCATGGCAACCCACTCCAGTATTCTTGCCTAAAAGTTCCTATGCTGCTTTTTAAAGATAATTGTGGATTTTGTATTCCTGATTTTAAAAGACATTTATATTAATTGAAGAGATGTGAAAAATACAGTAAGGTTTAGAGGGAAAAAGCCTACCTCCTAGAAACAACCACTGTTGAATTTCATTTCAGAATGTTTTAGATTTATAGATATATAGGGGTCATTTTTACAAATGTTATGTAGTGTGTGAACTTTTGTATCTTGCTTTTTACTTAACATGACATTATAAACATTACCTCATATCATTTTGTTCTTTAAAAACATGACCTTAATAGCTGCGCTGTGTTTTTATGAATTTGCCGTTTAGTTTAATTATTTCCAAACTATTGTCCATATGCATTGTTTCCACTTGCTATTATAAACAATGCTATAATGAACATTTTTTGTATATAAATCTTTATGAACAATCATCTTCTTGACATACTTTCTTTTTTTTATTTATTTATTATTATTTTTTTTAATTTTATTTTATTTTTAAACATGAAACACTGTATTAGTTTTGCCAAACATCAAAACGAATCCACCACAGGTATACATGTGCTCCCCATTCTGAACCCTCCTCCCTCCTCCCTCCTCACACCATCCCTCTGGGTCGTCCCAGCGCACCAGCCCCAAGCATCCAGTATCGTGCATTGAACCTGGATTGGCAACTCGTTTCATACGTGATATTACACAGTGGAATTATTTGGTTCAAAGGGTATGAGTATTTTTAAAATTCTTAATATATCACTGTCCAAAAAGATTGCACTAATCTCATTGTTTTATTTGTAAAACTGATTAGTAGGAAAATGGAGAATTTTGCAGTGTTTAATTTCCATTTGCATCTCTTCTTTAGTGAATATTTAAGAACACTAAGATCAATGGTCAAAAAACTACCAATTACTTTATTATTGGTTATCAGAAAACACTGTTGTATTCACATAAGTACTTTTAAGAGAATGGTAATGCTTTAAGTAACACAGACATTAGAAATTTTAGGCATTATTTTATAATAGCAAAATTATTTTTTATCAAAGTTTTTTTCTTGATAGGACCACTTACAATACTAAGTTAATCATCATGAGATGGTGTGATTTACTGAAATTACATTTGTATAGGGGACTATGAAGTCATCTTAACTCAGTGAGTTAAAATAATTATTTTATAACTACTCTATAATAAATATATCCTTTAATATGTATTTTTATTTTTTTAACTGTGCTGGGCCTTAGTTTCAGCATGTTGGATCTAGTTTCCCCACTAGGGATTGAACCCATGTCTCCTGCAGTGGAAGCAAGGAGTCTTAGTCACTGGACCATCAGGGAAGTCCCTTAATACATCCTTTAAATTTAGACTTGAATACCCGGTATACTTCCTTCAGTCTACCTTTAAGTATAAAAGGCTTTCACCAAAAAGCTAAAGAGACAAGGGAGTCTTCAGAGACTTTCAAATCTGAACACATACATAGTTGTACATATATTATGAAAATCTTTGGCTCTAAGTTCATATATTTCTCCCCAAAGGAAGATTTGTTTTCTTTGATATTGTTAATAGAAAACAACCACCACTGTTCATGTTTTACTCTGTAAAATAAATCAAGGACAAGTCCAATATGTAAGTAGATACTAAGATTTAGTAACTAGAAAATGGATAGTTCTCAGTATTGACAAGAGTTAAGTGTAAGTACAATTACATCCACTACAGTTGAGTGTCAGTGGATATACGTGACTAGAAAATAATTTAGCAAAGCATATCAATAATTTTTTAAGAAAAATAAAGGCAAGAATTTGTGTCTTCTTCATCACAAACCCTACTAAATTATAGTAAAGGAATTTTTAAATATAGAAATCCACAATGATGAAGGAAAGGGAAAAGACAGCCTCAGTTTCTAGAGGAGGAAAAGTAGATGGAAGAGGATTGACTGATGAAGCAGAGTATGGGAAGCTGCAGCACAGACTTCAGAGGGAGGGAGCTTTGGCAGGAAGGATGCTGACTGCCTGGCAGAAAATGGGGAAACTCTAGATCTAGAGTCAGCCTTTAGGATGGGGGACAAACTTAGAAAGAGAGGTATAAAGCAGGGTAATTAAAGATATTTTAAGGAACAGTCCACTATCCCCTTACCTAATTCCATTCCAGTTTGTTTTATAAGATGTCTAACGTTTGCCTTCAAGGTAAAAAGGGAGGGGTGGGAGTAGGGAGAGCAGAAAGTGATATGCTAGTATTTTAATGACCATTAAAATAAAATACAAAATTCTTCACAAGAAAATAACAAAACCCAGTGTTTCTCAAAGTGTCATCCACAATATTCAGTATCCAGTTTAAAGTATTACTATATTACTAGACATTGCAAGAAGAAAATATGAACTTTAGTGAAGAGAAAGATTAGTCATTAGAAGCAGACCCATAGACAACCCAGATGTTGAAATCAGCAGACAAGGATTATCAGTATGTTTTAAATTTTTCCCAAAAAAGTGGACTTAATAGGTGAAAGGAGGAGAATTTCAGGAGAGATGGAAAGAATGAAATGACAACCCTGGAACTAATAAGTACGGTATTTGAAGTTTTGTGGAAGTCATCAGATGCCTTTGGCAGCAATTTGGACAATAAAGACTAAAGGATCAGTGAACTTGAAGACAGGTCAAAAGAAATTATCCAAACTGAAGAAAAGAGAAAACAAAATGACAACAAAAGCAGAGCCTCAGTGACTCAAGGGACAATATCAAGCATTCTCATAGATATGTAATTGGAATCTCAGGAGAAAAAAGGAGAGAATGGAGAAACGGGGGGACATATGAAGAAACAATGCCCACAGTTTTTCCAAATTTAACATAAAACAACAACCCACATATCCAAAAAGCTCAGCAAAATCCAAGCAGAGTAAATGATAGAAAATCACACCAAAGCGTGTCACAGTCAAACTGCTGAAAGTCAGAAATGAAGATAAAAGTTTAAAAGCAAAGGATAAAAGACACATAACAAACAGGAGACAAGAAGAGTAAATGTTCACTTCTCATCAGAAATGATATGGGCCAGCAAACTCCAGAATGAAATCTATAATAGGAATAACTGCCAGTATGGAATTATATATATATCTAGAGAAAATATCCTTCAAAAAGGAAGATAAAGTCAAGATATTTTAAGATAAACAAAAATGGAAAGAATTTTTCACCAACAGAGTTGCACTACAAAACAAGCTAAAGGATATTCTTTAGGTTGAAAGTAAATGATACTAGATTGAAATTTGAATCTGCTGGAAGAAATGAAAAACACTGAAAATAGTAAATATATGGATAGAAAGAAAAATGTGGTTTTTTTTCCCCTCTTTGTTTTTTTTGAAAATCAATTGACTGCTTAAAGCAAAAATAATAACAATGTATTGTGAGGTTCAGAACAAACATAGAGGTAAAATATACGGCTGTAAGTATACAGTTGATAGAAGTGGGTATGTGTAATTATTTATTTATTATTGTATGATTGTTACATTATACATGAGGCAGTATAATATTGATTCAAAGGACACTATGATAAATTAATGATAAGTACTATAATCCTTGGAACAACCTCTAAAAGCAAAGAATGAAGAGGTATCACAAAAAAGATAAGACTAAGAATTTCTTGAAAACCATTTCACCTAAAAGAAGTAAGGAAATAATCAAAGAAATAAAGAATAAACACAACTCAAAATGGTAAACATAACCCAGTAATACCAATAATTATATTAAATGGAGATGGACAAAAGACTCTTAAGTAAACAACAGAGATTGACAGACTGGGTAGCAAGACCAGTAGCAAGACCCAATTATATGCTGATTAAAGAAATGCACTTCACACATGAAGACAGAGACAGGCCAAATTCACAATACTTACGGGTTTTATCACCATTTTATTAGTAATTGATAGAGCAAGTATATTAAAAATCTTTCAGAATGTTGAATATTTGAATAGTGTTGTCAACCAACCTGACCTAATTGACATTTGTAGAACACTACACCTAACCACTTGAAGGACACATGGCATTTTCACCAAAATAGACCAATTGCTAGACCATAAAATAAGTTTCAAAAAAATTTAAGTATTAAAATCTTTAGATTATGTTCTTTGACCAAAAATAGAAGTAAAATAACATTTAATAGCACTAAGATATCTAGAAAATTTCCAAAAATTTAGAAATTAATCAACCTTCTAAATAATTCATTGATGGGATATTTCCTGGCAGTCCAGTGGTTGGGACTCTGTGCTTTCACTGCTGAGGACCTGGATTCAATCCCTGGTTAGGGAACTAAGATCCCGCAAGCCATGCAGCACAACCAAAATAAATAAACAAAAATTAAATACTCTATTGATCAAAGAAAAAAAATTCACAAGAGATACTAGAAAATCATTTGAACTGCACCATAATGAAAATACAGTAACCCAGTTACCAGTATCGGTAATGAAATCGATCCTGACCCCACATTTATTTATTTAAAGACTAGCAACAGCATATTATAAAAGAATTTTATGCCAAAAGGGAAGTGAACACATTTCTTTAAAAATATGAATCACTAAAATGCACGTGAGAAGAAATGGAAAATAGAAATAGCTCTAAATCCATCAAAGCAATTGGTAATTAAAATTCCAGGCTGAGGTGGCTTCACCAGTGAACTCTTAATTTAAGAAAAAATAATAGCAGTCTTAAACAAATCTTTATTTCCTGAAATAGTTTAGAAATAGAAGGAAGTCAGCACTTTTCAACTCATTTAATGAGGCCAGCATAGCCTTATCAAAACCTGACAAAAATTATTACAGGAAAAGCCTCGGAACCACATTGCTCATAAATAAAAGAGCAAAATCCTCAACAAAATATTAGCAAACCAAAGTAAGGACAATATATTAAAAAGTTAATACACTATAACCAAAGTAGTTTTTTCCAGGAATGCAGCATTGGTTTAACATTTAAAAAGCAACCAATGTTGTAATGAAATCAAAGAAAATAACAGCATGATCATCTTAAATCACTTGATAAAATAAAAACTCCCAGTATATAAGAAAGCCTACTGATAAACATATGAAAATCATACTGTATAGCCAATATAATACTTGCTAATAAAATATTGAATGTAGTTTTCCTAAAATCAAGAACAATGCAAAAGTAATTGTTCTACATTGTCCTAGAATTCCTAGCCAGTCCAATAAGGCAAGGAAAGATTGGAAAGACAGAAATTACACTTCATTTACAGATATCATTATTGCCCATATAGAAAATTACAAGAAAGCTACAAAACAAAAAACTAATAAGGAAATTAGCAAGGTGTTTTAGGTACAAGTTCAATATATAAAAAGCTAGTTTGTATTTCTGTATTCTAGCAACCAGCAATTGGGAAAGGAAGTTTTAAAAAATTACTATACATACAATGACATTTTGCATGTCATCTAAAATTTTTGTTCAGTCACCAAGTTGTGACCAACTCTTTTCCACCCCATGGACTGCAGCACTCCAGTCTTCACCATCCTGTCCTTCACCATCTCCCAGAGTTTGCCCAAGTTCATGTCCATTGAGTTGGTGATGCCATCCAACCATCTCATCCTCTGTTGCCCTCTTCTTCTTCTGCCTTTAATCATTTCCAGCATCAGGGTCTTTTCCAATGAGTCGGCAGTTCGCATCAGGTGGACAAAGTATTGGGGCTTCAGCTTCAGCATCAGTTGTTGCAAAGAGTATTCAGGGTTGACGTCCTAGGAATAAAAACTAAAGATGCACAAGACACTGAAAGCTGTAAAATGATGCAACAAATAAAAGAAAACCTAAAGAAATGGGGAGATATATAATGTCCAGTACTCAAAAGATGCAATATCATTAAGATACCAGTTATCTCCAAATTGATTTATACACTGAATGCAAATGCAGTTAACATCCCATCAGATTTTTTTGAAAAGAAATATACAAGTTCATTGTTAAATTTACATTGAAATGCAAAGGACCTAAGATCTTGAAGCAATCTTGGAAAAGAAGAGTAAAATTGAAGGACATTCATTATTTAATATTAAGACTCGTTATATAGTAATTAGTAAATGAGATAGTGTGGTATCAGGGTGAGGAGAAACAATTAGATCTGTGGAATAGACTAGAGTTCAGCAATAGAACACACAGATACAGTCAACAAATTTTCAACTGAGGTGACAAAATAGTTTAGTGGAGAAAGGTCAACTCAGATTTATCATGCTGGAGTCTTACATTCTTTTTTCGCATTTTACTTACTAGTTGTTAAGGGCAGAAAGACTATGTCCCATTTAACTCCTGCAAATTAGCCAGGGCAAGCACGTAGTGGTCATTCTATACAGGCCTGTTGAGTTAAATTGAATCAGAAATCAGATCCATACTCAGAAAGCTATATAACATCTATGTTGGGATTTGATAAGTAATTTTAATAAGAGGAAGGCTCAGGTAATAGATTCAAAAACACATAAGCTTCTAGGAGCAATTTTTTAGACACATGGACAAGGATTAAATTCAAATATAATTTTTATTGAAATCTGGGCAGATTGGGTGTTTCCAAAGATAACTCTCTTTCCAAGAAGTAGCTACTTTGGTTCAAGTATTTGATGAATGTTGGATAAAGACATAGCCAGAGACTCATATCAAACTAGCTTCCCTATAATTGGAAAGGCCCCAGGCATGCAAAGTATGAAAGTAATACTGATTCATTCATTCACCCATCCATTCAGTATTCATCATGTACCCACAAGGCACCAAGCATATAATGATGAACAAGACATACATCACTGTCTCCACTTTTCTCATGTAGAAATTGAAGAGGATATTTTAAGGTTTCACTAAAATCAATACTCTTAGTCTAGAATATAAATTTGTAATGACTATAGATTGTAGGCCAACAAATTTCATGCTTCTTTTGGTTTGTATTAGGGCTCTTCAATAGAAAAATAGTATGAGCTGTATATGTAATTTTAAATTGTTTAGTAGACACATTTAAAAAGTAAAAATAAACAGGTGAATTAAATTGAGTAATATATTCTATATAAATTATATTGACAATCATATTGACATGTGATCAATATTTTTTATTGATCAAAGGAATATTTTTAATTCTCCTTTTTTAAGTCTTCACATTTCAGTGTGTAATTTACACTTAGAGCCAACTCGATTCAGACAAGCCATGTTTCAAGTGTTCACTAGCCTTATGTGGCTAGTGGCTACCTTATTGGGGAGTGATATGATTCAACTCCAAGTCAGCTATAGTCTACTGAAGATTACAAGTGGAGGGACTTCCCTGGTGGGCCTGTGGTTCAGCATCTGCCTTCCACTGTAGGCAACACAGGTTCAATCGCTGGTCAGGGAACTAAGATCCCACATGCCATGGGGCAGTGCACCACAACTGCAAAGCCCATGTGCCACAACTAAGATTCGGTGCAGCCAGAAATACATACATAAAAATTTCTAATTAAAATAATAAAGTTTACAAGTAGGTTTCTGAAAGATGGAAAACTGATGGTATTTCTAGCTCATAATGTTAGAGGAAAATCGCTATATCCAGGAAAGGACTCTTTTTATTCTATTGCTAGAAATATCAGGACCTGTGGTCAGAATGAACTAATTCTGTTATAGTCAAGAGTTCTGTAACCCTCCACCAATTCACCAGTTTTCATCTGAAAGAATCCTAGAGTTTTACTATATTTGGAGACAAATTGTACTACCAGTGTGCAAATATACGCAAGTAGTCTTTGAGACGGAGAAGGCAATGGCAACCCACTCCAGTACTCTTGCCTGGAAAATCCCATGGATGGAGGAGCCTGGTAGGCTGCAGTCCATGGGGTCGCTAAGAGTCAAACACGACTGAGCAACTTCACTTTCACTTTCATACATTGGAGAAGGAAATGGCAACCCATTCCAGTGTTCTTGCCTGGAGAATCCCAGGGATGGGGGAGCCTGGTGGGGTGCCGTCTATGGGGTCACACAGAGTTGGACACGACTGAAGCGACTTAGCAGCAGCAGCAGCAGTCTTTGAGAACTCAGATCTTTCCATCATTTAATGACCCCACCATTGAGACAGTTTTCAGGTCCTAAAAAAAATACTACTACTCAAATATCTCAATAAATATTTGTTAGATGAATGATGAAATGAACCAGTAGCCCTCATATCAGTTCTCTGATACACAAAATATATTCAGCTGTAGGTTAATAATCCCAAATTCATTTGCATGCTGGTCTTCCATTTAAAATGCTTTTGCATTCAACAGAATAATTTCTTTCTTCTGTTCTAAGGTCATTATTTCCACTAGGCTATAATGGAAATCCCCTTTATTTTCAAGAATAACAGTAATTTACTACACTATGCACAATGAACTGTATTTTAGAGTCTTAATTTATTGAATTTCATCAAACCTGAATCTCAACTGTGATTTAGAGAGAGTTGGAACCAGCCTATACTTAGTCCCTTTTAACAAAACATTTATACAGTCATCAAAAAATTAGTTTTTCATCTTTCACAGTAGTTTCTCCTGGTGAGGGTACTACCCAGGTACCATCCAACTCCACCCCAACAGAAACACCTGGAAGCTGAATCCTGGATCCACTTCTGAATCGAAATTTCTGCAGGTGGTGTCAGGGAATTTGCATTTGCAATAAGTACTAGGGGAAAAGTCATGCACACTAAAGTTTGACAACCACTGCCCCTGCAGTAAAGTTCCAAACTTTAGTATAACTAAAGATAAAATTGTATACTATCATTTAAATCTGTTTTATTACTGGAGGAAATGATGTTTTCAGTACTTATTTACTTTGTTCACCACCTGGGCTGAACATTCCACTATGTGCTGTAATTTCCTTTTAAGTAAATTTTAAGAGGCACTCGATATTCAGTCTATAAAACATAGGCTGTGCCTTTTTGATAAATAGGTAATAAATGATGGATTCAACTAAAATCAGATTTACCCATCATAAATGGGCAAACGTCTAAAACCAAACTGACTAGGACCAAATTCTATTCTTTTGTATTTTCCAAGTGTATTCTCTATAATGCGTGTGACAGTGTCAGGAAAGGTATTCTTTGTTTCTTTTTTTTTCCTATGAAATCATTTTAAGAGTATTTTAATTCAGTCACAATCCTACAGATAGCTATTGAGCTAGACACAAGTACTGGAGCTTCAAAAACGAATCAGATTTTGCATCTGCCTTTAAGGGCATCTTAGCCTCTGCAGGGAAGGAGCAGACATGAAAACCTTGTGTTGAATTTAACGCACCATGTTACACCAGGAAGTAGAGAGAGGTGAGACAGAGGCCAGGCTTCATAGCGATGATGTTGTGCTCAGTTTGGGTATGGGCCATAGTTGGCCAGAGAAATGGACTCATTCATACGGGGTAATCCAGACATCAGGAAGGTCAGAAGTGCCAAACCTACACTCTTTCCATTACACCCAACTTTCTCCAAGAACCTAACCTGCAAAAGCAGGCTGGCTTCCCTATTTCTCATACCCAGAGCTCTCTCTGGTTGTGAGTAAGATGTTAAGTGTGATACATTTCCTTTTCAGGCCACTAAGGTGCCATTTAATCCACTCCAGCAATAACTAAATAGGAACCTACCTTTAAAGGATGCCGAAAGCAACGTGCTGCTAATTTATTGCCACATCTGTTAAAGCTCCAGAGGGAATCTGACTCTCTAGATTTTAAATATAGTTAAGTTATTGTGATGATGTTTCCTGATTTAATCCTTCCATAAATTAGATGAAATGATCATAGAACCTGTTGTCACTTCATTCTTGCCCTAGCTCCTCTTCTGCCTTCATTAATTCCGAATAAAATACCACAAGACACTGATGTAGCACTTGGAGATGGGAGGGCTGTGTTTTTATAGCCTCAATTTGAAATCATACTTAAAGACATCTATGCCTTTACTGAATAGTGGGGGAACTGTTCATGCATATAAGGCTCCTAAGGATCTTCCTGGGTAGTTATGGGTGAGAAAACTAAGACTCAGAGATAAGTAGCTTGCCTGGGGTCACTCTGTAAGTAATTACCAGAGTCAAAACACCCACTCAGGTCTTCTAACTCCAAGTACAAGGCACTTTCTAGTATATCCCTTCATCTTCTGGGGAGTCTATTAAAACAGTTTCTTGACTGTTTGCAGTGAAAGGAACTATTGCCAACATGTTAACAAAACCCAAAATTGTGGCATCCCCATCACCTGATCATCAGTGTTTTTAGTTTATCACTTCACAGTCATTATTTGGTGTTTTCTTACAGAAGGCAACAGACCACTGCAACAGAAACTGTCCTTAGATGGGAACCCCAAACCTATACATGGAACACCAGAGAGGTCAGATGGCCTACAGTGGTCAGCTGAGCAGCCTTGTAACCCAAGCAAGCCTAAGACAAAAACATCTCCTGTTAAGTCCAATGCCCCTGCAGCTCATCTTGAAATAAAGCCAGATGAGTTGGCAAAGAAAAGAGGTAAAGTGATTTCTTTTGCACAAATGATTCAACATATTTTGCGCACACAGAGAAGTAT
This sequence comes from Bubalus bubalis, assembly GCF_019923935.1. Classification (NCBI taxonomy): domain Eukaryota; kingdom Metazoa; phylum Chordata; class Mammalia; order Artiodactyla; family Bovidae; genus Bubalus; species Bubalus bubalis. Next base: position 141,118,056 of record NC_059158.1, read on the forward strand.
CTGAATGACAAAACCTTCCAAAAGATACCGCTTAGAGTTAGACCTGAAATTGCATTTCTTTCTGTGAGCCACATAGATTGAAAACCAGATATGATTCCTCCATTGTTAATCAAAGGTCTTGAATGTTTAAGTGGAATTATATCCCCTTTGTCTGCCTCTCTGTGGCCATTCTTCTCTTTCTAGGTGTGGATAAATTTGCACCACAAACACTTGGTACCCTAACATCCTATAAAGCAAATGTTAATGCAGGAACCTCTTTAGCCATGTAAATGTTGAATGTTTCCCTGATATACAGGTTCTGAATTTGCATTGACTGAAGATGAGTTTAGAGGCCAACCATGTCTTCTGATATGATGTTCCTCATGTAAATTCAGTTCTGTGTTAGAACTTTCAGACAAAAGACACTGAAAGAGGGTTTTATATTGGACACCCTGTATTTTGATTACTTTTTGAACTTTGATATATTGATACTTTATGCATAACTAGTATTAAACATGAAAGGGGCTAAATCACTTCCTTTCTGATTACCAGAGGATTTAAATAATATTCTCATTCAGGCCTCAGTTGTATCTGATTTCCTTGGCTTGGGTTTGATTATACCTTCTCACTTTTCTTGAGAGAGATTTCTTTTTTCTAAGAAACCATGCCCTTGTTGGGATAAGTACAATTTGCCTATTTGCTCTGCACTATCTGTAAACCCTGGTGACAGTTTCAGGAAATCAGGCAAGATTGGCACCCACAGAGCTGCTTTAAGTACTGCTGGTATAATTACAAGCCTGGCTCAGGACTGATGGGGCCAGAGCCAGGGTACCTGGCACGGATGCTCTGTCCTCTCTCTAGTTCATTTGTACCTCTCCCAACCTCTATGTCATTTTCCTCTTCCAAAAGCCCTGCTGGCTTTAAACCACACAGAATGGTGTTTATAGAGACAGCCAGCAGCACAAATGGTCTTTAGACATATCAGATTCTAAGAAACCCCAGTTTGTAATAGAACATAATGATCAGAGCCTCTTTGCAAAGGGTAAAGGAGACACATGTGCCCAAAATGGCCCAGTCAGAGAGCCCACTGGTGAGATCACAGCTTCTCAGGGACCACACAAACCACCCACTCTGGATTTTAAAAAATTGGGATTATAAACATCTTCTTAATGGAACTTTTTTTTCATTGAAAAACAAAAGAAGATCTCTTTTTATTGGAAGGGGATATAGTTGCCTTTGTCATTGTTGTTTAGCTCAGAAATAAAAAAAATAAAGTGTTCACTACATGTTCTTTCTTGACGTTAATTTCAGGCCCAAATATTGAGAAATCGGTGAAGGATTTGCAACGCTGTACTGTGTCTCTAACTAGATACCGTGTCATGATCAAGGAAGAAGTAGATAGCTCCGTGAAGAAGATCAAAGCTGCCTTTGCTGAATTACACAACTGGTGAGTAATTTCACTTAGAAACTGTCAATTTATGGCACTTGAGCTGTTCCTATAGGTAACAGCATCAGATGGAAAATGTTGTTTATTTAATACATAAACATCACAGAACAACACTTCGGCGAGTTTTCTTAAACCCTGCTGACAGATGCATATCTTGGGAATAGAAAAGAAGAGAAAATTTGAAATAAAGGGAAACCTGATAGACGTATTCGCTGGAGTTTGAAGTTGGGTCAAAAGTATATGAATGATGTAGAACACAACCTCAGTAAAGGACAAAACTTCAAAAACTGTATTTTTGACATATCTCTGAAAGGTTAACATCATGAATGCTTACTCAGAAAGAATATTTTCCAGCCTGATATCATCATAAAATAAGAAAAGCTCCCTTAACAAAATTCAGAAACAGCTTATGTAAACTTAGCGATAGACCCCCATTCTTGGTATCTTGAAGACTGGAATTAAGAAATGGTATGCCAGTGTAGTTTTGGTCCTGCCCTGCCCTGCTCTGCAATGGATTTTGATGGAAGACATTTCTTTCAGCCTTATACTTTTGCTCATGTCCACAGTCAGAGTGAAATATCTGTTAGTAAAAATGATTAAGTTAATATCAGTATAAAAATGTTCTCAGTGTATCCATCAGGACACTTTCAGTTTCAAGTGACAAAACCTCAAATCACAGGAGTTAAAGAGAAAAGAGGATTTATTACTGATGCACATGAAAATCCCAGGAAATT